>NC_136526.1:9419004-9436504 GCF_053919585.1 Euprymna scolopes
CCCAAATTTGAAGCCATCTCTTTACAACTCTTCCTTTTCATAACCTATCATACTTTCATAAATCAGAGTCCATTTTCTGTCGGCTGTTTTTGAACCCAGTCAACGACGGGTACTTTTGCTAGTATATATATATATATATATATATATATATATATATATATATATATATATATATATTATATATATATAATTCATAACAAATAAACAAATAAATACATAAATGAATAAATACGTCCAAATAAAAAAGAGGGCGACTTTCTCAGAAAACCACCGGATCTCCGAGGCGGAGACGTCAACCTTAATATCGTTTAAAAAATCAACAACAAAACTACGTAAATAGATAAACGAAAAAAACGATGCAGTAAATTTTCTATGTCATCATAGCGTGACGGATTAAGACGCTGGACTGAAATACATAAGGTCCGGGTTTTATTTGTTTTTTGTTTTTTTTTTGTTGCTTTTTTTTTATAGGCATCACCACTTATCAAGGCCAAGAGGTCACTCGAGGATAAGGGTTTAAGATTGTAGTGTAGAAATTGGACAATATAGTAATCTTTAG
Source organism: Euprymna scolopes (assembly GCF_053919585.1). Classification (NCBI taxonomy): domain Eukaryota; kingdom Metazoa; phylum Mollusca; class Cephalopoda; order Sepiida; family Sepiolidae; genus Euprymna; species Euprymna scolopes. The sequence continues at coordinate 9,419,564 of NC_136526.1, forward strand.
TTATTGAAATTCGGTAAATTTGTTACCAAGTGGAACGGCTCATCAAGAACTTATTTACGTTAGACTTGAAGACAACCATATTGTAGTCAGCTGGAAAGCAGGAAAACGGAAGACAATTCCACAGGCGTGCAGTTCTAAGAAAGAAGCTTTGTTCATGGAATCTACGTTTAGGTTTAGACACAGATAAAGAGTGGAGGGAATTATTGATAGTGTTTTCAGCTAGACGAGTGTTTCTTGTGAAAGTTTGGCGAGGGGGGGACCATCGACTGAACCTCAGTCGAACACTTGCCATGAAAACAACGATACAACAGAGACAAACTCGCAACATCTCTTCTGTGAGAAAGAGGTTGCAGGGAAGGGAAAAGGACATCCCCTACGAGGCTACAAAGTATATTTTGAACTCTATCAAGGCAGGACAAGTCCTTTCTAGCAGCTACTCCCAATTGATGCCAGATGTGGATCAGAACGTTGATGATGCAAAGAGAGAAGCTTCGTTTTAGATGCATTAAAATTAACCAGCCACTCTTTCCCCATTGTACCACGTGCTCAAGATCAGAGGAGAGAGAATCGGGGAGAACCTGGTCGTTTACTGTCTTAGATGTGCTACCATAAATGGTAGTGTCATCAGCATAAATGTCTACAAATGATGTAAGGATGTGATTTGGAAGATCATTAATGTAGTTCAGAAAAAGAGCTTGACACAGGATGGACCCCTGAGGGACACCAGCATTAATACTGTGAGCTTCTGATTTCTGCCCATCAACTACTACTCTTATGAATCTATCAGAGAGAAATGATTTAATATTTGAGAAGACATTTCCAGCTATACTATAGCTATAGATCTTGTGAAATAAACCTTTATGCCATACCCTATCAAAGACATATCTATGTCAAGAGCAATTGCCCTAGAAAGGTTGCCTCCGTCAAGAGATTCGCTAATCCTATGAGATACAACTGTAAGCACATCTGCTGTAGATCTAGCAGAACGGAAACCATATTGAGTGTCACTAAGAAGGTTATTTTTGTTGAGATGTTTGATTACTTCTGTATTTAACACAGATTCCAGCAACTTACTCATGACGCACAGGTGACTTATTGGCCTGTACTGAGAGGGGGGATGAGCGATCACCTGAATTCTTAAATACAGGTCATACTGATGAGATTTTCCAAGGTGATGGGAAACAATTCTCCTTAATACAACTTAAACAGTTTTGTAAGTATGCGCGCTAGTTCTGGTTGAAGTTTTTGAGTACTATAATTGGAATACCGTCAGGGCCGGTTGCTTTACTGGAATCCATGTTTTTTTATTAGCTTGGCAACATCACGTACATATATATGTATATCACATAGCGTGTTTTCTGATACAGGAGGAAATATTGGGGATTGGCGGCCTTGGCCGCAAAGGGTAGAATTAAATGCAAAGTTCTTAGCAAAGAGTTTGGCTTTGTCTGATGCTGACGAGATTACCTCAGGTCCATTGATGATAGTTGGGATAGAGCACACGCTTCTGTTCAGGATTCTGTTTGCTATTTGCCAAAACTGGTGCGAACCAAGCCGCTACTCAGCTACTTTGGACTTGACGGACTGAGCATATAACTCTCTTGCATTCTTTATTACTTTCTTACCATGGTTGCTGGCAGTCCTGAAAGCGGCTTTAGTTTCCATACATCTATTACGTTGAAAGCAGTGGAAAAAGTGATTTCTGTGCGCAATGGCAGTAGCACATTCAGGGGAGAACCATGGCTGGCTGTTAGGTTTTTGCTGGAACTATTTCAAGGGTATGAAACGGTCAATACCTACAATTAATCATTCTATCAGGACTGATACTATAGAGGACACATCCTTTTTAAACATGGAACGCAGAGGTAGATCTGATATAAATGTATGGAAGCTATCCCAGTCAGCCATAGAGTATCGATATACTGTACGATGGAGAGATACGTCTGGGGACTTATTACATTTCATTTTTATCTTAATTGATACAACAGAGTGGTCGGATGATCCAAGAGGAGACAGAACAGAAACTGAACATAGTTCAAGGCCAGTTGTGAGATAGAGGTCTAGGAGACTCGCATATTGGCTGTCCTTGTCGGGCATACGGATCGGTTCGTGAACAACCTGAGTGAGGTCATAAGCAATGGAGAAATCATGACAGAACCTCCCCTCATCATCGGTCTTGTTTGAGTGGGTCAAATATTCCACTTTGTGAACATTGAAGTCTCAACATACGTGAATGCTAGCTTAAGGATAAGCAGATAGGTCAATTTTCTCAGATATGCTTTTAAAGATAGTAACTCCGCTGTTGTGGGGGCGATAGAGTTAAATATAAATGCAGTAATGTGAGCTAGTGCAACCCGGAAGCACATATAGCGTAAGTTAGGATCCTATCCGGAGATGTCCCTACCACAAGGAAAGCTATCTTTAATATATTCTATGCCCATGGTGATCTTGGAGGTCAGATTTAGAAGTTAAGTTCGAGTTCTAACAACAGACAAGCTACGCTGATGAGGGGTAGGGCCCTGAACACGCGTGTACGTAGATTACTGTTTTTAAAAATAATAAATAAATAAATACGTCCAAATAAAAAGAGGGCGACTTTCTAAGAAAACACTGGATCTCCAAGGTGGAGGCATTAACTTTAATATCGTTTTAAAAGTCAACAACAAAACTACATATATATATATATATATATATATATATATATATATATATATATATATATATCGAATTGAATGTTGTATCCACGTGTATTCCTTAGAAAGTATATATATATGAATGGAAATGTATAAAAAGGAATACGAAACGTATAAAAGCTTATAACTTTTCTTTATTCGTTTTCAAATCGAAGGATGAGCAAATAGGATAGGTCAATTTTCTCAGATAACTCCACTGTTGTGGGAGCGATAGAGGGCAAATATAAACGTAGTCGTGTGAGCAAGTGCAACCCAGAAAGCCCACATATAGGTGAATTTAGGATCTTATCTAGAGATGTCCCTACTACATGGAAAGCCATCCTTAATATAGGCACATATTCCATGCCCATGGCGATCTTGGATATCTTTTCTCTCGCATGCAAGTCAGTCTGGTTTCCAATTTTGGACTGGGCAGACTCGTCGAGATTGGCGCAAAGATGCGTCGGAGAAAGAAACGCAAAAAAGAGTTTAGAACGGCTGATAAGAAAAAAATGGGAACCGCAAAGGCTATGAAAGAATAAAAACCAAGCATTAATTAAAAGGAGCCTCTACCTTGTTACTTTGTGTATGCGTTTTCCTTTTCAGCTACGAGTGACGAAGCCAAAGAGGCAGAAAAAGGTGTGTCAACGTTTGGTTGTACACACATGCACACACGTATACTAACTTGGACGATAAGACATTATGACGACAGCCATATATAGACACTAGACGTATCATGATTACATACATAGATACAAAGAAACACACGCAACCGCACATGAATATCACGCACATACACATATAAAATATACACGTAATGAGATTTACACGCCATAGACAATACTCTCTCTCCCGTTCCCCTACATGACAATCTGGATTGGAATAAAAATAAATATCACTTCAATCTCGAACGGTTTCTCATTCACTGCCCGAGAAAAGAAACGTGTAGCATAAAAAAATCATATTATATTAGTTATCCCATGCTTGGCGATTGCCTCAAATGGTCTGATTCTGTATCCTGCCTAATCTGATATATAAAAGGCTATATGTCTGTCTGTCTGTTTCCATATTTTCAAACTCTATCTCCTCCGAAACTAACAGTCGCTGAGCAGCGCTACGGGCCTCAAATGATTGCTTTTTTTTTTTTACGGACCGTTCTTTTATGGGTTTTTAGCCGGTTGAAATAGTTTTTAAGGGGTCCAAAATAGGTCAAAATTGAAAAAAATAAAAATCGTTATACATTTTGAACATTCATCTTAGATTATTTTTAATTTTTAATCAGTTCATATACATGTCACGTTGGTACAGTGGTAACGTCACCGGCTTTGAATGCTATAGTTCTGCTTTCGGTTTCGATTCTGGCTGATGGCACCTAAATACTGTTTTTTTTTAATACTTTTGAAATCACGACTATAATAATATATGCGAAGTCTGGACAAATTAAAATATCATATTTAAGCGTATTCCAGGACGATGCAAAGCCCCTCCTCCCTCACTAGTTATTACTACTTAAATATTTAACACACCCGGAAGGATGTTGATATCCTCAGACGGCCTGATCTGATAACAGATGAATGATTGATAATGATGGTGGTGATTGGGCATAACTTGATTATTTAATAGAACGGTTCAACAAAAATTTCATTACATTGGACTTGAAAACGACCATGTTGTAATCAGCTAGGAAGCAGACCCGTAATATTGTGTCTCACATACGTTCATTTTCCATGGATTAAAAATTACCTATCAGAGTTTCGTTAGTTTTAGAAAGAGAGAGAGAGAAAAAGAAAGAAAGAAAGAGAGAGAGAAAGAGAAAGAGAAAGAGAGAGAGAGAGAGAGAGAGAGAGCGACTACAAATAAGGGTGAGTAGAGAAAGACTAGCAAGATTTTATCTATGAGAAATGGAAACTAATAACAATGGTTATAGTTAGACGAGTTTTTGTTGTAAACGTTTTAGAGCGGGAGAAGGGACAATAGATTGAAGCTCAGTCGAGCATAAACCATGAATAAAAAAAATAGAGCAGATAAAGACTATTAACGTCACTTTTGTGAGAAAGGGAAACTATTAACAATGGTGGTAGTTAGACGAGTTTTTGTTGTGAAAGTTTTTGAGCGGAAGAAGGGGCAATAGATTGAAGCTCAGTCGAGCGCCTGCCATAAAAAAAGCAGAGAAAGACTATCAACGACTTTTTTGCAAGAAAGGGGTAATGGGAAAAAGAAAGAGGTACCGCCTACTAGATTTTTTTTAATACAAATTGTCGTCGTAAAGCTAAATGCCTTCAATATGCGAAGGTTGAAAGCGTGTCTCCTTTGGCATGTACCTCATCTGACATCACCCCCAAATGCTGCTGCGGCTGCTGCTTCTGTTGCCGGTGATGCAAAACTGTTGCACATATCCGCCAACATCTAACGTCATCGCCGCCGCCATCGAATGACGTCATAGATGACCTTGGTTGGTTATTCGACTCAAGTATTTTTTTTTTTACAACGTGCGATTGTATCGGGCATAATTGTTTTAATGACATGTCTGTGAGGTAGGTGAGAAAATGAAATAATGTTGGTTGGTTGGTTGGTTGGTTGCTTTTGTTTTACGGCATATCAACCCTTTACAGGTTATTTAATGCCGAATCCAGTGATCTTGAAGAACAATCATTTAATAGAGTATATATATATATATTTTTTTTTAAGTTGGGTTCTATTTAACCGATAGTTGGGACCCTAACAGGTACTACCACTCCGGGTCAGAGTTGACCTGGGAGCAATGGCAATGAAAGGGTGGCTCCACACTCCCCAAAGCCCGCAAACTGGGGCCTCACCACCGGATATAGTTTAAGGTCATATCCAGGACCCGAAATAATGTGCAGTGTTCATACCTTGCACAATAAAATCAGTATTGTTTTTCAACAGACATATATATATATATATATATATATATATATATATATATATATATATATACTAGCAAAAGTACCCGTCGTTGACTGGGTTCAAAAACAGCCGACAGAAAATGGACTCTGATTGATGAAAGTATGATAGGTTATGAAAAGGAAAAGTTGTAAAGAGATAGCTTCGAATTTGGGGGTATCAAAACCAAAGCAAAATATGATAAAAGTAAAAATAAAATATATAAACGCCATAATTTATTATACCATACCTGTTCACACTGAAACACTTATCACAATATTCTGTGGATCTATATTAAAAACCTTGTTAAACTTTGTGACATATTTCCATTCTATGGAGGTCAGGTGTGAATGAACACTGCATAATTTTATTATCATAATTAATTTTTTTAAAGGAATTTTTTAATTTTTATTTTTATATTTATAATATGGCTAGAACAACCTAACGTTACGGTTAATTTTTTTAATTCCTTATATTTATTAATTCTCATACCACATGCCGAGTAAGGATCATATTCTATTTTTCATTATTTAATATTTTAAAAATTCATTATCGTTCTAATCAAATACGGTTCCATGTAGTTATGAAAAAACTAATTACGAAGGGAGATAATAAATTACGTTATTAACTACTAGTAAAAGAATTATGTGGAAATAAAGGTCGTATTTAGTACTTATAACAGTTAAAGGGAGACAACTAAGACCGTTTGATGTTTCAGGTCTAGTAGATACTAGAAAGCGTCTATGATTTATTAATTGATTTAATTAAACAGATACAGAAAACGCTATGATAGCTTATTTAACAAGTTAAGAATTTAAAGTATATTTTTAATCTTAAAACTGATTATATATCCATGGGTTTAACCTCATCCATAATCTACTTGGGTTAATCATGGCTCCAAAAACAAAAATTACAATTCGTGTATTGCGTTCTTGGATACCTAAATAAAATAATATATATACTCTAATAATTATTCTGACAACAAAACCACCCAATAGCTACAAATGTGCTTCACTCCGATGAGAAGGTGTATACCCTTGCATTTTTGGATAAAAACATTTAGAACAAGGGTAAATAAACCAGCAGGAATTCTAATAGTTTTAGATGTCAGATAACAAAATCAATTAATTTCCAATCCACTAATAGCTAATTTAATTTTTAGATAATAATTGCTAGTTTATTGTTAAGTTGTTTTATTGATCTGGAAAGGGTACCACTTAATTCACTATCAATACTGGTACAACTAAATACTAAAAAATGCTCGCGGTTATGGAACAGTGTTTCCAGTCTTTGTTGAGCTTTATACTTTATCTATATTTCTTATCCAGTTTAAAATAATAGAAACCATATTTGCTTTTATATATATATATATATATATATATATATATATATATATATATAAAAGTGAACGTGTCTGTCTGTCTGTCTGTCTGTGTGTCTGTGTGTCTGTCTGTCTGTGTACATTTCCCTACGCAATAACTCTGTCAATTTTTAGTCTATAGACTCGAAATTTGAAATACCGGGTACTGAGATTTGGGAAAATCGATGTGATTGGTGTCAGCCAGAAATTTGGCTGTTAAGGGGTCAAATTTCAACGATTTGACCTTTAAGAACTCTACCAAACTCCTCCGACAATTTTGGGTCTACACCCTTGAAATTTTAGATATAGGTTCCGTGGACATGGATCTAACGTAATAACTTGATTTGAGGCTAAAACAATAAATTTTCAGGGGTCATAATAGGGGTCAAAGTTTAAAAAATTACCCCCTTTTTTTTTGCTCAGCATACACCTCTAAACACCCGGGCAACACCGGGCACCCCTGCTAGTATATATATATATATATATATATATATATATATATATATATATATATATATATATAAATGGCTTGTGTTGCTGAGTGTGAATCTGTCGCCTGCTGTTAATCGTGACACCCTGCATTGAAGATTCCCGAAAGGATGAAACACTAGTGTCTGTAGATATTTTATTATTATAGAAATAAATGTCAGCCCCTTTAAGATACTCATTTCTTGTCGTTGAGCACTTTCAGTTGAATTAAATCGGTCAATTTAGCTCTTATGCATAGATAATCGTATAACGATTAGATCACTGTCTGACTGACGTAAAGAACATTTAAAATTAAAATGTTTAAATTCAACGTTATTTCACGCGGTTAATGGCATCCGAATGGATACGGTCTTTGCTAATTCGAATCTGTCGACTGGTGTTAATCGTGACATCCTGCACTGAAGATTCCCGAAAGGATGAAACACTAGTGTCTATAGGTATTTCATTATTATAGTATATATATATATATATATATATATATATATATATATATATATATATATATAATATATGCATACAATATATATACATATTATATATATTATATTTTTTTTTTTTTTTTTTTTTTTTTTTTTTTTACAAAGGCATCACCACATTATCAAGGCCCAGAGGCCACTCAAGGATAAGGGTTAAAGAGTGTACAGTAGAAGTTGGTCAATATAGTAATCATTAGTAATGAAAATTTGGTAAATTTAATAACTTATATGGAACGGCTCATCAAGAACTTATTTACTTTAGACTTGAACAAAACCATATTGTAGTCAGCCGGAAAGCAGGAAAACGGAAGACAATTCCACAGGCGTGCAGTTCTAAGAAAGAAGCTTTGTTCATGGAATCTACGTTTAGGTTTAGGCACAGATAAAGAGTGGGGGAAATTATTGATAGTGTTTACAGCTAGACGAGTGTTTCTTGTGAAAGTTTGGCGAGGGGGGACCATAGATTGAAGCTCAGTTGAACACTTTCCATGAAAATAACGATACATCAGAGACAAACTCGCAACATCTCTTCTGTGAGATAGAGGTTGCAAGGAGGAGAAAAGGACATCTCCTACGAGGCTACGAAGTCTATTTTGAACTCTATCAAGGCAGGACAAGTTCTTTCTAGCAGCTCCTACCCAGATGTGGCAACAGTATTCCATCCTTGGACGTACCTGGCTCTTATATAGATAGAGAATAGCATCAGCAGTGAGATATCTACTGGATCGATAGAAAGATCCCACCATTTTTCCAGCGGCCTTGGCAACAGATTTGATATACGTGTTCCATCTAAGATCAGGAGTAATGGTCAAGCCCAGAAGCTTGTCAAAACTTGAGGCCTCCTGAAGACGAGAGCCATTCATTTCAATTGATGACAAATGTGGATTAGAATGTTGATGATTATATTATATTATACTATATATATATATATATATGTTATATAGGGGTTTCATTATTATTATTATTATTATTATTATTATTATTATTATTGTTGTTGTTGTTGTTGTTGTTGTTACTGTTATTGTTCGTTGTTAGGAAGTCTTATTAAAAGTGAGTCTTAGTGCTCCTGTTATATTTTGTTGTTGTTATTATTATTATTATTATTATTATTATTATTATTATTATTATTATTATTATTATTATTGTTCGTTGTTAGGAAGTCTTATTAAAAGTGAGTCTTAGTGCTCCTGTTATATTTTGTTGTTGTTATTATCATCATCATTATTATTATTATTATTATTATTATTATTATTATTATTATTGTTGTTGTTGTTGTTGTTGTTGTTCGTTGTTAGGAAGTCTTATTAAAAGTGAGTCTTAGAGAGTCTTATTAAGAGAGATGTTGCGTTCTGTGTTCGTGTTATGAAGAGATTCATATATATAAAATGTTCATACTTAGAAGTGTAGTAGAAGCTCTTAGAGTGAAGAGACAGTGTTGAGACAGTCTTAGTGTTCATATTGTAGATATGAGATGTAGAGACATTGTGTATGTGAAGACATTTTAAAACACAGGATATATAAGACATATAATCACAATTTCACTTTACCTTTTGGTAGAATTACAACACAAAGACGACGTGTAGTAGAAGATTAGATCATTCTGACTGAAATAAAAAAAACATTTAAAAATAAAATGTTAAAATCAACGTAATTTCACGCGGTTAATGGTAGCCGAATGGATACGGTCTTTGCTAACCAAGCCAGAGATTGCTTGCGTCGCCGGGTTTGAATCTATCGACTGGTGTTAATCGTGAAACTCTGCACTGAAGATTTCCGAAAGGATGAAACACTAGTGTCTGTAGGTATTTAATGGTTATATCAAACATATATATATATATATATATATATATATATATATATATATATATATATATATATATATACAAGCAAACAGTTAATAAAACATGTTAAAAACACTTTAAAATGAGTTAAAAACATATTTAATCTGAAAAAGAAACACTAGATAAGTGGATAGTCCTTAATCCGCGGAGTTTTCTTCTCATCGGAGGGTAGGAATTAGCAAAGTGCGGGATCGGATTTTGCATGCAAAAGTATTTGATGAAACAACAAGTAAGTCAAAGATCTTACTTGATAACAAAAAAAGTGAAGCAGAGGGAATATGATGAAGAAAAAGGTGATTACACATGAATGGATAGTCTGGTGGAAGATAAATAATCCAGTGACGGTAAATTCCAAAATTATTAATAAAATAAAAATATATGCTTTTCCCTCTACTGCTGAGACATAAATATAAATAAGAAAGACCAGGGAAGAAAAAGAGGAGAGAAAAATTATTTTATTCTATATATATATATATATATATATATATATATATATATATATATATATATATATATATATATATATATATATATATATACATAATTATTTACTGTAATAATTATATAATACCTACATACACTCGTGTTTCATCCTGCCGGGAATCATCAATGTAAAGTATCACGATTAACACCGGTCGATAGATCCGAACCCGGCAACGAATGCATCTGTGAATCCATTAGCAAGGACAAATCCATTGGGCCACCGTTAACCATGAGAGATGTTGAAATTTAAACATTTATTTTAAAATGTTTTTTAACGTCTGTCAGAGTGATCTAATCATTATACGAACTAAAATGATTGATGTGATTTCAACTTTTATAACCCTTTTCCCTCTCCCATTGTAAAACTCATTCATGTTCTGCAGGGCAGGGAATAAAAACAATAAAATCCACGATAAAACAACCAAACTAGTGATTGAAGATGCAAAGAGCTTGAAGAATAAAAACCTTCTACAAAATAACTGGATGCAACATTAGGTGTATCAGAATTTGTGTAGGAATTTTTGACACCCCTAACACGAAACTGCGAATAAAATATAAAAAAAAAAAACTCATAATTTCTCTTTTTAAAAGTGGGTTGTTTATTTTCTTAATGGATTATACTTACAAAAGCAACTATTAAAGTTGTATAAAAAGTAATAGAAATATTTTGTTTTATTTTTTAAAAAACAGTAATGAAATTAATTGACTTTTATGAGTTCAGTATTTTTCAATTTTTAAACTTAAAAATCTATCAAAATTTTTCTATTGATTCAATTTTACGATATTTTCTATTGATTCAATTTTACGATATTTTCTATTGATTCAATTTTACGATATTTTCTATTGATTCAATTTTACGATATTTTCTATCGATTCAATTTTACGATATTTTCTATTGATTCAATTTTACAATATTTTCTATTGATTCAATTTTACGATATTTTCTATTGATTCAATTTTACGATATTTTCTATTGATTCAATTTTACGATATTTTCAGGGTCAATGTGAAATTTTATGCTCTTTCCAATAAACCGAATATAATATTTTAGACAACCGTTTTTCTTTGAATTCACGCCCCCCCATTTTGAAATTTCTAATGAAAAGTAAATAATTAATTTACTCACCAAAGTTTTATATATCACAAATTGAAGATAAAAGATCAATAAATAATATATTGTAATTTAAAACAAAAAAGTAGTGTGTTTTAGAAATTTACCTGTAAAGTCCGAAGTTTAAAACTTTTTTAAAATCACGTTGTTTGTTTTTTTTTTTGTTTGTTTGTTTTTTTAAAATGAAACCTTGGTCCTTGGTCCTTGCTCTGTGTATTTGCTCCGTTGATCCTTTTTTTGATATTCACGCTGTGGTCAGCTCGGACAGCAAAGTCTACGATTTGACAGAACTTTTCTTTCTTGTTGATTATTATGACATCCGGTCTTCTTGCTTGGATGGGTTTATTTGTTTTTATGTCCATGTCCCATCGGATTTTGTGATTCTCGTTTTCAAGTACTGTTGCCGGCTTATGCTTGTACCATTTGTCTGTGCGTTCGAGCTGCAGTCGATTGCATAATTCCCAGTGTATTGCCCTCCCCACTTGGTCGTGTGTGTTCTTGTATCCTTTTGGGCCAGTTTGCTGCATTCGCGTACTATATGGTTTATCGTTTCGTCTCTTTGTCCACATAATATATATATATATATATATATATATATATATATATATATTATAAAGAAGTGAACCATCGCGTAAATTCAATCAACTAAAATTAGATGGAAAACGGGGTGAGGAAAAGAAAAAAAATAATGGGGCAAGTTATATGTACAATTCAATAAAATAAATAAGTCGATTAAAAACAAGATCGTTAAAATACACCCGAAGCGCTTTTCGTTCAGACTAACATTTTCAAGGGTCATAAGCCTGAAAATTATTATTTTTTAGAATATTTGGTAGTGGTATGGAGTAAGAGCGGAGAGGAGGTTAAAAAAAAAACAAACAAAAAAAAACCTGACTATTACTTTTTTTTTTCTTTTCCCCACCCCGTTTGCCATCTTATTTTAGTTGATTGAATTTACGCGATGGTTCACTTCTTTATAATTATTCTAAAATTTTTCCAATCGAATAAAGTTATATATATATATATATATATATATATATATATATATATATATATATATATATATATATATATATATATATATATATTATGTGGCGGTTTTTAATATATATATATATTAATTAATATATATATATTATATGTGGCGGTTTTAAATATATATATATAAATTAATATATATATATATATATATATATATATTTATATATATTATGTGGCGGTTTTTAATATATATATCTCTTCTATTATCGCAAATTGAACTCTTTGATTAAAAAATAAAAATAAATCTGTAAGGTACACTTGAGTTTGAACAGGATATCATTTGATCTGTGGTCGAATTCTCTACCATTGAGTTATATTTCCAGATTATAATAAGTCTTTGTTTTAAGAAGAAATTATTTGCTGAAATTTATTGTCTCCCTTGGCAACAGTGTAACGTAAAATATTCCCCTGTAAAAATAATTCTTTTTTATAAGAGAAGAAAGACTATTTTTAAGATCGGATTTCTGTACAAAACATATCTAAGAACACTACCAGAGATATAAATTAGTTTTGTGTGATATTTTCAAAAGATAGGCTCAGCCGTTTCGGAACCTATGAGAAACGAACTCACATACACACGCAAAGTTACTTTTATATAATAGATAGATAGGTTGAATTTTTAAGGCGCTGCCAATGCAATTTGTAAATGACGATTAAAGCGTTTTAATACGAACAGTATATATAAACAAACAATAATATTGAAGAATCCAAGGATTTTGAATTAAATATTTAGTTTAAGTGGTGTATTGAATCATCATGGTGTCATTAAAAATTTTACAGCCGCTTTCAATAATTTTCAATTGGATATTTATTTAACGTAGACATACCTCCTTTTTAAAATCCAACAGCCGCTTCAATGATTTTCACTTGGATATATATTTATTTAACGTAGACATACCTCTTTTTCAAAATTCAACGGCCGCTTCAATAATTTTCGATTGGATATTTATTTAACGTAGACATACCCCCTTTTCCAAATTCAACGGCTACTTTAAATAATTTTCAATTGGATGTTTATTTAACGTAGACATACCTCCTTTTCAAAATTCAACGGCCGCTTCAATAATTTTCAATTGGATATTTATTTAACGTAGACATACCTCCTTTTCAAAATTCAACAGCCACTTTCAGTAATTTTCAATTGGATATTTATTTAACGTAGACATACCTCCTTTTCAAAATTCAACGGCCGCTTCAATAATTTTCAATTTGATATTTATTTAACGTAGACATACCTCTTTTTCCAAATTCAGCAGTCGCTTTCAATAACTGGGTAACGCTGATGAAAACAATACCAATTTTGTGGTGGTTAGTTTTGTATTTTTTTTTTTTTACATTTAGCTGAACCTACTAGTCTGGGTGCCTGCTGTTTGGAGGTGTGAGTTGAGCAAAAAAAAGTGCTAGTAGGCAGGCTCGAACCTGTACTGCGAAGGAGGAAAAGAAGGCGAAAAAAAAAAAACGTGACGTCTTTGCTATTACGTCCATCGCCAAACCGGAAGTGACGAAGGTTTAAATTAAGGCTTGTCAATCGAAAAAAGAGGATGACTTTCGAAAATATCGGCGAAAAAAGCGACACCTTCTTGTAAAAAGTGCCCAGTGGAAGGTGAAGGAATTAATGTTTTTAACCAATTTTTCGATATTTGTCGTCCGTAGGGTCGAGCTTCAAAACGATATCGATCTTGGGAAAATCTGCACGGTGTCTACCTTCTTTTCCAAATTCAACTTCGCTTTCAATAATTTTCTACTGGATATTTATTTAACGCAGACATACGTCCTTTTCAAAATTCAACGGCTGCTTTCAATAATTTTCAATTGGATATTTATTTAACGTAGATATACCTCCTTTTCAAAATTCAACAGCAACTTTCAGTAATTTTCAATTGGATATTTATTTAACGGAGACATACCTCCTTTTCAAAATTCAATAGCCACTTTCAATAATTTTCACTTGGATATTTATTTAACGTAGAGATTCCTCCTTTTCAAAATTCAACGGATACTTTCAATAATTTTCACTTAGATATTTATTTAACGCAGACATACCTCCTTTTCAAAATTCAACGTCAGCTTTCAATAATTTTCAATTGGATATTTATTTAACGTAGACATACCTCCTTTTCAAAATTCAACGGCAGCTTTCAATAATTTTCAATTGGATATTTATTTAACGTAGACATACCTCCTTTTCAAAATTCAACAGCAACTTTCAGTAATTTTCAATTGGATATTTATTTAACGGAGACATACCTCCTTTTCAAAATTCAATAGCCACTTTCAATAATTTTCACTTAGATATTTATTTAACGTAGAGATTCCTCCTTTTCAAAATTCAACGGATACTTTCAATAATTTTCACTTAGATATTTATTTAACGCAGACATACCTCCTTTTCAAAATTCAACGTCAGCTTTCAATAATTTTCAATTGGATATTTATTTAACGTAGACATACCTCCTTTTCAAAATTCAACGGCAGCTTTCAATAATTTTCAATTGGATATTTATTTAACGTAGACATACCTCCTTTTCAAAATTCAACGGCAGCTTTCAATAATTTTCAATTGGATATTTATTTAACGTAGACATACCTCCTTTTCAAAATTCAACGGCCGCTTTCATCATCTTCATGCATTAAAATAATTTTTCGTGGATCAATATTGTACGGCTTTTTTTTTTGCAAACGATGTGATTTTGTTATTGGCATTAGTTTGCCCGATTCTTTTTTTTTTTTTAATATATCTTCAGGGAAGACCCGATGGAAAGTCGCCAACATCCACAAGTTAAAGTTATTTCATTGACCAGCCTATAAGAAAAGGTCGACCGTTGATTTAAGACCAGTAAATTAATTTAAATGGAATTTAAATTTGGTTAAACAAATTTTGCGTTCTTAAAAAAAAAAGAAAAGATTTCTGTATTATAGTAATTAGTAATATTTTATTGTAATTTTTAAACATAAATCTTTTAATATTAAGGATTTAAACAATTAAAAGTGTTTTCCATTCTCGTTGCTTTTAAATAAATAAAAAATTTAAAAGAAATTCCTTTCTTAAAAATTTAACATACAGAAGGCTATATGACTGTCTATCTGTCTATCTGTCTATCTGTCTCCATGTTATAAAACTCTATCACTCCCGAAACTTAAAGTTGCAGTGTGTTGCTAGGGGTCTCAAATGATAGCACTGTTTACGGACCGTTCTTTTATGGGTCTTTAGCCGGTTAAAATATTTTTTTAAGAGTCATATTATATTAGATACTAGCTGGCCGCCCAGCGTTGCCCGGTCATAAAATACGCATAAATATTATGTTTTAATTCATGCGGACGTCTTATTGTTGTATTGTTCATATCATAAAAGGGGACCATTGTATGATCGTCTAAATGTTGCTGTCTATTTGTGATATATTCATATCTAATTGTTCGTATGCAGGTGTGTGTGTGTGTGTGTGTGTGTGTGTGTGTGTGTGTGTGTGTGTGTGTGTGTGTGTGTGTGTGTGGTACATGTATGTTGGACATACCTTAACTTCATGCGTCGTTGATCTTGTCCACCTGGAATTCATCTTGTTCTTGCAGGGGAGACTGGAAACCTGTTTTGGACGAATATTCATTCACTTCAAGACGATGATTGTATTTTATATAGTTTTTATTCACCTTCCAGGTGTCGATTGCAGAAGAATGGAAAGTGAATGTCTTTGATTGCGTGGGTCTTATTTTCACACACGTCAGCGTCCCCCCCCGCCAGTGAAGGGGAGGGGACGACCTGTTAAGCCGTCTGTTCTTCTCTACGTCCAAACCCAAACTCACTGACTTCAGCTAACCTGATCACGTGACTCACGCGCAGATCCGATCAGCTGATCCTAACTTCCGGTAAAACGTGTCTACAATATGATTTACCATATGTTCGACCTATGTTCTAACATTATTTATCATAAACAGAAATGACGTAAGTATTAGACGTAACGTTAAATTCTTTCAAAAAAAGTGAAGTAAAAATTAAACGGAGAAAAAAATTGAGACATATGCATACGAGTATTATGTTTTTTTAAACAATCCACTTCCTATAAGTAAAACAAAAATTTAAAGACAGTGAGTCAATTACGATAACCATCGGCCAGGCTTGACACGGTTTTTTAAAAGTGTTCTAAAATTCTTAACATAATGAATCTGTAATGTGAACCATTCACGCATGCGCAGTTGTGAAACAGTTGACAAACAGATAAAAATCCGACGACCTAATTTTTCAATTTTGGCCCCTTAGCAGTTATCCCCCCCCCCGAATGAAAACCGATTAAAAGGTTTTCCACGTGTCTGAATATACTAAATACCAAATTTCAAGTTTGTAGATAAAAATTTGTTGAGTATACAGGTTGAGAAGTGTCCTCATATACATTCTCACTTTTATAGATATATAGATTATACATCCTGGGTAACGCAGATGAAAACAATATCAATTTTGTGGTGGTTTATTTTGTGTGTTTTTTTTTAACATTTAGTTGGACCTACAAGTATACACAAATAAGCACTGACATTTACCTTTTATATAATAGACTAGCCTGGGTGTCTGAGGTGT
>NC_136526.1:9441504-9471504 GCF_053919585.1 Euprymna scolopes
ATCGTCTGTCTATGTGTATCTATAGATATGGTCATGTCACCTCTAGTGTGCGTATATATATATATTGCAATAAAGTCACCATACATCTTTTTTTACTCTTAGCTTGGTCTTCTCTTTGGGGATACGATTCTTCCCGTCACTGGTCGATGCTGGAAAGATACATCTGAAGAAAACATATTTTCTGGCAGGGGTTCTTTATTCCATAATTATTATTTACTAGCAATTAAGCCCAGCTTTTCTCGGGTCCTATATACTGTTTATAACTTAATATGCATATGTATATATTAAAAAGTTTGACTCATGTCCAGGTAACCTACATCTAAAATTTCAAGTGTTTAAACGCAAAATTGGCGGAGGAGTTTGGTAGAGTTTTCAAAGGTCAAATCGTTGAACTTTGACCCCCTGACAACCAAATTTCTTGCTCTACAGTTTCTTTTTTTTTTGCCTCCCCGCGAGGACAAAGTTAAACACAAGGTCGGTTTTTAATGTGGGGGGAAATTAGCTCCCCAAAAAGGGGCACTCTGGTTAGTAACAAAAAATGTATTAGTCATGAAGGATTTCTCCTCCACTAACTGAGACCAAAAAAGTGTAGTGCAGTATCAGAACAGATACTACACTTTGATATATGAAATCTTTTATTCAGGTTTAAAAAATACGATATAAATGAAATATGAACAAAACAATTTAGGCACCTTGATCCTTGATCCTTGCCCGAATGCCAAGAACCCCTTAAATTGTTGTTGTTGTTGTTGTTATTATTATTATTATTATTATTATTATTATTATTATTATTATTATTACTACTACTACTACTATTATTATTATTATTATTATTATTATTATTATTATTATTATTATTATTATTATTATTCCTACAGTTTCTTTAAGGTTCATCTATAACTCAACTTATATTTCGTACTGGCATTTTGAAGAGAAAAGGGGCCGTCTAATTCATTTTTCATTTAAGAAAGAAAGAAAGAAAGAGGGAAAAAAGAAGAAAAAAAGAAGAAAAAGAAAGAACACTGGGAATAAGAAAAAAAAGGAGAGAAGACGAAACTTTTATTCTAAACATAATCCAAGACGAAAATCCTATTTTCGACTTAAGTTAAAACCAAAATTCTATTTCAAACTTAAACCAAAATAAAATTTCTATTTCAAACTTAAACCAAAATAAAATTTCTATTTCAAACTTAAACCAAAATAAAATTTCTATTTCAAACTTAAACCAAATCGAAGATTTTAATTTTGATTCAAGCCGAGGCCAAAATTCTATTTCAGGCTTAAGCCATAACCAAAATTTTATTTCAGACTTAAACCAAAATAAAATTTCTATTTCAAATTCAAGCGAAATCGTAAATTCTAGTCCAATTTAAGCCAAGACGAAAATATATTTCAGATTTAAGCTAAGACCAAAATTTTATTTCAGATTTAAGCCAAGACCAAAATTCTATTTCCGACTTAAGCCATGATTAAAATTTAATTTCAAACCTAAACCAAGATAAGGTCAGTAGGTCAGTAGTCTGGTCAGATGAATGACCGTTCGGAAATACCAAGCGCTGTATGCATCTTCATTGATTAATATAAATTCGATACGGGTTCTTTTATTACACTCCATAGAGTATAAAGATGGCGCCGTTTGAAAAGAAGAACAAGTAGTAATTATTCTGAGTCATCAATTCTGTGTATAAATATATACTAGCTGGAAGCCCGTCGTTGCCCGGTCGTACAATACGCTTAAACATAATATTTTAATTTATGCAGATTGCGTATGTATTATTATAGAATCAATCCTCTATTGATTATTATATATTACGAGGAATAATTTTCCCGGTGGACTGATTCGCAAAAAAAAAAAAAAATAAATAAATAAATAAATAAAATAAATAAATAATTATGATAATGGCGTTCATCAAATGCTGCCTGTGTTTGTTTACAATATCACGTCAGCTGATATTTGGGTTTGAAGACGAATGCCCTGGAAAAGTCATTTCTGATTAATGTTTAGTTTTAAAATATGCAAACCAAGAAATGATTTGCGGCGATTTTAAATGGTAGCTCTTCTTTTTTTTTTTTATCGTAAATTGAATTCATTAATAAGAAAATAATTAAAATAAAATGGTGAGATACACCCAGGATTGAACACGGGATCATTCGATCTGTAGTCGAATGCTCTACCACTAAGTTATATCTCCAGATTGTGATAAATCTATTTTTTGTTTTTAGAAAAAATGATTTGCTGAAATTTTATTATCTCCTTTGGTCTGTGTAACGTAAAATATTCCCCTGTAAAAATAATTCTTTTTATCTATATGAGAGAAAAGACTATTTTTAAGATCGGATTTTTTTCGATTTTCGATCCTTATCGGATGAATTTCTGTCTAAAACATATCTAAGAACACTGCCAGACATATAAATTAGCTTTGTGTGAAATTTACAAAAGATAATCTCAGCTATTTCGGGAACTATGAGAAAATGACACACACACACACACACACACACACACACACACACACACACACACACACACACACACACACACAATGACTTTTATAGTGTAGCTATTTGATAACTTTATTCGGCATTAAATAATAAATGAATAGTTTATATGCCGTTAAACAAACCAAAATTTAACGAAACAAAAGATGAACAATTCAATAGAAAGGAGAAGAAAGAAAGAAAGAAAGAAGAAAAAGAAAGAAAGAAGAAAAAGAAAGAAGAAAAGAAAGAAAGAAAAAAGAAAGAAGAAACAGCATGAAAGGAAGTAAAAAGGACCGAAGAAGAAAAAAAGGGGAAAAGAGACAAAGAAAATAGAAAGAAAGAAGAAAGGAAAGGAAAAAGAAAGAAAGAAGAAAAGAAAGAAAAAAGAAAAAAGGAAAAAGAAAGGAAAAGAAAGAATGGAAAGAACAAATAAAAAAGGAAGAAAGGAAAAAAGAAAGAAAGGTAGAAACGAAAGGGAAAAAAAGGAGGAAAAACAAAAAAGAAAGGACTTATAAAATAAAGGACTCTTTTACAAACGAAGCTGTACTATGGAACCAGGAGCTCCACAAACCTCCTGAAAACAAACAAACAAACAAACAAAAAGAAAACTGTAATCATCGGAGCCGATAAAGAAAGAAAGAAAGAAAGAAGAAAGAAAGAAGAAAAAGAAAGAAAAAAGAAAAAGAAAGAAGAAAAGAAAGAAAGTAGAGAAAGAAAGAAAGAAAGAAAGAAGAAACAGAACGAAAGAAATTAAGAAGGACCGAAGAAGAAAAAGGGGAAAAGAAAGAAAGAAAAAAGAAGGAAGGAAATGAAAAAGACAGAAAGAAAGAATAAAAGAAAGGAAAACGAAAGAAAAAGGAAAAGAAAAAGGAAAAAGAAATAAAGAAAGAAAATGAAAGAAAGGAAAAAAGAAAGAAAGGAAAAAGAAAGAAAGGAAAAAAGAAAGGCGCAAAGAAAGAAAGAAAGAAAGAAAGAAAGGAAAAGGAGGCAAAAAAAGAAAGAAAAGAAAGGACTCATAAATCCAGACTCTTTTACAAGCGAAGCTGTACTCTGGAACCAAGAACCTCGCAAACCTCATGAAAACAAACAAACAAACAAACAAACAAACAGAAAACTGTAAGCATTGGGGCAGATATCAAGAGATACGGTTTCTTCGCAAACTCATTTGCAGGTAGCTATCTTAAGATTTAACGGCACGCAGGCAGCAAATGAAAGGTCGAAATTGCATATGGTTACCGATTCTATTCTGTCTGTGTTTTGTAGATGCGCCCTAGCACATAATAAAAGCGGTTGTCTTTCGGTCTGTCACGCTAGACTACGAAATAACATTTTCGTTGGTCTGTCACGCTACAATGGTCTGTAACGCCACAATTATAATACAGCATTTCGACCGCCTTGTTTTAATTTGAAATTGTGTTTATATTAGTCGGTGACGGTCAAGTTGAAAATAAAAATGTCGTTGGTTTGTCACGCTTAAGATTTAAATTGTGATTTCGTTAAGCTTAAAATATTAATTTTGACAATATGCATTGATCAAGTTTTAAATAGCATTTTTGTCTGTCACACTTACGTCTTAAACTAAAACGTTTGTTGGTCTGTCATGCTAAATTTTTGATTGCAAATTCCGTTTGTCAATAAGATTAATCATGCAATATTTTTAACGTTCTGTTTTGATTAAGTTTCAAACAGATTTTTTGGTATGCCACGCTTAAATCAGAAATAGAATTTTCGTCTTGGCTTACATATGAAATAGAATTTTGATCATAGCTTAAGTTTGAAATAGAATTTTGGTCTTGGTTGAAGTCTGAAATAAAATTTTTCTTGAAATAGAATTTTCGTCTTGGCTTAAACCTGAAATAGAATTTTCGTCTTGGCTTAAGTTTGAAATAGAATTTGGGTCTAGGTCAAAATTTGAAATATAATTTTTGCCTTAGCTTAAATCTGAATTAGAATTTTCGATTTGGCTAAAATCTGAAATATAATTTTTGACTTAGTTTAAATCTGAATTAGAATTTTCGATTTGGCTTAAATCTGAATTAGAATTTTCGATTTGGCTAAAATCTGAAATAGAATTTTTATATTGGTTTAAGTTTGGAATGAAATTTTGATCATAGCTTAAGTCTGAAATAGAATTTTGGTCTTGGCATAAATTCGAACAAGAATTTACGATTTGGCTTAAATCTGAAATAGAAATTGTATTTTCGTTTAAGTCTGAAATAAAATTTTGGTTATTGCTTAAGCCTGAAATTTTGGTCTTGGCTTGGATCAAAATTAAAATTTTCGATTCGTCTTAAATTTAAAATAAAAATGTTTATTTTGGTTTAAGTCTGAAATAGAATTTTTGTCTTAACTTAAATCTGAAATAGGATTTTCGTCTTGGCAGCAGTCTGAAATATAAATTTCGTTTTAGCTCATGTTAGAAATATAATTTTTGTTTGGCTCATGTTTGAAATAGAATTTTTGTCTTGACTTATATTTGAAATAGAATTTTCGTCTTGGCTTATTTTTGGAATAGAATTTTCGTATCGGCTTAAATATTAACAGAATTTACTTGTGGCTTAAAACTAAAATAAAATTTTCGTTTTTCTGTCAAGTTTGAAAAAGTAGAATTTTATTTGGTTCTTTATGCTGAAATATAACATAGGAATTGTGTTAGTCTGTCACGCTGAAACTGGAAAAATTCTTTAGTCTGTCAGAAATAGAGTTTCGTGGGTCTGTAACACTGAGGTTAGAAATAGAATTTCGTTTGGTCTGTTACATTTTAGGTTATCTTCGTATGAAAATATGACGCATAAGATATAAATTTTTGTTAGTCTGTCACAATGAAGTTTAAAATAAAATTTTCGTTGATCTGTGGCGCTAAATTTTGAAATCGTATTCTTAGGTATGTATTACAATTCACAGACGTACGAAAAAGTGGTAAAAAATAAAAAGTATAACAATTTTCATCAAAGGCAAGATAAGTTACTCTTCTACCTACCTGGATAAAGATTTTAATGGTTTTACTCACTTTAAAACATTTAATCGGTTTGAAAATCAGACAGTGTTTGTAGATATATGTAAAAAAAGACAAATGGCGGCGAGCTGACTGTTAAATATGTAAAGATTAGGAAAATGAGTTTAAACTAAAAGAGAAAAATTTACAAAATATTACCCAATATATGTTACCGTGACATATATTGAGTGAGGTTTTAACAGTATTTTGCATATTTTTTAATTTTTAATGTAACTATTCTTTTTATATTTTAGATAGCATTTTAAGATACGTCAACTAATCTTAATCAGGGGCTCTGTCTGTCCGTTTGTCTGTCATACTTACATTTTGAAATGATTACATTTTAAAAAAGCACGCAGATTTTAATGGGCGTATCTTACGAATTTCCGTTCCTGTTGTAATTCCTGGATGAAAAGCAAGAATGTCGAGCGAGAGGAATTACTTGTGCACTTTGACACGGGAAGATAGGCACGCAAGAAGGGGGGGGGCGATAAGCAACATACTCGGTTGGATGGGGCATACTAGGGGTGGGTTGTAGAACAGGGCGAAAAAAAAAAGATGGCGGCGGGGTGGGGTTATTCTCTGACGGCTGAAGAACGTTTCTCGCTTTGCTACAGTCGAAGACTTGCTTTAAAGACTACCAATATTTCCTGTTTAGTAGAATCGTGAATTCTTGAAGGTCGAACTGTGCGCAAGACGAAGGTCGTGCGAGTCGTAAAAGAGCACGCAACTAATAAAGAAATAGAATACTTACGTACGTAACACACACACACACATATATATATATATATATATATATTCAGAATGTGAGAGATTGTATATAATAAATTCAACAGCCAAACAACGTCGCAGCCCACAAGAGCCATGATAGTCAACGAACCGGAAGTCCAAGACTCGGGTTTCGCCCTCATTTGGGCTCATTAGTTAGACACATCCGAACTGAGGATTCGAAACCCGAACCTTTTGCATGCGAGGCAAGCACTCTACCAACCGAGCAAACGCCCGCACACAAGAATTTCTATTAACCAACACAGATCAAGCAAATCGCGTCGAAATCCGACTGTGAAATGAACATACTTCGTCTCGACAAGGGACGCGGCCATCAACCAGCCAATAACCCCAAACCGATGTCTCACAAGTAGGAGTTTTAACTCGAAAGGACGATTCCATCCAGCAATGCTAACCAAGCGAGCAACTTATGATAGGATTTTCAGAATGTGAGAGATTGTATTTTGGCTTTCGAATCCTGAGTTCGGATGTGTCTAACGGATGAACCCAAATAAGGGCGAAACTCGAGTCTTGGACTTCCGGTTTGTTGACTGTCATGGCTCTTGTGGTCTGCGACGTTGTTTGGCTGTTGAATTTATTATATATATATATATATATATATATATATATATATATATATATATATATATATATATATATATATGAGTGTCTGTTCGTGTATTTAAGTAGGTATGTATATGTGTATGGTTATAGATACGAGCTAAATAACGTTATAAAATAACAATTTACGTACGCTCCAAGTATTTGATGTAAACAACAATTTTGTGTACTCTCGTTTCAGGGACGATTGTTTTGTTTTTTTATTAATATCAAATCTCGTCATCAGTACAGAAAATTGACACCGAGTTTAAAGTTAAAACGTATATCATGCTTATTGTAAATACTTATATTTTCTATCTAGATATTTATAAAAGTGATATATAAATGTATGTATTATGTTTGTATGTCTGCCTAAAACTTTCGACAGAGGCAACGGATTTTCACAAGATCAGTTTCGTTTGGAAGCTCGACCCTTCAGACGAAAAATACCGAAAAATTGGCTAAAGACATTAATTTCTTCACCCTCAACTGAGCACTTTCTCCAAGGAGGGGTCGCTTTTTTCGCCGATATTTTCGAATATCATCCCCTTTTTCGATTGTCTAGCTTTAATTTAAATCTACGTCTCTTCCGGTTTGGTGGTGGTCGTAATAGCACAGATGTCATGTTTTTTCACGTTATTTTCCTCCTTCGCGATACGGGTTCGAGTCTTCCTTCCTACTACCACTTTTTTTTTTGCTCAACACACACCTCCAAACACCCAGGCAATGCTGGGTACCCATGCTGGTATATCTATAAAAGTGAGAATGCGTGTGTGTGACGATACTTCTCAACCTGTACACTCAACGGATTTCGTATTTGAATTATCTAATGAACTTTTAAACATTGTTTCGTATTTGAATTATCTAAGGAACTTCTAAAACATCGTTTCGTATTTGAATTATCTATATATCCATAAAAGTAATAATGTGTGTTAGGACACTTCTCAACCTATATACTCAACGGATCTTTTTTTATCTACAAACTTGAACTTTGTAATATAGAATATCCAGACACGTGGAAAACTTTTTAATCGATTTTAATCCGGAAAAACGGGTTAGTAAGGGGTTAATATTGAAAGAAATTGGTATGTGAGGGTATTCGGATATTTATCTGTTTGCTGTTTCACGAATTGCGCATGCGTAAATGGTTCACATGACAGATTTATTATGTTAAAAATAAAAACGCTTGAAACCACTTTATGAAATCGTGCCAAGCAGGCTTAATGGTTATCTTACTTAACTTATTGTGATTGGGGTTTGGTTTCGATCTCAGCCCGAGTATTTTTTTTTTCCAGAAGTGAAATGTTTATATAAAAAAAAACATAATACTCGCATGCACATGTCTCATTTTCTTTCCTTTTTTTACTTCACTTTTTTTAAAAGGAATTTAACATTACGTTTAATACCGGGCAACGCCGGGCACATCTTCTAGTATATAGATAAGACTGACCTTTGTTTCTGTATGAATTGAAATATAATATTTATGCGTATTTTACGACCGAGCAACGCCGGACGGCCTGCTAGTATTCTATACTCTCATTTCAAATACTCGCAAGGGGAGATAAGTAATACTTTCACCCCAAACAAGGCACAGTGCCACTTTGAAGTAGAAGGCTATTATCGGGGACATAAGTTGCAGGGATATTATGTAGGGAGTTGAGCAGCAAGATAGTCTGTTCAGATTGCACTTGAACTTCTGCATGTCAGTACAGTTGGGAAAACAGAATCCCGGAAGGGGGTTCCAAAGTCTAGCAGTTTTGGGCAAGAAACTATTGGAGTAAAAAGTTTTCTTACATCTAGGGATCTCTACTGTGTAGGGGTGGGATTTTGCTGCTTGTCGGGATTGACAGACTTAATTATGTCGATGGGGTACCAGTGCTTGTAGTTCGTCAGAGCATTCACCTGACCTGATGATGAGATGTGCCCGGCGTTTCCCGGCATTCAACGTAACGTTAGATTCCTTTTAAAAAAATGGAGTTAAAAACGGAAAGAAACTGAGCATGCGAGAATTATGTTGTTTTTTTTCACAGTTCACTTCTTGTAAGTTGGTTGGTTGGTTGGTTGTTTTTGTTTTACGGCATATCAACCCTTTCATATCGTGATATTCGGAAAATTCGTATGGAAATCAACCGAAAGCCAAACAGCACCAGTGCTTCCATTTTTGCAAGAGCTGGAAGTGATGACATTTTATTTATTATTCAGTAATTTATAATGTCCATCGGTTTATTGCAGGTCTTTTAAAATGCCCCAAAAGGGGGCGATTAACAATTTAACGATTTATAAAGGTAGAAAAATACAATACTTAAGGCAAGGAGGTAGGGGAGGATAAAGTGGTAGCTCTAGATATATCTAAAGCTTTTAACAGGGTATGGCATGAAGGTCTTCTCAGGAAAATCAGATCATACGGTATCACTGGAAGAATCTTTAACATAATTAAATCCTTCTTGGATAAGAGAAAAATCCAGGTTGTCATCGATGGTCGTACATCTAAACAATATGATATAAATGCGGGAGTGCCCCAGGGGTCTATCCTTGGACCTCTATTATTCCTAATATTCATAAATGACCTCCCTGACAAAATTGTCTGTAAGACGGATATATATGCTGATGACACCACACTCTATAACCGACACGACAGGAAAACAAATGAACACATATCTAGAGAAATGGCAAAAACACTAGAGAATGACCCCCGATCTGTAATGGAATGGGGACAAAAATGGATGGTCACTTGTTTCTTTCAATAATTACAAGAAACCTTCTCTACCACCAATAGCAATGGCCAATGACTCTTTATCTGAAAGTACATCTTTTAAACTCCTCGGCCTAACGTTCACAGGAAACATGTGTTGGAACAATTACATTGAGAGCATTGCTAGAAACGCTGCGAAAAAGGTAGGCTCTCTCTACCGTGCTAGAAAGCTACTAACGCCCGAAAGTATCCTGTACCTCTATAAGGCCACCATTCGCCCATGTATGGAGTATTGTTGTCATATTTGGGTCGGTGCATCTGCTACTAGTCTCTCACCCCTAGACAAGGTTCATAAGAGAGTCGCCAACCTAATAGGTCCTGAACTGTCATCTAAGCTTCAGCCTCTGTCCCATCGACGTAATGTAGCATCCCTCTGCCTGTTCTACAAGTATTTCAATGGTGAATGCTCTGACGAACTGCAAGCACTTGTGCCCCCTCGATGTAAGTACCCCCGACAAGCAGCAAAATCCTACCCCTTCACAGTTGAGATCCCTAGATGTAAGAGAGCCTTCTACTCCAGTAGTTTCTTCCCCAGAACCGCTAGACTTTGGAATTCTCTTCTGAGTTCCTGCTTCCCCAAGTGTACTGACATGCAGAAGTTCAAGTGTAACGTGAACCGACATCTTCCTGCCCAACTCCCCGCATAGTACCCCTGTAGCTTATGTCCCTGATAGTAGCCCCTACAGCAAAGTGTCAATGTGCCTTGTTTGGGGTGATATTGCAATAAAAAAGAAAAAAAAAAGAAGGATATTCGTATTAGAATGTTACTTTCTCTCATTCTAGCCCATAATTAGAAACTAGACCAAATTGTCAACTTTTTGTTTTAATTAATTTAATTAACTTTTGTGTTTTACCGTCATTGAATAATTTATCTTTCACCAGACTATCCATTCACCATATTCCCTCTGCTTCACTTTTTGTTACCAAGTAAGATCTTTGACTTACTTGCAGTTTCATCAAATACTTTTGTACGCAAACTCCGATCCCGCATTTTGCTAATTCCTACCCTCTGATGAGAAGTATTTCTTCGAAACTTCGCGGATTAAGGACTATCCACTTATCAAGTGTTTCCTTTTCAGATTAAATATGTTTTTAACTTTTTTCAAAGTGTTTTTTAACATGTTTTTTTTAATTTTTATTACATACAAGACAAAGAATACATTTCAATAAGCATATCTCCTTATAGGTTCTCGATGTTTACCCATCTCCTCAGGGGGAAAATATTAGCAAATTATAATGGTTTATACTTAATTTGCTATAAACAATAAACATAATTTGTTCTGAAATATATATATATATATATATATATATATATATATATTGTGTGTGTCAGGTCATGTCATATGCTACTGGTACCATGTAACCCAGTACTACCTGCCTCATGGTCGGGTCACCGGCGACTAAACTGGTTCCCCCACCAGACTTGTTTGGTGAGGAGGGCGGCTAGTCTCCCTGAAGGATTAAAAACAAGACCTTCCAAAGGGCGAATGAACTCTTTTTCTGGGTCAACGGCCAACTAGCACCGTGTATATTTGTGTGTGTGTGTATATGTGTATTGGGGTGGAGAGGGCTCCCGTAAGTCGTGGTGAAGGCAACCTTTCCAGGAGAAGCAAATCTCTGATTTACAAAAACATAAAGCGGGAGACCAGTACCCGCATTAAGCTGGTCTGCAGTTTAATTTGTTGCTGGTTATCTTGCTCTTGCTTGTTGCTGGATCTCAGCATTTTGAACCGAGAGAGAGACTTAGCTGTCGTACAAAGCTAAGACTCTGTAACATCATCTTTGTATAGATACTCCCTCAGGCATTTGGGCTCATGGATTTTAAATGTCTGAGGGAGTGGCACTCGTCTGACAAGACGTTGCAATCATCATATATATATATATATATACATACATATATATACATATATGTGTGTGCGTGTGTGTGTGTGTGTGTGTGTGTGTGTGTGTGTGTGTGTGTGTGTGTGTGTGTGTGTGATATGGATATTGGATCTGTTTACTTAACGTTTAGAGAACGGACACGGGCTTATAATATCCTGAGCAAAACAGCAAACAGACAGTCACATAACGCTAATAGCTGTCGGCTTGATACTAATGGCGAAATTAGAAAGACGGCCCACTGGTATCAGGAAAAGGTAAACATTCTCTCTTTTACTTGTATCACAGTATGGGGATGTTTACTTACAGTATAAACATTTTACTTTTACTTTTAAACAAAAAAAAAAAAAAAGCCAGGAATAAATTCTCTTGAGGTTTTTCCTCACCTGAGAATGGGGAGGTTTCTGAAATAGGAGTTAATAAAGAAAAGAAAAACATAAAAACAGAACAAATAAAACGCACACACAAAAAAAACAAAAAACATAAAAGCAGAACAAATAAAACGCACACAAAAAAAAGATAACATGAAAGCAGAAAAAAAACCCCCAAAAAACCAAAAAAAAAACAAAACAAAAAAAACAAACAAACAAAAAACAAACAACAACAAACAAACAAACAAAAAACATTAAACTGAAGGTATCCACTTAATTAATACATGTTGCCCGGCCCTACATGTATCATTTCATCGATTTCGATGACATCTATATATCTATAAAAGTGAACGTATCTGTGTGTGTGTCTGTCTGTCTGTCTGTGTGTCTGCGTGTCTGTCTGTGTACATTTCCCGACGCAATAGTTCTGTCAATTTTTAGTTTACAGACTCGAAATTTGATATATGAGGTACTGAGATTTGGGAAAAATCTATTCGATTTGACCTTTGAGAACTCTACCAAACTTCTCCGAAAATTTGGGGTCTAAACACGTGATATAGGTTCCTTGGATATGGAGCTAACTTAATAACTTAGTTTCAGCCCAAAACAATAAATATTAAGGGGTCATAATAGTGGTCAAAGTTTAAAAAAATTGACCGTTTTGTTTTTGTTCAGCATACACCTCCAAACCCCCGGGCAATGCCGGGCACCCATGCTAGTATATATATATATATATATATATATATATATACACACACACACACACACACACACACACATACATATATATATATATATATATATATATATATATATATATATATATATATATATATAAGAATTACAGTAAAGTTTACCAAAATGATCCAAGATGGCAAAACTAAAGTATATCATAAATATTAAACAATTAATATTAATAAAGTAATCTCAACCAGATGTAAAAGCTCGATAAAACCAAATAGGAGATAGAGCTTATAATAAGAGCAAACAGTTAATAAAACATGTTAAAAAACACTTTGAAAAAGAGTTAAAAACATATTTAATCTGAAAAGGAAACACTTGCTAATAAGAACCAGTAGTTAATAAACATGTAAAAAACACTTTGAAAAAGAGTTAAAAGCATATTTAATTTTAAAAAGGAAAAACTAAATAATCCGGGAAGTTTCGAAGAAATACTTTCCTTCTCATCAGAGGGTAGCGATTAGCAAAATGCGGGATCAGATATTGCTTGTCAAATTTCAACGATTTGACCTTTGAAAACTCTACTAAACTCTTCCGCCAATTTCAGGTCTAAACACTTGAAATTTTAGATGTAGGTTTCTTTAACATAGATCAAACGTTTTAATTTGATTTGAGCCTCAATAAATAAATGTTAAGTTATCAAAATTGGAGTCATAGTTAACAAAATTGACCTCTGCGGTCTATACCAAATTACGCAGCCATTTTCTGGTCTAAACATTTGAAATTTTACATAAAGGGTATTCAGAAATAAGGCAAGCTTTTTAATCGGTTTGGGTCGAAAATTTGAGCTGCAAAGGGTTTAAAGTTCAAAGGATTTTATCTTTGAGGCGTCTAGCATACTACTCAGTCTAAACATTTGAAATTTATACATAATGGGTATTCAGACATGCGGCAAGCATTTTAATCAGTTTTGGGGCGAACATTTGGCTGCCAAAAGGTCGAAGTTGAAAGAGTTGACCTTTTCCGATTCTACCAAATTTCTCCGCCAATTTTGGGCCTAAAGATTTGAAATTTTAGATGTAGGTAACTTGGACATGGGTAACACTTTGTATTTTGATTTGAGACCAAAATAATAAATGTTAAGGGGTCAAAATTGGGGTCCAATTAAAAAAATATTACCTCTGCGGTCTCTACGAAATTACTCGGACAATTTTTGGTCTAAACATTTGAAATCTTACATAAAGTGTATTCACACGTAGGGCAAGTTATGAACATAACATAGGGCCCGAGCAACGCCGGGTTGAACTGCTAGTATATATATATATATATATATATATATATATATATATATATATATATATAATTACTATAATAATGTTTAAATACCTATGCTGTTTCATCATTTCAGGAAACATTTCTGCAGGGTTAACACTATTACTGCCAGTCGGTTTATTCGAACCTGGTCACGAAACCATCTCTGACTCCATTAGCAAGGAACTGTAATATTTGTTTATTGGTTGTTATAACTGACAAAGTGGATACAAATATTAGCTTGAGAGGAATATTTTATTTTCTTAGTTTTTACATACTTTTAGAATTCTGTGTCTGCTCTTCTCAGGAGCAGGACACGTGTGGCAACTTAGAAGCCTGGAGACTGACTGTCCAATCCTTTTTAGGTCAATCATCGGTCAAAGAGAGAGAGAGAGAGAGAGAGAGAGAGAGAGAGAGAGAGAGAGAGAGGGGGGGGGGAGCGAGCAGCAACAACAGAAGAGAAAAGAGAATAGATATTTGGGTATCTTGGTTAGTTGTTCTTTTAGAGAAAGAGAGGATAAAGAAGATTAGAGAAAGAGAGGATTAAAGAAGATTAGAGAAAGAGAGGATTAAAGAAAGTTATTAAAAAAAAACAAATATATAACAATTATTTAATGTAACATGTTTATTCAGCTGGACAAACATACAAAATTAAAAATGGCGCCTGACTCTCTCTCTCTCTCTTTCATACGGTAAGTTTGAAAAAAGGAATTAAAAATAAAAGAAATACACAAAATACTGTGAAAAACCCATCGAATATATGTCAGCCTATGTCACGGTAACATATATTGAGCGAGTTCCTTACAGTATTTTGTTTAATTTGTTATTTTTAACTCCTTTTCCCAAACTTAGCGTGTGAAAGAGAAAATCGGGCGCCATTTTAAATTTTCCAATACATCGGTAAACACTATATTTTTCAAGCTAAATAAAAACACTATAAAATTATCCAGTTAGGTAGAAAAGGAACTTATCTTGCCTTTCATAACATTTATTTGTTATATATTTATTTTTTTGACAACTTTTTCGAATTTATGTGTACAGTAATACAAACCCAAAAATTATTTTATTCCAATTAAAAGCGCGACGGACGGCCAGCGCTTCTTTTCCAAATTCTTGGATTTATCTAAAAATACTATTTCAAACTTCGAAATTCAGGTTTGCAAAACCTACATTTTTAGCCGTTTCTTTCAGATAAGGTTTGGTGGGGCTCAGTCTAGATTATTTTTATCAAAGCTAAATAGACTATCTTGAAGCCGATTCATCATGGCCTGTAAACTGCGATAAGGAACATTATTTCTAATTAAATCAAATCAATATCAGATTGATAAGATAAACATGAACGGATTCCACTTTGTTTTGGAGCGGAGTTATGTATAGGTAATAAGATTTGATACACCGTACAAGTAATATAATTTGATCCACCGTACATGTAATAAGATTTGATTCACCGAACGAGAATTTAAATTTGATCCACCGTATAAGTAAAAAGATTTGATACACCGTATCAAATAATAGGATTTGATCCATGGTACAAGTAATAGGATTTGATCCACCGTACAAGTATTAAGATTTGATCCACCGTACAAATAAAAGGATTGGGTCCACCATACAACTATTAAGATTTGATCCACCGTACAAGTAATAGGATTTGATCCACTGCACAAGTAATAGGATTTGATCAACAGTACAAGTAATAGGATTTGATCCACTGTCAAAGTAATAGGATTTGATCCACTGTCCAAGTAATAGGATTTGATCCACTGTACAAGTAATAGGATTTGATCCACTGTACAAGTAATATGATTTGATCCACCATACAAGTAATAGGATTTGATAGACTGTACAAGTAATAGGATTTGACCTACCGTACAAGTAATAGGATTTGATAGACCATACAAGTAATAGGATTTGATCCACTGTACAAGTAATAGGATTTGATAGACCGTACAAGTAATATGATTTGATCCACCGTACAAGTAATATGATTTGACCCACCGTACAAGTAATAGGATTTTATATAACCATACAAGTAATAGGATTTGACCCACCGTACAAGTAATAGGATTTGATCCACTGTCCAAGTAATAGGATTTGATCCACTGTCCAAGTAATAGGATTTGATCCATTGTACAAGTAATAGGATTTGATAGACTGTACAAGTAATAGGATTTGACCTACCGTACAAGTAATAGGATTTGATAGACCATACAAGTAATAGGATTTGATCCACTGTACAAGTAATAGGATTTGATAGACCGTACAAGTAATATGATTTGACCCACCGTACAAGTAATAGGATTTTATATAACCATACAAGTAATAGGATTTGATCCATTGTACAAGTAATAGGATTTGATCCACCGTACAAATAATAGGTTTTGATAGACCGTACAAGTAATATGATTTGACCCACCATACAAGTAATAGGATTTGATAGATCATACAAGTAATAGGATTTGATCCATTGTACAAGTAATAGGATTTGATAGACCGTACAAGTAATAGGATTTGACCCACCGTACAAGTAATAGGATTTGACCCACTGTACAAGTAATAGGATTTGATAGATCGTACAAGTAATAGGATTTGATCCATTGTACAAGTAATAGGATTTGATAGACCGTACAAGTAATAGGATTTGACCCACCGTACAAGTAATAGGATTTGACCAACTGTACAAGTAATAGGATTTGATAGACTGTACAAGTAATAGGATTTGATAGACCGTACAAGTAATATGATTTGACCCACCATACAAGTAATAGGATTTGATAGACTGTACAAGTAATAGGATTTGACCCACCATACAAGTAATAGGATTTGATAGACTGTACAAGTAATAGGATTTGATCCACTGTACAAGTAATAGGATTTGATAGACTGTACAAGTAATAGGATTTGACCCACTGTACAAGTAATAGGATTTGATAGACTGTACAAGTAATAGGATTTGATCCACTGTACAAGTAATAGGATTTGATCCATGGTACAAATAATAGGATTTGATCAATGATATCACTATTAAGATTTGACCCACTGTAAAAGTAATAGGATTGTACCCAACGTACAAGTAATAGGATTTGATCCACCGGACAAATAATAGAATTCGCCGATATCAAAGTTAATGCTATACTAAAAGGTACCTGAAATTACATCGGCACGAATAAGTAAAAGGAAAGAAAACAACACTACAGTTTTATTTTAAAACTTTTATCGAAAAAATCGATTTAGGTAACTTGATTATGTAGTAGAGCTAACATTTATTCAATGCAACAGCCTTCAGCATCAATCACCGTCTCAATACGGGTCTAGAACTGGGAGCATGTATTTTCAACAAGCCTATGAGGGAGTTCCACGAATACTCGGCGGATGGAGGCGATCAGGCTGGCTTTGGTGTTGTGTGAGATCATGTTGGTGATGTTCTCGACGTATAACCAAACGGAGTAGTCAAGCGGGTTCAGGTCAGGAGAAGAGAGGAGGGCAGTAAGGGAAGAGTATAAAGGCGTAGCACTCATTCTGAAGCTAAGCCTGGATCCCTTTGGACTTATGGGCCGATGCTGAGTCCTGCTGCCACACCCAGGGTCTGTCAGCGGCCACCTTATTGCACCAGAGGATCACCACACTCTTCAGGACATCCAGATACACTTTCGTGTTCACTTTCAAGCCGACTTCGAAGATGTGAGGTGGCGTGGTGTGGACTTCACTTGAAACCACATCAAAGACCATAACCGTGGCTGGAAACTGTCTTTTCATCACTCTGGGAACGTTCCTGCTATTTGTAGCAATCCAGTGAATCGTTTTGAGGGTGCTGGCATTTGTCATATTGTCATAACTTGGATTTGTAGAGAGCATGAGTTTTACAGTGGCGCATCTCCGATCTCACTTGATAAACATTGTTTCACTTTCAGACATGATAGAAGACTCCTATCGCTCTTGGGATATGTACACAACTGGTCAATTAGTAGATGGTTTGCAACAAAAACGAAAACAAAATAATAGGAAACCGGTTTTCATCAAAGGGAAATGGAATCCTGTTGTCTTTTCTAGGGCGATAATTTTATCGACCCTGTTTGTATAATCTACCAATTGGCCATATTAACAGAAAAATGGCTGATCCATCCCCATACAAAACAGAACAAAGATATAGAAAGTACAAGTTACAAGAAATTCTGTCTGTGATAAGCCCTGCCATTGGCTAATGAAAATATTAACCCTTGCATGGGAATAACAATGAATATGATTGATTAGTTAGCTAAACTGAACACATATCAATTTCCAGCGAGTACTAATTCCAACGGACCTTGCAATTGACTATATCTGACCCCTTATCAGAGAGCTCTATAGAACCAACAAAGAAAGGCGTTTTCTTTTTCTCTCCTGCCTTCATCACCAACGCTAAGCAAAATTATTTTTGCCAAGGATATATTCCTCCAAGAAAACTTTTGACAGCCTGACTTTCTCGCCCTACTATTGGTTCTTTCATTTTGACGCCAACCTACACTCAACGTAGGTAACTTAAATCCATTCTTATGTTGTTAGTTTCCCCAGAAAATAAAATGGTGGATTATTATGATGAGTTTTATAATGGTCGATTATGACGATTGGTAAAAGTAGGAAGTTAGAAAGAAATGTTATCAAAGTGAAACAAATATTTACAGTTGAAATATTCACATTAAATAGTTTTCAGGAATGTAACTTGATGGAGGAAATGTCGTTCTGATATGTTAATTTTAGGAATTTTTAGATATCTCAAAGCTGATACAATTCTCTATCTGTAGTCCAAGTATGTCCAAGGATGGAGTACTGTTGCAAAGTCTTGGCAGGAGCTACTAGAAACAGCTTATCCTGCCTTGACAGTTCAAAATAGGCTTCGTAGTGGCGGATGCTCTTTTCTCTTCCCTGCAACCTATTTCCAACGGAAGAGACGTTGTGAACCTGTCTTTGCTTTATCGTTTTTTTTTTTCATGGCAAGTGCTTGTCTGAGCTCCAAACTATGGTCCCCCCTCCTTTCACGAAAAACATTCGTCTAGTTCGTGGCCCGGTGGGAGATGTCCTTTTCTCTTCGCTGCAACCTCTGTCTCACAGAAGAGATGTTGCGAGTTTGTCTCTGCTTTATCGTTATTTTCATGGAAAGTGTTCAACTGAGCTTCAATCTATGGTCCCCCCTCGCCAAACTTTCACAAGAAACACTAGACTAGCTGAAAACATTATCAATGATTTTCCCCACTCTTTATCTGTGCCTAAACCTAAACATAGATTCCATGATCAAAGCTTCTTTCTTAGAACTGCACGCCTGTGGAATTGTCTTCCGTTTTCCTGCTTTCCAGCTGTCTATAATATGGTTGTCTTCAAGTCCAACGTGAACAAGTTTCTGATGAGCCGTTCCACCTAAGTTAACAAATTTACCGAACTTCCATTACTATCGATTACTATATTGTCCTTTTGACTACTCTACACTCTTTAACCCTTATCCTTGAGTGGCCTATCGGCCTTGATGAGTGGTGGCGTCTATGTAAAAAACAAAAAAAAAACAAAAAAAAAACGCTATCAATAATTTCCTCTGCTCTTTATCCGTGCCTAAACCTAAACGTAGATGTCATGAACAAAGCTTCTTTCTTAGAACTGCACGCCTGTTCCCAACCGACTCCAATTTGGTTATTTTAAAGTCCAATGTGAACAAGTTCTTGATAAGCTGTGCTCTTAGGTAATTCAATTTACGAAATTTTCACTACTAATGATTACGATATTGTTTTATTGGCTTCCATGCACTCTTTAATCCTTATCCTCGAGTGGCCTCTGGGCCTTGTTAAGTGGTGACTTCTTTGTATATAAAAAAGTATTTTTAGGTTTGGAAAAATTTATGCAGATTTAACATGTCTTTACGATAATCAGAATCGGAAATTGTATTGGAATCAGGAAAAATAAAAACTTTATGGTTAACTATTTAGAGATTTATGAAGGATAGGAATTAGTAATTGTATCAGAATCCGGGAGTGGGGGGGAATAAAAAGTTTCCCTCTGACCACTGTACATTCATTAACCCTTATCCTCGAGTGGCCTCCGGCCTTGATAAATGGTGACTCCTTTTATGTTAAAAAAAAAAGAAAAGAAAATGGATAAACAAAATTCATCTTGGAAAAACAACAGGCGATGTGTTTTGATGTAGAGAGTGACGTCAGGAACGGAAGTGACACGTAGAAAGAAGAGAATTAGATTGAACAGTGAGTATCTGAGAGTCGTGGGAGTAGAGAAAGACTAATAACAGTCATAGGAGTACTGGACTGTGAAAATAAACATATGTAGTTAGGAAGAAGAAAACGGTTTGCCTCCTCGGAACCAACAACTCGCAACTATAATGCAGTAGAACCCCAGGTTACGATGTAAAATACTGTATTTACCCCGCCTTGCGGTGTTATTCCACTACGGTCTGGAGATCATTTTCTAACGATTCTGCCACTGCCTTAAATTTATGTACATCCGTTCTCTTCTCGTGCATATTATAGAGCGCTGTATCATCAGCAAATATACCCATCTCGGACACAATATTATCATGCATGTTATATTGTATCATCAACAAATCTCCCAAACTTATTTGTTTTTCATTACTTATTTGTTTTAATCGCATATTTTGTTTATAAATAACTATTTTTATTAGTTAATGTTATATATCATGGTAAACTGTTTTATATTATGGTAAAATGTTTTATATTATGGTAAATGTTATATATTATGGTAAAATGTTATATATTATGGTAAACTGTTCAGCACTCCACCCCCACCCCATTTAGTTCAAAAAGTCCCCAGGGGTTGTCAAATCCTTGTGAAAATGAACGGTGCAGTTTTAAGCCTTAACATATGTAAATTTGAGTTCTGTACCATGCGAAAAAAAAAAAAATGACTAAGCCCATCATTTGCCTCCCCTCCCCTGGGTGTTATTTTTGAAGTACCAAAGATGGCGATTTATATATTTGTTGCTGTTCATGTTAGTATTAGGAAGAGTCTTAGAGTGATGGAGACAGTCTTAGGAGTGGTCAAGTGTTCAGTGTTCATATGTCTTAAGATGTTCATGTTGTAAGAGGCACCATATTGGAGACATAAACAGGTATATATAAAGAGAGAGACAGTTTTGTATATATATAATAGACAGTGTACATGCTACTACAATAGCCAACGGCATGTAATGTACAATGAGAGGAGATTTGATATATAGATAGATAGACCGGGGGTTTGACATTTATACTTTTGACAGTTCTGTATGAAACGGGAGTGTTTCTATAACATTTATACTTTGACACATACACTTTCTAACACATATTTTTTTTTAGATATTATCAAGGTTCTTATAACATAAATGGACAATACCTTTTCTGTTGAATAACAACACGACGACGCAGATACAAAACCACATGATGATACGTTTATTTCTTCTTCGACCGGTCGGACATGATTTTGTATTTCAGGGATTCAAAGTTGTTACATAGTCATTTCTAAAACCCTCTCACTTCTAGAGGGTGCCTTGACTCTAACGGAGAATCGGTCTCAATCTCTCTGCTGCTCTCCACTGACTCATTCTGATTCTCACTTATCTAACTAAATTCATAACTCATGACGTCATTGCATGACCGAGCACGTGTATATGAGACCCATGGAATGAGTTCCTATCTAACCTAATTTTACGTAACTCACTTTACAATAACATTTTCCATTCTCTTTGTTTCATAAAGGAATTTAACCTATTTGCTAATTCTGTAACCCGTATTTCTATTATGTTTTCTTTCTAAGAATGTAAATAGTTTCCATCCAAATTGTATTTATTAAATATTTTAATAGAATCAACAATTTAACTGGACATTCCATTTATAATTTTTATAACAGAAACAAATTTCATCATTACGTTCCTTTCAAATAAACAGATATCTAAGCTAAACCAACGCGATTCCACATTCCTTATTTCAATAACATCTGTGTTTATTTTAACTTATGATTGGAATTCTCAATTCCAAATCTAGCTTCGCAAGTTCGAATCCTTGACTATCCTATTTCATATTTGCATTTAACTAATTCCCTATTTTTTTTTACTTACATGAAAAGGGGACAGCCCTTTATCATGTAACACTCGGAACCAACAACTCGCAACTATAATGCAGTAGAACCCCAGGTTACGATGTAAAACACTGTATTTACCCCGCCTTGCGGTGTTATTCCACTACGGTCTGGAGATCATTTTCTAACGATTCTGCCACTGCCTTAAATTTATGTACATCCGTTCTCTTCTCGTGCATATTATAGAGCGTTGTATCATCAGCAAATATACCCATCTCGGACACAATATTATCATGCATGTTATATTGTATAATCAACAAATCTCCCAAACTTATTTGTTTTTCATTACTTATTTGTTTTAATCGCATATTTTGTTTATAAATAACTATTTTTATTTAAGTTAATGTTATATATTATGGTAAACTGTTTTATATTATGGTAAACTGTTTTATATTATGGTAAAATGTTTTATATTATGGTAAAATGTTCAGCACTCCACCCCCACCCTATTTAGCTCAAAAATCCCCAGGGGTTGTCAAATCTTTGTGAAAATTAACGGTGCAGTTTTAAGCCTTAACATATGTAACATTGTCTTAAATTTATGTACATCCGTTCTCCCCCTCGTGCATGTTATAGAGCTAATTAAGAAGTTGTTTTAATAATTTTTAATATCAATGTTAGAGTGAAATTAAAAAAATCTTTGTAGGCAATACAAATCATCATCATCATCATCATCATCATCATCATCATCATCATCATCATCATCATCAACTGGTGTCCTGCCTGGTACAGGCATGGGCGGCTATGGTTCTCTCTCTCTCTCTCTCTCTCTCTCTATCTTTCTTTCGGCATTCATGAATTCATTGTTTCTCATTATGTTTTTATGTTGCTCAGGTATTCAGACTATCAACGTATGTTTCTCGTTGTCGTCCTCAACTTCTTCTACCCACGATCTTTCCTGTCAAACTAATCTGTTCTATTCCGCTTTTTCTGTAGACATGAATCTCATTTTTCTTTTTCGTACTGTTCTTATTAGAAACCTTTCTGTGTTTGCCATTTCTAATACTTCCTTGTTTTCTTTTCTTTTCTGTCCAGGATATCTTCAAAATTCTCCCCAAGAACCAAGTTTCAGTTGCGTCTAGTCTTTTTTCCTCGTGATGCTGGTGATTGTCCAGCACTCACAACCAAATAATAGAAAAGACCATACATACGTTCGGATTATTCTGAATTTGGTGTCTATTTTAATGTTTCTGTTGGTCATGATTAATGACAATCTCTTGAAGGTGACTTTGGCTGTGGTTATGCGACTTTGTACTTCAGTCGTGCATCTTCCATCAGATGTGATCCAGTATCCTAGATATTTGAATTCATCAACTTGTTTAACTCATACATTGTCATGATTGATGGCAATCTCTTGAAGGTGACTTTGGCTGCGGCTATGCAACTTTGTATTCCAGTCGTGTACCTCCCATCAGCAAATATACCCATCTCGGACACAATATTATCATGCATGTTATATTGTGTTCTCAGCAACTCTCCCAAACTTATTTGTTTTTATCGCATATTTTGTTTTTAAATAACTATGTTTATTGAAGTTAATGTTATTTTGGTAAACTGTTTAGATATTTTAAAAATATATTTACTTACAAAACTATAAAAACAAAAAAAAAACAATAGATGTGTTGCATTGTGTTCCTGCTTAAGGCCTTTTTTTAAAAGTGTTTCTTTCATTTATCTAGATATTTTGAAAATACAGTAGGCCCCCAGGATATGGTGGCCCTAGGATACAGTTTTTCAGGTTACAATGTAAATAGGATGTTTTACCTGCCCCTGGTTACGGCATTTGCTTGCCTTACGGTGTTATTTATTATATTATTCGATTATATACGTGTGTATTATATACTGTACTGTATTTTGTTGCTAATTTTTTACACTAACAGTTCAGCCTTGCTTTACTCGGGCTCTATGTACTGTTCATAACTTTTATGTGCATATATATACATATATTAAAAAGTTTGACTGATGTCCAGGTAACCTATATCTAAAATTTCAAGTGTTTAGACCCAACATTGGCAGAGGAGTTTGGTAGAGTCTGCAAAAGTCAACCCTGTAAACTTTGACCTCTTGGCAGACATATTTTCGCTCAAAAACAGATTAAAAGCTTGCTGCATGTCTGAATACTCTTTATGTAAAATTTCAAATGTTTAGACCCAAAATTGGCTGAATAGTTTGCTAGAGACCGCAAAGGTTAAATGTTTTGAACTTTGGCCTCTTAGCAGCCAAATTTTCTGTCAAAGACAGATTAAAAAGCTTGCCCTATGTCTGAATACACTTTATGGAAAATTTCAAATGTTTAGACCAAAAATTGCCTGAGTAATTTAGTAGAGATTACAGGGGTCAATTTTTTTTTTTGTAACTTTGATCCTAATTTTTTTTTGCAGACTGTTGCCATCTCAGGCGAGCATTATATGAAGATAGCGGTTTCAAACCTACCCAAAGCAGGCCAGATGATTAGTTGGCCAAAACGCTGTGAGGCAACAACTATGGAAAGCAGTAATTAGGATTGAATACTGTTGCCACATCTGGGCAAGAGCCGCTCGACGAGATCAAAACAGACTTCGTAATCTAGTAGGCAATGCCCTTTTCTCTTTTCTGTTCCTACTCTATCGCTATTTTCATGGCAAGTGTTCCGCTGGTCTGCTTTCCAGTTGACTACAACATAATTATCTTCAAGTCCAACGTAAACAAGTTCTTGTTCAACCGCCCTCGTAAATAATCTAATTATACCAAATTACTTCTACAAACAATTATTATGCAACTGTTCCAGTGATTACAATGCACACATTAACCCTTATCCTCGAGTGGCCTCTGGGCCTTGATTAGTGGTAACCCTTTGTAAAAAAAAATACAGTTACAAGACTCAGCATTTTTATCCCATCGCTATTAACCACCTAAAGAAGGTCACAGGAATAGTTGGCCGAAACGTAGTGAAACAACAGCAATTACTATGGAGATGAGGATAACAGTCCGAAACAAAAAAAAAAAAAAAAGAAAAAAGAAAAGAGATTGAATGCGCAAACAACGATATATATTTATTTGAATCCAATGAGGGGGAAAAAATCAAAGGTTGTGGTTACGCATAGATTGAAAAAAAAAATGGCGCAGAATAGAAAGAAAAAGTGAACATCAGTAAACTCTATGCATCGCTGCTCTTAGGATTGGCATATGCAACCTTCCTCTTCTCATCTATCATGAAGAAATTCTGATTTACGCCCGTGTATCAGGATGTCTTCAAAATAGCCGAGAAGAAGTTCTTATCACACTTTTTCGTCTGACTTGATGTCTCGTTACTGTTGTTGTTGTTGTTGTTGTTGCTGCTGCTGTATAAAGCACGGATCAGTTTCGGACATTTTCTTTTTATCGAAACAGATTTGAACCCGATCAACCCAACCTCCATCGACACCATTTCGCTTGAACTGCAAATAAGATAAACTTACATGAATTTTATTTCAGGATACATGCCAGACGTTCTTCTAGATCACACGAATATGATCGACCGTGGTTGAGCGGTAAGAATGTTTGCATTTTAATAAATTGGTTGTGGATTCTAACCCTTGTTGGCAAGGGCCTTAAAAGCATTTGCTAGGGATATACCCATGACTTGTGCGTGAAATAACGTAACTGTCTGGAGGGTTTATTATTATTATTATTATTATTATTATTATTATTATTATTATTATTATTATTATTTATTTATTTATTTATTATTTTTTTTCGTTTGACATCTTGAGATTCCATTAAAACATGTTAGCATTTATTCCCTCAGTAATTTGGTGAACCGAATTATCTCCCTTGATAAATCTTCAATAAGAACTAATTCTTTTAATCCCAGCAGATTATCCGGACGGCGGTACATAGGCGATAGGTAGTCTTGTTTTGTAGATAAAACGTCTTAAAGTATTACTCAGTGAATAGTGACGTCTATCGCTTTTTTTTAAATCTTTATTATAGTTTCTTTAATAACAGAGGTTTTTAATTTTGAACCCGACCTTCATCGATACTTAGCTGCATATATTTTATTTAACTCTGCGTTAGTCACCTGGATGTTCCAAACGTGATTAGTCCCATGGGGTGTTTATACGCCTCAATACAAAAATGTTTATAGTATTATTATTTTGTAAAATATAGTTATCATGCTGGTTCATGATATATCTACATTCCTTGTTGAACAGTTTGAATCACTTGTATCTTGTTGATATTAATATAAAATAATACAATAAAATAAATTATAAAACTAAGCAAAAATAAAGATATTACATTAGTTAAGTTCATAGTTACAAAACTGAAAAAATAATAAATTGTAAATAAAAAAATAATCCCATCAAAACTTATGACAAAAAAAAAATACCAAAAATATTAATTCCATATTAAATATTACAGATTAACCTAATGATACATAATATGCACCTATATTTACAAATTTTTATTCCCATTGGAAAAATACAAAAATATATAAATCATAAAATCATACTTAGGTTAGTCAGCTGGGATGACTGGACACCCCAGAAGGACAAAGGGATGTCTACCTCTAAGGAAAACTGAGATACAACTGCGTCGTACCACATTGGCTATACTCTCACTGAGTCAGGAGACTGTTAAAAAGATTACTTTTGTCTTTCTATCTGATATATGTGGGATATTTAGCATTATGGATTATGGTCCCCGGGCAACAACAACAACAAAAAAAAAAAAAAAAAAAAAAAAAAAAAAGACAGAGTTTTTTTGTTGTTTTTTTGTTTTTTTTTTTTATCGCGGGTAACACTGTTTTTTAACCTTGCGTTAGTCACCTGCGTGTTCCAAACGTGATTAGTCTCATGGGGTGTTTCTATACCCTAACATAAAAATGTTTATAGTGTTATTATTTTGTAAAATATAGTTATCATGCTGGTTCATGATATATCTACAGTCCTTGTTGAACAGTTTGAATCACTTGTGTCTTGTTGATATTAATCTATAATAATACAATAAAACAAATTATTAAACTAATCAAAAATAAAGATATTAAATAAGATATTAAATTCATAGTTACAAGATTGAAAAAGTAATAAATTGTAAATAAAAAAATAATCCCATCAAAACTTATGCCAAAAAAAAATACCAAAAAATATTAATTCCATATTAAATATTACAGATTAACCTAATAATACATACTATGCGCTTATATCTACAAATTTTTATTCCCACTGGAAAAATACAAAAATATATAAATCATAAAATCATACCTATGTTAGTCAGCTGGAGTGACTGGACACCCCAGAAGGACAAAGCGACGTCTACCTCCAAAGAAAACTGAAATACAACTGCGCCATACCACGTGAGCCAGGAGAGTACTGGGAGGGAGGAAAAGAAATAAGTTGCCAACTAGGAATTTTGAGAACTTAAGCAAAAATGGGGTAACAAAACACCCTATGGGACTAACGCAGGGTTAATGAAACTTATATTTTCTTTTGAATAATACAAATATGGTTGTCTAACGTAAATCAAATTTCTAGTGGAAATTTCCTGTGCTTGCATAATCTAAATTCTAGTGGAAAATTGCTATTCTAACTCAATATAATTTTCATAAGACATTTCCTATTCTAGCATAATGTATTTTTCAGCGGAAATTTCTTATCCGAATGCAATCTAACTTCAAGTGGAAATTTCCTGTATGAAGATTATCTAATTTGCAGTGGAAATTTTCTATTCGAGCGTAATTTAATTTTCTGTGGAAATATTCTATTGTAACGTAATTTCTAGTGGAAATTTACTATTTGAACGTAAATT
Organism: Euprymna scolopes; assembly: GCF_053919585.1. NCBI lineage: Eukaryota > Metazoa > Mollusca > Cephalopoda > Sepiida > Sepiolidae > Euprymna > Euprymna scolopes. The sequence goes on from NC_136526.1 coordinate 9,469,208, forward strand.
AATTTTCTGTGGATATTTCCTATTCCATCGTAGCATTATTTTCAGCGGAAATTTCTTCTTCTAATGTAATCTAACTTCTTGTGGAAATTTCCTTCCTTACGGAATTTCATTTCTATTCTAGCTGAAAGAAAGTCATGCTGATTGTTTAGTGGTTTACGACCGGTTTTACCCATTACAGTTTTTTTGAAGTACTGTACACAAGTGGATTAAATACATCAAAAACTTCGACAGCAACAAGACCCAATATGAAACTCTGCCTCATCCGCCATACTCTCCAAACCTCTCACCTACCGACTACTACTTTTTCAAGCATCTCGACATCTTCTTGCGTGAGAAATGTTTAAAAAACCTAAGCGATATAAAAAACGCCTTCATCGACTTCATCGCCACCAGAACGCAAGACTGTTAGGATACTTCTATAAATACACTTGTTTTGTGTTGGCAAGTCTGTTGATTCTGATGGAGCTTATTTTGTTTGAGACGATATATGTTCATCTGAATGTTGAAGTTAAAAACCGCAAGAACTTTCTTGTTAAGCTGATATTTAATACATTCATATCTATATCTATACTCCTATATTTTAGCGTAACGTAATAGCTATCGGTTCATGTTTTCGTTTTTAGCCTTACAGTAAACATGTCTCAGGCATTAACGTCAAAGAAAAAAGATATCGTAAGCTAAACGTTTTGTTTTCGATTCTCGGTGGGGGCGCACGAGTCACTTTTTAAAAAAAAAACTTCTTAAATAATTACTAGGGCCGTGACAACAGCATATTCTTTTCATTGTTTGACTCTTTATATATCCGTTAATATCTTATGTTTTTATATAAGCTGATGTGGTTCTTAGTTGATTAAGTGTGTCTAACTGTGTCAAATATATACTTGAGAGTCAAAAGAATATGCTGTTGTCACAACCCTAATTATTACTATATATTGGGTCCAATATAAAATAATAATAAATACGAAAACTACATTAATCAAAATATATTTAAGCGTATTTTACGACTTTATTTGTAGTCATCGATATACAATCCTGTTTCGTTGTATCACAACTCATCAGTGCCGCTAGACTAGCACCTCTCCCAAAACGAGGATTGAACCTAGAACCATCGCATTGACAGTGAGCAGTCCTACCGATCGACCCATGGGAGCCGCACCCGTAAATAACCTCTCCAAATGTCTATTTAAACAAACATTTGTCCGCCACTTTTACAGTGCTCTAACCGCTTTGTTTATAAACACAGAGCGAGTGTCACATTTTTCAGCCTATTAAGTAGCGGGTAGGATTATTTACGACAATGCTCTACCATTTGTAGTCATCGACATACAGTCCTGTTCCGTTGTATCACAACTCATCAGTGCCGCTAGACTAGCACCTCTCCCAAGCCGAAGATTGATATATATATATATATATATATATATATATATATATATATATATATATATATATATATATATATGACCCCCCCCCAAAAAAAACGGGCCCCAACTCTAATTAGGCCCCGTTTCTTAGTGTTGTGTCTGAATGAAATGAAACTTTTGTCATAACTAGTTTATTATATTCAAAGCATCACATCAAAACACCAGGGTCTTTGACCTTTTGTTCTCCGTTCTACAGCATATGTTCTAGATGGCCTCCATTTATCTTCTTTTTTGGGGGGGGGGGAGTCACCATATATATATATATATATATATATATATAGTAATTTAGTAATTTATAAAATATATATGGCGATTGAGCTACACTGAATATTCCGCGTTTCATCCACTCTAGGACTCTTCAGGCTTATGCGCCTACGTATTGAGCACTTTTGAAGTAAATACTTAAAATTTACGCATAAATCTATACTTACTTTCGTATATTAATTTTATGTGAGGAAATTAAGTAGTTATATATATATATATATATATATATATATATATATATATATATATAGTGATGGGACGATTCCAGTATTTTTCCCGATTCCGATACAATTACAAATTCCCTGCTAAATTTCCGATTCTTTATAAACCTCTAATTATTAAACTATAAGATTGTTATTTTCTCCGATTTTCGCAAAAAAAAAAACAACAAAAAAAAAACACCTCTTAAATATGCAGGTATTTTGCTAAACGTCAAAATATACTTGTGGAGGATGATCTATCGATTTTAGTTTTACCGGTATTTAAAAATCAATAAATAGTTATCATTTGATGCTTATTACCAGCAATGGAAGATTTTACTTTAAACAAAATAAAAGAAAATAATGCAATTAAAAGAATCGTTTTGGCATCGGAAAAAAGGCACCAATATTT
>NC_136526.1:9476504-9484004 GCF_053919585.1 Euprymna scolopes
GGCATAATTTTTTCATTTCCTTGTGTATGATTTTCTTAAAATTATCTCCCTTGACTTTGTTGGAGTCTTTTATTATAGCTAATCCGTCATCTCTATATTGGCCGATATCCGTAGTATCAAATATGCTTGTGAGGGTATATAGAATGAATAATCCCACAAGATCTGATGCCTCTGCAGAGTCCCTGGTACCCATCGCTAAATCAAACGAATTTGTCATTTTAGTTTTTATCCATTGGTTATTGTTATTTATTAGAACTGATTTTCTACATGTTTTAATGATGTCGATTTCTTCCGAGGATATATCAGTGTATGCCTCGGCAAATTCTAGGGCAATGTTAAAAAGTTCTTCGGATATCGAGGGATAGAAGTCTATGATGTCAAACTGTATGAACGTACATTTATCTTTGTTTTCTATATTTTTAAAACAGGTGATTGCTTCGGTAGTATTTGCCCACTGGTTTAATTCTAGGTCTTGTTTGATTTGTTTGTTTACTCTAGAAAATATTGCTTTGCTAATTCTACCTATTTCTGGTTTAGTTGGGTTTATCAAGCGGTGTTGGGATTATTATTGAAGTCCCATTTGTGGTCTTTGAGGAAAATGTATGCTTCTCTAGGTTTCAATTTGCAAACTTTATCGCTAATTTTTAATTTACCGGTAATTTGTTTACTTTCAGTGTTTATTACATCTATGTAGTCGCATTCGTTTGTATCTAGTTTTTTGTAATGTTTTCTGTGATCAGTTTGTTATATTCTTGCTTATCTATTTTATAAAAGTTTCTAGTTTTATCTGCTTTTGCAAAGATTTTATTAAAGTTGTTTATGTTTCTAACGATTTTGTGTAGTTTTCGTTGGAAATTGTTAGGTTGACTGTGGAATTCTAAGTTTTTAATTACGTTTAAAAGGTCATTTTCAAAGTTTATCAAAAGGTCTACTGTTTTCGCATTTTTAGGGTTTTAAAACCATAGGATACTTTTTTGTTTACGTTTTCATTTTAAAGGAAGAAATTTGCTCGCCATCGCATTCGGCGTATTAGTTCATCTGTTTCGGAATTAATTTAATAATATAGCTATGCTTGCTAGGTGTGGGGATGTTTTTTAGCGATGTTTCGAAATTAATTCTTATATATATATATATATATATATATATGTATATATATATATATGTATATATATATATATAATATATATATATATATATATATATATATATATATATATATATATATATATATATATATATATATAGTGATAGCTCGGTTGTCGAACCAAAAGTCGGAGATTTTCTTGCCTCTGTAGTCAAAGGAAATTTCGGAGTTCGAACCGGCGACTTTGCTTCGGTGTTCCTCAATGGAATGTTGTAAAAATGATACAACGCCCTTACATTCCTGGAGGGTTAAGGTATTATTCATTATTACTTGGAGAGGGAACTAAATAAAACAACTTTACAGATTTATTTTAAAACTTTTATTTTAAAAGAATCAATTCAGAAAACTTGATTATCTAGTAGGGCTGATGTCTATTCAATGTAGCCGACTTCAGCCTTAACTACCGCCTAGCTAAAAGTCTGGAACTAGGAGAATGTCTTTTCCACAAGCGCCTGCAGAAACTCGGCAAATACTTGACGGATGGCAGTGATTAGGCTGACCTTTGTATTTTGGGAGGTAATGTTGGTGATGTTCTCAACGGCTGACCAAACGAAATAGTCCAGCGGGTTCAGGTTGGAGGGAAGAGGGTGGGGGCAATAAGAGAAGGGTACAAAGTCTTAGCACTCCTTCTGAAGACAAGCCTGAGTCTCTTTCGACTTGTGTGCCGGTGCCGAGACCTGCTGCCACGCCCAGGGTTTGCCAGCGGCCACCTGATTGCACCAGGGGATCACCACACGCTTTGGTGTTGACTTTCAAGCTGAATTCGAAGATGCGAGGTGGCATGATGTGACCTTCACTTGAAACCACACTAAAGACCATAACCGTGGCTGGAAACTTTGTTCTTATCACTCGGGGCACGTCCCTGTTATTCATGGCAATCCAACCATGCATTTTGAGGGTGTTGGCAATGGTCCTGTTGTCATAACTTGGATCGGTAGAGAGCATAAGTTGTACAGCGGCGCATCTCCGACCTCGCTCGTTGAAGGCTCATATCGCTCTTGGATTTGTACATAACTGGCCAACTAGTAGATGATCTGAAAAAAAAAATGAAAAGAAAACCGGTTTTTATCAAACGGAAATGTGATCATGTCGTCTTTTCTAGGGCGACAATTTTATCGGTCTACCCTGTACTTAGAGGCCTTAATCGCTTGATTAGGAATTCGAATTTTCAAACAGTCAAAATAAGCAGAGCAGAAAATGAATCTTAGGTTTACTTTCGCGTCTTTTAGTTCTCACATTCCATTAGTTATGTTTCTGACAAAGGGGGAAGAGTTGCTGTTTTCTGGGTCAGAAACATTTCCGTCTTATCGTCGGCAAGTATTTGACCTTTGGAGTTTTTTTTTTTTTTTTTAGCTCCGTACATCAAGTGGCTTCACGCCTTATCTGGAGCTATTTCCATTAAAATAAAAATCAAATTCTCGCCCAATTCTGCATATATACCTGCGTACATGTGTGCGATTGCGCGTAAGGTTACATCTTCGACGCGTGCTAAACAAGCCTAAACCCGCCATTAACTCTCGTCTCTCGCCAGCCGACGAAAGATGTACGTAAGCCGATCTCAGTAAAAAAAAAAAAAAAATAGATAAACAGTTAAATAAAAAAAAACTGTGCGAAAATTTTCAAAGAAATCAACTTTTTAAGAAAGAAGGAAAAAAAAAGGGAGAAGAAAAAAAAAGAAATTTGAATGATGGGAAAATTGAGAGAAAGAAGCGATAGAAATTTTAAGGCGGCAAAAAGAACACTCTATAATGGCGCCAAATTTCCCTCGGAAACAGCCGTTTGGTTAAAATTAACTTTCACCCCCCCCCCAACTCCTCTCTATATTTTCTCATGGATATCTGAGTTGGGCGGAAAGAAAGTGGGTCGTCTGGAAAAGTGATTAACGCCATTACAGGAAGTATTTTCTTATTTCCCTGTTATTTATCTATTTATTCGTTATTTTTACATTGAAGAGTCGAAGTAATCGCCGAACAGAACTGTTTTTATAAACTACTAGCATTTCAGCCCGGCGTTGCTCGGGCGTTTGGAGGTGTATGTTGAGCCCCCCCCCCCAAAAAAAAAGTCAATTTTTTAAAATTTGACCCCTATTATGACCCCTTAACATTTATTGTTTTGGGCGCAAATCAAATTATTAAGTCAGATCCATGTCCAAGGAACCTATATCTAAAATTTCAAGTGTTTAGACCAAAAATTGTCGGAGAAGTTTTGTAGGGTTCTCAAAGGTCAAATTGTTGACCTTTGACGCCTTAACAACCAAATTTCTTGCCGAAAACGGGGTTTCCCAAATTTCAGTACCCTGTATATCAAATTTCGAGTCTGTAGACTGAAAATTGACAGAGTTATTATGTAGGAAAATGTACACAGAGACACACACACACAGACACACACAGACACGTTCACTTTGATATAATAGATTTATTCGTTATTTTTAAATTGAATAGTGGAAGTAATGGCCGAACAGAACTGTTTTTTATAAACTATTTAAAAACAATATAGATCTTAAATGAAAAAGAACATCCCCGCACGCGTACACACACAAACCCACAAACGCACGCACCCACATACTCGGCGAATACTTGGCGGATGGCGGCAATCTGGCTTGCTTTAGTATTGTGGTTGGTCATGTTGGTGATGTTCATCGACGTATGACACAATGAAGTAGTCCAACGGGTTCAGATCGGGGTAGGAAGGAGGTAGTAATAGAAGTGTACAAAGTCGTAACAATCCTTCTTTGGACTTGTGGGTCGGCGCCAAGTCCTCTCGCCACACCTAGGGTGTGTCAGCGACCACCTGATTGCACCAGGGGACCACCACACTCTTCAGCACATCCAGGTACTCTTTAGTGTTGACTTTCAAGCCGACTTTGAAGATCTGAGGTGGCGGTATGTGACTCTCACTTGAAAGCACACCAAAGACCATAATTGAGGGTGCTGGCAATGGTCCTGTTGTCAGGACTTGGATCAGTAGTTGTACAGCGGCGCATATCAATCTCGCTCGTTGAACATTGTGCCACTTTCAGATATGATAGAAGGCTCCTATCCCTCTTGGAATTTGTACACAACTGGTCAACTACTAGATGGTCTGCCACAAAAATAGAAAACCAGTTTTCATCAAACGGAAATGGAATCAGGGCGTCTTTTCTACGGCGGTAATTTTATCGTTTTACTCTGTACAATTGTTTAAAAACAGATAACTAAATATTTTATTTCATGTGTGTGTTCGTTCCTCATAGCTTCTGAAACGGTTGAGCCTATCTTTTGCAAATTGCACACAAAGGTAATTTATATGTTATCATGTCTACTTTTAAAAACAAAACTTGGCAAGAAATTTCTAGATCTTATCGAAAAGCACTTTCCCGCAATCAACCCCTTACACAAAATTTTCAATAAAAATACCCTAAAGTTATCCTACAGCTGCTGCGAAAATTTTTAGATGATAATTAAAGCACATAAAAATATTAAATAAAAACAATGTAAACAACAACAACAACAACAACAACAAAATAAAGAATAAAAAAGTAGACACGATGAAAACAATAAAACTAACATAAAAGACACATATATAACTAGCAGAAATAATAATAATAATAATAATAATAATAATAATAATAATAATAATAATAATAATAATAATAATAATAATAATAATAAACCAACACTCCGGACAACAACAACCATACTACAAATAAAAATAAAAATACTAATAACGAGCAAGATAAATGCAACTGTAGACACCGCACCCTTTGCCCACTTCAAAATAAATGTCTAACCAAAAGCATAGTTTACCAGACCACAATATTCGCGAAAGAAAACCACAATCACAAGAAATATTACGTAGGTATGACTTCCTTAGATTTCAAAACTCGATATTATGACCACAAAAGTATATTCAACAATAAAAAGCACCGTATGAAAACAACGCTAGCAAATGAATACTGGAAACTCAAGGAAAGCGGCCGTTCGCCGGTAGTCGAATGGAAAATAGTAAGACAAACAAACACCTGTAGAGACTTAGACAACCCATGTAGATTATGCCTTCATGAAAAATTTGCTATCCTGTACTTTAAAGAACCCCAATATCTATTAAACTGTAGGAGAGAAATATTGAACAACTGTGTTCATAGGATAAAACTTACTCTAGGATAGAGATACAAAATAACCTTTAAACTAACAAAAACAATAGAAAATAAGCAAATAAAAAAAAATAAACATGCATGTATAAAAACTATCATACATATATATCTATGTATATGTGTGTGTAATATATATATATATATATATATATATATATATATATATATATATATATATATATAACTAAACTAACATTAAAAAAACCCTAACCTAGATTTAAAATAGGTCATGATACTAAATATCCAGGCTAAATAGACCACACACAAAGAACAGGTCAACCAAAGGTCAAATGGGCCTTTGTCCTATAAGTGCATGTCCATTGTCTGATAGGAAGGGCGCGGTGGATACTAGAAAACTGATTGGCTAACTAAAATCTCAATAGAAGTTTCGTATATAAAAACGACAGACAACCACAAAATTCGCGCATAAGCCTGAAGAACCCTAGAGTGGATGAAACGCGGAATATTCAGTGTAGCTTAATCGCCATATATATTTTATAAATTACTAACTAGCTCTACCTACGTATGGAGCACTTTTGAAGTAAATACTTCAAGTTTACGCATAAATTTATACTTTTGTATATTAATTTTATGTGAATAAATAAAGTATATATATATATTTTTTTTTACATATATATATATATATATATATATATATATATATATATATATATATATATATATAATTCATTTTCTCGGTCCTGGATACGACCTTAAACTATATCCGATGGTGAGGACCCAGCTTGCGGGCTTTGGGTAGTGCTGAGCCACCCTTTAATTGCCATTGCTCCCAGGTCCACTCTGATCAGGAGTCGTAGTACCTGTTAGGGTTCCAACTATGGGTTAAATAGAAACCGACTTGCAAAAAACAAATATATTCTATTACAAAAAATTTCTTCAAAATCACCGGATTCGGCATTAAATAACCTGGAAAGGGTTGATCTGCCGTAAAAACAAAAAAACAAAAACAAAAAAAAAAACAAAAAAAACAACCAACCAACCAACCAACACTTCTTTCTCTCTGGTACATATTTATTTTATGGTAATTGTAAATATGTCCTACTCATTTTCGATCTTATTTTCAACTTCCTCCCTTTCTTTCTTTCTTTCTTAAAATCCAAATGACATCGTTCGCCCCTGATGAAGAGGGAGGGAGACGTCTCGGGTTAAAAGGGACCCTCTTTACGGTCATTTACAACTTTTTTTTTTACCACTAACAGACTCTTTTAATCTCTCTCTCTCTCCACACACACACACACACACACACACACACACACACACACACACACACACACACACACACACACATATATATATATATATATATATATATATATATATATATATATATATATATATAATGAACTCACTCTTTTTTCTCGTACCCATTTGCGAATTATTTCACGGAACTCTACATTTTGGATGACATCGAAATATCTTCCAGTAACGCGATTCCTTAGGATTTTTACTTACTTTAACTAAATTTTCTTGGATTTTGCCGTTATTGGATATTCTGCTTTTCACCCGACCATCCATTCATGTGAAATCATTGTTTTTTTGTTTTTTTTGTTTTTTTATCTTATTCTCTCTGCTTCACTATTTTTTAAACTTTTACCAAGTAAGCTCTATGGCTTACTTGTAGTTTCATTAAATAATTTGCAAAAATCCGATTCCGCATCTGGTGAGAAAGAAAAGAATTTCTTTCGAAATTCCGCGGATTAAGGACAATTCGCTAAATTTGTGCTTCCTTTTTGAAAATTAAATGTTTTTAACTCTTCTTAAAGTGTTTTTAACATGTTAACATGAATTATTTGTTCTTTTATATATATATATATATATATATATATATATATATATATATATATATATATATCCGTTTTATTTTTTATCTTTCTGTCTTTTTGGCCGTCATGTAGCTTCCTCAGCCTTTTACAGGAATGTGTAAAAGTCTGAGGATGCTACAGACGGCCAAAAAACGGTCGTGTAGCCGAAACAAAAATGTAACTTAACAGAGAGAATAATTACACAGTGATTTTAACATTTATCTATATCCATACAAAATTGAATTATTCATCGCATTTACGTTGCTATTAAAAGTCTACTTTTTCTATTCAAAAAAAAATTATTAAAACGAACTTCTTAATATACTCAGTCATGGATATGCAAGCTACTAAATAAAAGTCACCTAATTCTTTGAAAAACGAACTTTAATTATTCATTTTTA
>NC_136526.1:9494004-9511504 GCF_053919585.1 Euprymna scolopes
CCAAAACTAGTTGTAGATAGTCTAATTCTGTACATGAACAGGTCGAATATGGTTGCAATTAAAATTTTTTTGGGGGAAAGCCCAATGAATTAGATTTACTCCACAAAATGTGACACAAGGTCAAAATAGAGGTGGGGGGGTCGACTGCCGTTCTAAACCAAGATTGGTCACCAAAAAATCACTTTCACTATCGGTAAAAGGCGGTACCTCACTAATTTCTTTATTTTAGCGGATTATTATCGAATGGTCACTAATCTACTAATTCCAGTTCCAGCTGAAGATAAATGACTGTTCCATTTCGAGGTTGTTACCAAGAGGCAAAATAGGCATTTTTTTTTTTTTTTTGCCACGAAGAATGAAAAAAAAAATTGTGTCGAAATTTAGAAGTATGCTTTGTTGTAATTCTTATGTTTATTTTTTGCCACCGTTTGGGAAGAACAAAACAGGGAGAAGAAAATTCTCACATCGAATAATACGCTATCAAATGAAATAAAATACGAGTGTATTTTGAAATGGCGGAATGGTGCGTTGGCTACGTGAGATTATCGTAAGCGCTGTGAGTTCCATAATAGAAACGTTGATTTAATTTGAACAAAATAAAATACACGTCAGGTGCGATTGAAAGCCAAATCACAACGCAATATTACGAAAATAAATACATATTTTACTTGTTCGAAATGTCAAAACCATCCTCGGTATTTTGTTCATTGTTTTTCTCTTTCTTTTTTTCTTCTTGCCATGTTGTAAAGTTTGAGATAGAAAAGTCAGTTTTGGCTACGTGTGTGTGTGTGTGTTTGTGTGTGTGTGTTTGTGTGTGTGTGTTTGTGTGTGTGTGTTTGTGTGTGTGTGTGTTTGTGTGTGTGTGTTTGTGTGTGTGTTTTTTTGTGTGTGTGTGTGTGTGTAGAAGGTGTTTTTTTGTTGTTTTTTTTCCTTTTAAGGTTGCAAAATTTAAATTAAAATAAATCACAAAAAATATTTTTTATCATACAAATATTTATCAAAGACTTTCTGGTACAAATCCTTTCTAAGAACACTGCTAGGTACATAAACCACATTTTTTGTGAAATTTCAAAATAATCGGCCCAGTCGTTTAGGAGTTCATAAGGAACAAATACACACACACACACACACACACAAAGTTCCTTTTATATAATAGTAGATGACATAGAGGTCCAATTCTCACAAACTCCTTGTATTAAATTAGGTTGTATTTCAACTATGTGTTAATGTTATATTCTAAGTAGTCTATTGTGTCTTGTTTATTACTGTAGACATAGAACTTAACATATCCCTAAAGAAAATAATCTAATGGGGTTTAAATCGTACAAACGAGGAGGCAAGGCGACAGGTCCATTTCGTGAAATTATCTGTTCATCAGATGTTTCTCTCAGTAAATTTATCATATTGCATGATGTGTTGCATGTGTCTCCGTCCTGCTGAAATCACATGTTTACAACATCGAGTGTATTTGTTCATGCCGGAATGGTGCGTTGGCTACGCGAAATTAACGTAAAGGCTGTGAGTTCCATAATAGAAACGTTGATTTAATTTGAATAAAATAAAATACACATCAGATGCGCTTGAAAGCCAAATCACAACGCAATATTACGATAATTAACAAATATTTTACTTGTTTGAAATTTATAATTTTAATATATTTTGGAGTCAAACTCCATCCTCAGTATTATGTTTGTTTCTTTTTTTTCTCTTTCTTTTTTTACTTCTTTCTTGCCATATTATAAAGTTAGAGAAAGAAAAATTAGTTAATAAAGATCCACGCGTTGTATCTCAGCGAGTGTATTTTGAAATGTCGGAATGGTGCGTTGGCTACGCAAAATTAACGTAAAGGCTGTGAGTTCCATAATAGAAACGTTGATTTTATTTGAATAAAATAAATACACATCAAGTGCGCTTGAAAGACAAACGACAGCTCTCTTCAGATATATTTTTATATAAATTTTAAGTGAAGGGTTATTCTAGAGAACATTTTACATCTAATGATTCTGGGTGTCTGGTGTACAATGTTCTCCAGAATAACCCTTAACTTAAAAAAAACCTTTATATAAAAATATATCTGAAGAGAGCTGTACAAAGCTTGAAGCGCGTTATAAAAATATTTTAAAATAAAAAATGATAGAAGGTTGAAAACCCCACAATTGTTGATGGCTAAACTCTTTTAAATATGCATTTTTTTTTCTCCCGTTGGAACAACACAACCATCACTAAAAAAAAAGAATATATATATATATATATATATATATATATATATATATATATATATAAACCTTAAACCCTAACAGTTACGCACTAAACTCTAACCCCTAAACCCTAAACTCTAACCCCCGAATCATAAACGCTAACCTCTTAACACTAACCTTTAACCCCTAAATCCTAAACCTTAACTAATAAACCTAAACACTAAACCCTAACATTTAAAAGTAACCCCTGAACCCTAGCCCATGAACCCTAATGTCTTAATGCCAACCCTAACCCATTACTCCTAAAACCTAAACCCTAATTTATAAACCCTAAACCCTTACCCTAAACCCTAATACCTAACCTTAAACCATAAACCCTTACTCTTAAACACTAAACCCTTACCCTTAACTCCTAAGCTTAAACCCTAACCTCTAAGGTTAAACCCTAACCCCTAAACCCTGACCTTAGACTCTAAACCCTAACCCTTAAACCTAAACCCTAAACCCTAAACCCCAACCCTAAACACTAATCCCTAACCTCTAAATCCTAAACCTTAACCCAGAAAACCATCTAAACCCTAAACTTAAAACCCTAACCCCTAACCTTTAAACCCTAACCCTAAACCCTAAACCTTAACCCTACCTCTAATAAATTTAGTTTTTATCAGCTGAGAAAAAATTATCAAATATTTATTCACTAGCTTTACGCTGTCATGCGTTGCTGTGGCTCAATTTGGTGTAATGGAAAGATATATATAATGGTGTAGCAAAAAGAGGAAATGCATGTTTTTTATATTCTTAGTACAGCAATCGACAAAGAAAAAAAAAGCGGAAATGTAAGAAGTGGTACTCTTGCAGTACGTAATGGTTTGATATTTTAGTGTTTTTATTTAATGTAAAATGCTTAATCATCTCGAGGAACACATTGTTTATGTTTGTATTTGGAAAAGATAAATGGTCGCGGACTCTGTTGAATATGTCAAGTTTGGGTAAATAAGTTAAAAACTATCTAAAACAGTGTCAGATTTTTTTTAGTTTGAACTGACTTTCGCGAACGTAACGTAACCAACGGTGTCCGCCAGTAGTTGTATGTTTGAAAGATACAGCTGAAGACTGGTTTTCGAGCCGACTAAACGGTACATTAAATCGAAAGGGTTTGACGAAAAAGTTGTGGGAAACTCACTATGTAGCAAATGTAATATCGTTAATGAAGAAGAAGCATTCATAAATGTTAATTTAAACACGAGCTGTTTAGAGTTATGGCCCTTGGCAGTGATTTGTGAGCGGCGAGAAAAATAAAGAGGCTACTATGCCGAAGCATATCGGTCGTTGTGTTGTATTTAAACTGTGTGCACGCTAAGTACATATAACACATGGTGGCAGCGAGGACATAAAAGGATGTACAATAAAGGGGACAAAGAAAAACATTGGGAACTTTTCTGCAGAAACAGATAAGTAATGTTTATCTCTTGTTTCAAGTAATTTGTATGACGTCACGGGGAGAAAAAATGTCGGAAGTCGGCGTGGAAGAAAGTAATAGACCGGTGGCTTAAGACCACCACGATTGGAGGATAATTATCGGCGAACTGGAAGTTGTTTGAACTGAAATGGCATAACTAATATATTATTACGTATTTGACGGAATCCTTTAGTAAAGAAAAAGCAATCATAATTTTCTGATCTTACTCGGACCTTTACCTGGTTCTTTATTTTGTTTTTCAATTTTAATGCAAGTAATTACACGATCTAAATATGTAAATAATAAAATTAAATTGTAAATTGCTCATAGTTAGAATCGTCGGTTAGAGTCGTACAAACCAGAAGTAAGAACCGAGTAGTCGCGCAGTTTATGGTATTGTTTTTGTTTTTGATTTTCTAGTGTAATGCAAGTAATTTCACGATATGGTTGCGTTGTAATAGTAATTTGTAAAAAATGAGATATTAGTTTTAAAAAAATTGTGTAGTTAAAAGCATTAATAAATGAAGCTCATAGTTAGATCCCTCGGTTGGAGTCGTAAAAACCGGAAGTATAAACTTAGTAGTCTCGCAGTGTGCGTCTTACGGAAGAAAGAAATACAAAACAAAACAATCTAATCGTAATCGGACGTTTAGCGCGTTTATTATTTGTTTGTTTTTAGTTTTTTTTTAAGTAATATCGCTGTAATCGAATAATAAATGGTAACTAAGAAATTGTTTGTTTATTTAATAGTAAATTTTTAGTGGGAAGTACTAATAAATGAAGCTCATAGTCAGATTCCGCGGTTAGAGTTGTCAAAACCGGAAGTAAAATCCGAGTAGGCACGCAGTTTGCGTTGTATGTTAAAGGGAAAAAAAACAAAAACAAAAAGGCAAAATGATAACCGGACCGTAAGTCTTGTTTGTTTTTATGTGAGAGAAGCGAAAAAAAAAATAAATAGAAAAAACAAGAAAAAATGGCTCTAATAACCCTATACGATTCCAAACCGGTGTTTATTCCTACTGTTCCTTGTGGAAGCGTTCTCAGCGGTGTTAAGTGGTAGCAGGAGGAGTAGGAATTTAATAGAGAGAAAAGATTTTAAAACTTCCATTGATTCTAACCGGTTTGGGCACTGAACTCTCACCCGGAAAAAATATAGGAATGTACGATTATCGAGAAGTGTGAGCTTAATAGGCCTATAGCACACCTCAGATCCTGTGCTGCAGTTTGTGCACATTACATTTGCATGTAATGTCTTGATTTTTAATCCTAATAAGGTCAAACTCACACGGGAAAAATGAGTTCATTTTATTTATATAGATAGATAGAAGAATAGATATATAGATTAGATAGATAGATAGATAGATAGAAGAAGATAGAAGAAGAAAGAAGAATAGATAGATAGATAGATAGATAGAATAGACGAAGAAAAGATAGATAGATAGAAAATAGATAGATAGATAGATAGAATAGACGAAGAAAAGATAGATAGATAGAAGATAGATAGATAGAATAGACGAAGAAAAGATAGATAGATAGAAGATAGATAGATAGATAGATAGATAGATAGATAGATTGAAGAAGATAAAATAGATAGAAGAGAAGATTAAACTTATTGTTTTTATATTTTATTGCTTTTCCATTTTTTTTTTTTTTTTTTTGCAATTCGTATCCGATTAATGTCGTTAGTTTCTCTTTCCTCGACATATTCCGGCGGTTTACGTCAGGTGCCGGGCAAGCCTGGACGACCATTTACCGAAATCCGATTGCCGTTATACACTGTTTCACTAAGCAATGGCATAATCACGTTGGCACACTATTTTCCATCAAAGTTAAGCAACGTTGAACCCGGTCAATACTAAAATGGGTGATCATTGGGAATTTAAAGTGTTGTATGTGCTCTCCGCTTATCTCGGCATTGTTTCTAGTCGTTTAGCACTTCTTACCATTTAACTCAAGCAATGCCGATTCAGGAGAGGATAAGTTGGTAATTGCGCAACACTTGCCACATAATTACACGCACAGCTACCCATACAGGGAGTATCCATTGTCTCTTGAGACTGAAAGGAGGCATCGATCGACTGTTTTTTCTTGCCCAATCTTGAAATTTAATCGGAGATAGCAGAACATGATACCATTTGAAATTGACTTCTGATTTTTAACTCCATTATTTCGTTCCTGATGCTTTCCTTCAATTCTTGCAGGATTTGGGGTTTGTTAACATAGACTCTTTCTTTAAGATATCCCCACAAGAAAAGTGACATAGTGAGAGATAATGTTGTCACCAAAATTGACCCCTGATTTTGGTAAAACAATTTCACTACTTGCGTATTTTATTCAATGCTATCCTTATCAATAATTAATTTCCAAAATATTATCTGGCCCTGTCGGTGGGGCATTAGAATATGCCGACTGCCCCCCCCCTGCAGAGGGTAAAACTCCCTCAATGGGGGTCCTGGATATGACCTTAAACTATATCCAGTGGTGAGGCCCCACTTGTGGGCTTTGGGGAATGTGGAGCCACCCTTTAATTACCATTGCTCCCAAGTCCACTCTGACCCGGAGTGGTAGTACCTGTTAGGGTCCCAACTATGGGTTAAATAGAAAATTACTTGAAAGCAACAAATATATTCTATTAAAAATATTTTTCTTCAAAATCTTTGGATTCGGCATTAAATAACCTGAAAAGGGTTGATATGCCGTAAAACAAAAACAACCAACCAACCAAAATATTATCTGTAAAATATCTGAAATAGAAAAAAATAATTAATGGTAAAATGACAAAAATTTTCAACCCTTCCGTAACTTTTTCGACATCCTACTTATCCCTCTTTCTCTCATAAAGACTTGTCCAGAGATAGAGTAAATTTATTATACCGATTTTTAAAAGTTGTCCAACACATGCCAATAATTAAAATATATGCTTAACTGGAAAAATGGTTGGATCACTCTGCCGCTCCAGCAGGTATCTCAATGCTGATGCCATCCTCTATCTGTATAAGAACCAGGTATGCCCTAAAATGGAGTACTGTTGGTACATCTGGACAGGAGCTGCTAGGTGCGCTCTATCAAGCCTCGATAGAGTTCAAAACCGACTTCGAAACCTAGTGGATAATGCCCTTTTCTCTTTCTCACAACCTCTTTCCCATAGAAGAGACATTGCGAGCCTGTCTCTGCTCTGTCGTTATTTTCATGATAAGTGCTCGACTTAACTCCAATCTATGGCTACCACCCTCCCCACCTTGCCAAACTTTCACAGAAAAACACTCAACTAGTTACAACCACTATAAACGATTTCCCCACTCTCTATCTGTGCCTAAATCTAAATATAGATTCCATGAACAAAGCTTCTTTTCCAGAACTGCCTGTCTGTGGAACACTGTTCCACTGGCCTGCTTCCTAATATTACATGCCCCTTTTGAGGTTATCTTTTTTTTTTATAAATTAACTAAAAAAAAAAAAAAAAAAAAAAAAAAACAAGAAAAGTTTTATCTCAGATCGCGTGGAAGTAACCCTAACCCTAACCCTTAATCACCAGCCCATATTTCATCGACTTCCTCCATCAGAAAAAAAAGCATCCAAATGGGGATAACAATTATCCGCTCTCTTCTCTGGTTTAAAAACGGTCTATAGGCTTGTGTGTTGCATAAACTATATTTTAGATAGATGGATATGTTTTTCTTAGCCATCAGCTAATTATCACTGCAATAGAATGTGTGTTAGAAAAGTCTCAACATATATTTTGGGCATGAAGAGATAATTAATTCAACATGTATATATATATATATATATATATATTTCTTTTTTTCTTTATTTTATTTTAATGAACGGAATCAAAGAACGGACAGGCAATATATCTATCTATATCTAAATAAGAGCCAGGTACGTCCAAGGATGGAATACTGTTGCCACATCTGGGCAGGAACTGCTAGAAAGGACTTGGCCTGTCTTAATAGAGTTCAAAATAGACTTTGCAGCCTCGTAGGAGCTGTCCTTTTCTCTTCCCTGCAACCTCTATCTCACAGAAGAGATGTTGCGAGTTTGTCTCTCCTTTATCGTTATTTTCATGGAAAGTGTTCGACTGAGCTTCAGTCTATGGTTCCCCCCTCATCAAACTTTCACAAGAAACTCGTCTAGCTGAAAACACTATCAATAATTCCCCCTACTCTTTATCTGTGCCTAAACCTAAACGTAGATCCCATAAACAAAGCTTCTTTCTTAGAACTGCACGCCTGTGGAATTGTCTTCCGTTTTCCTGCTTTCCGGCTGACTACAATATGGTTGTCTTCAAGTCTAACGTAAACAAGTTCTTGATGAGCCGTTCCATATAAGTTAACAAATTTACCGAATTGATTACTATATTGTCCAATTTCTACTGTAAACTCTTTAATCCTTATGATCGAGTGGCTTCTTGGCCTTGATAATGTGGTGATGCCTTGTATAAATTTTTTTTTTTAAATATACAAATTTAAAAAAAAATAACGATTATATTTCAGTTAATAAGGCTTATTTCTTTCTATTTTTCCTTGAGCTCTCAACAACGAATCAAAACGGATTCACAATTAAAAAGAAGGTTTATAGAGTTATTCCCCTTGATTTTGCTTTTTTATGTCTCTTAATGGTTGTTTCGCCATTTGTTTATAGAGTTTTATTTTTTCTTTCTTTCTGAATTGTCGTATTTTTAATAGTCCTATTAAAGAGATCCGATATTTCCTTTATTATTTACAAATGGAAAAAGTGAAAGATGAACCAACCTTTGTTTTACGCTGAAGGACAACGGCGATATACAATTCCTGTATTTCTCGTGATGTTCATTTTGTTAGAGAATGAATAGAGAGAGAGAGAGAGAGAGAGAGAGAGAGAGAGAGAGAGAGAGAGAGTGAGAGAGAGAGGGGGGAGTGTGAATTATAGTGTAGACACGTTGACCGGAAGTCAAGATCAATACGAAACTCCAAAAATGTGACAGTGATACAAGTTCATTCACATAATTCTGAGGCAGCACGTTCAGAACTGCAGAACACAGTGGGAAAGGAGATCGCTAATACATCTCTGATCAAACACCAGTGTAATTATGCAGAGGGTTTAATGTGAACGTATATCATTGTTAATCATTCTTATTCTCCTTTCATAATATTCATCATTAAACGAACAAAACAGCATCTCATTAATGCTTAGCGGGTGGCTTATTAGTTTAAAAAAAAAAGAAAAAAAAAGTTTGTCTATTTTCGTTTGGTTCTTTAGCATTGTTTTTATATTCTTCATTTCAACTAAATAGCATTGCCAATTCTTCACCGATTGGATTGCGTGTGAGTCATGTGATCAGGTTAGCTGAATCGAGGAGATTTGGTTGGGACTTGGAAGAGAGCGGACGCCGTTGGGGAGGGGGAGACAAGCGCTGACGTGGTAGAAATAAGACCTAGAAAAAGAAACAACACAGGCCAAATTGACTTTCCAATCTTCTGCGATCAAACTGGAAGGTGAATAAAAAAAACTATAGAACCAATTTCTTGTCTTGGAGTGAAATAAATCTTCGTCCCCACAAAACAGGTGCCAGTCTCCCTCCCAGAACGAGAATTTCCAGATGGACCAACGAAATGGCAGAAGGTATGTCTGAAAATACATGACATGTCACACACATATTCACACTTAACAGCATATGAACACATGTAATAGAAAGACCACTAGACGATCACACAAACAACGACATTAACTCTGGTAAGATCATTAAACACTCAATCTTTTATGATACGACAATACAACAATTTTATCAGCGGAGTTCAGACGTCGTTCTTC
The DNA here is from genome assembly GCF_053919585.1 of Euprymna scolopes. Taxonomy (NCBI): domain Eukaryota; kingdom Metazoa; phylum Mollusca; class Cephalopoda; order Sepiida; family Sepiolidae; genus Euprymna; species Euprymna scolopes. Next base: position 9,503,452 of record NC_136526.1, read on the forward strand.
TTCGGACTCCTGGATTAATAATAACGACATTGATTGATTAGAAAATAATAGATAACAATGAATATATAATGACTAGAGTTATGACAACAGCATATTCTTTTCATTGTTTTGACTCTCGAGTATATATCGGACACATTAGACACACTTAATCAACCGAGAACCACTTCACTCCATATAAAGATATCAACAGATACACACTCGAGAGTAAAAATAATGAAAAGAAGATGCTGTTGTCCTAGCCCTAGTAATGACTTACGAATTAAATGTTTATCTCTATTACTAGCAGGTCGCCCGGCGTTGTCCAGTCGTAAAATACGCTTAAATACGGTATTTTAATTTATACAGATATCATATATCTATATATCTATAAAAGTGAAATTGTCTCTGTGTGTATGAGTCTGTGTCTATACATTTCCCTACCAAACTACTCTGTCAATTTTAAGTCTACAGGCTCGAGATTTGACATAAGGGGTATTGAGATTTGGGAAAATCTGTTTTTTGGCCAGAAATTTGTCTGTCAAGGGGTCAAAGTTCAATGAGTTGACCTTTGAAAACTTTACCATACTCCTACGCAACTTTTGGGTCTAAACACTTGAAATTTTAGATGTAGGTAACTTGGATATGGATCTAACTTTATAATTCGATTTGAACCTAAAGCAATAAATGTTAAGGGGGTCATAATTGGGGTTAAAGTTTTTAAAAATTAGACCTCTGCGGTCTCCAAATTACTAAGCAAATTTCTGGTCTAAACATGAAATTTTACATAAAGTGTATGCAGATATAGGGCAAGATTTTAATCGTTTCTTCGCTAAAAATTGGGCTTCCAAGGGGTCAAAGTTCAAAAGATTTTACGTTTGCGGTCTCTAGCAAACTACTCAGCCAATTTTGTGCCTAAACATTTGAAATTTTACATAAAGTGTATATAGACATACAGCAAGCTTTTTAATCAGTTTTTTTGGCAACAATTTGGCTGGTAAAAGGTCAAAGTTCACAGAGTTGACTTTTGAAACCTCTATCAAACTCCTTCGCCAATTTTGGGTCTAAACACTTGAAATGTTAGATGTAGATTACTTGGACATGGTTCAAATATTTTAATTGAATTTGAGCCCAAAACAATAAATGTTAACGAGTCAAAGTTAGGGTAAAAGTTATAAAAACTTTTCTCTGTGGTAGTTAAGGAAGCCTATTATATAGAAAGACATTACAGTACATATTCATACTTTTTAATATATACATAGGCACGTACAGTAATAAACAGTACATAGGGTCCGGGCAAAGCCGGGTGGAACTGCTAGTATTATTATAAAGCTAATTCTCTATTGATTATTTGCCAATGATTATTAGTAATGATTTTAAAAGTTTTTAAAAAATACGACATGGGTAATATCCGCTAGAATCGAAATCAGAATGTTTAGCGCTCAACTGTGACACAATGACGTAGCCCATTTGGGGGCAGCTGGGGGCTTCTACATTAATAAACCTTGCGCCTAACTTGTTCGGTACTTGTGAGGTGCAGATGTGTTCAGCAAGTGTTTGTGATTTTGAAAATATTCTGCTATGACTCAAGCCAAGAATGACAGCTTGTTTATAACATTGAACCAAGGCAAAACGATATAAGGCCTTAGAATTTGAAAGGTCAAACCCGAAAGAACTCATGGATACAAAAACAAAACAATGTTTAAACGTTAGGTATGAATGTCCCCCCTCTCTCTCTCCCTTTCCCTCTCTTTCTCTATTTCTCTCTTTCTCTCTTTCACTCCTCTTTTTCTCTCTTTCAATGAAGAAAGAGAGAATCTATCTATATATCTATAAAAGTGAACGTGTCTGTCTGTCTGTCTGTGTGTCTGTGTGTCTGTCTGTCTGTGTACAGTTCCCTACGCAATAACTCTGTCAATTTTTAGTCTATAGACTCGAAATTTGAAATACCGAGTACTGAGATTTGGGAAAATCGATGTGACGGATGTCAGCCAGAAATTTGGCTGTTAAGGGGTCAAATTTCAACGATTTGACCTTTAAGAACTCTACCAAACTCCTCTGACAATTTTGGGTCTAGACACTTGAAATTTTAGATATAGGTTCCTTAAACCTGGATCTAACTTAATAAAGTGATTTGAGCCCGAAACTATAAATTTTAAGGGGTCATAATAGGGGTCAAAGTTTTAAAAATTTAACCATTTTTTTGTTTTTTTGCTTTTTTGCACAGCATACACCTCCAAACACCCGAGCAGCGCCGGGCACCCCTGCTAGTAAAATATAATTTCATTGTTTTAAACAGTTGACGCTTGAATTCTGGAGTCGGCGGACGCGACATAGCATGCGTCTGGTTTAAACTGGTCTTTATAAAAATATGCTCCTCATTGTTAAATCTTAAATAAATTATATATTTATAAAAATCCACTAGTTCGCTATTTTTGTATAAGCGTTAAATTCCAGCATGCCATTAATGCCGACGATGGAAAGATGCCTGTAACAACGCAATGAAGACAAGAAGCGACACATCCCAGCTAGTTATAGCCGACGACATATCGACCCGTTTTGTTGATGTTTCCAACATGTACCCATCGTTCGGATACCAATGGATATCGTTAAATCCCCACCGGGGAGCTGGTTGCGTTCCCAGAACGTTCCTCAATCAAGTAACTCTCCCCGGGGAAGCGATAGTATCATACAACAACAATTGTTCTTGTCATTATGCAAGCACTTGTTTAAAATAACAAGAGTACTTTTACACTTTGCGCTTGGTTCTCCCACCATCGGGAAGCATAACATACAATAACGTATTCCTTGGGTTATAACCCTCTGCTTCAGTTCAAAGGTCTTGAACTGTCATCTAAGCTTCAGCCTTTGACCCATCGACGGAATGTTGCATCCCTCTGTCTGTTTTACAAGTACTTTAATGGTGAATGCTCTGACGAACTACACACCCTTGTGCCCCCTCGACGTGACTACCCTCGACAAACCCGACAAGCAACTAAGTCCCATCCCTTTACAGTAGAGATCCCTAGGTATAAGAAAGCCTTTTACTCCAATAGTTTCTTCCCCAGTACTGCTTTCCTAACTGTACTGACATGCAGAAGTTCAAATGTAATGTGAACAGGCATCTTGCTGCTCATCTTCCTTCATAGTACCCCGCAAATTATGTCCCCGATAGTAGCCCCCTACTTCAATATGGCACTGTGCCTTGTTTGGGAGTGAAAATTGAAGAAGAAGAAGAAGAAGAAGAAGAAGAAGAAGAATAATAATAATAAAAAAAAAAAAAAAAAAAAACAGAACCGAAGGTTGTTTTTTTTTTTAATTCAACTTCTTTCGTTGATGCAGCAATTGAATTGGCACGTAATCTTCTACAATGATAACAAGACGAAACCGAAAACTCACATCCTACATTGGTTGATGTTTTTATTAGAAAGTTTGTTTTTTTCTGACTGTTTGATTCAAAGAACAGAATTTGGCAAAGTATCCGGACTCCAAGACATTTGGTTGGAACCGGTAGGCGATAGTTATTTGTTAAGACATCAAGTAACGTTTCGCGCATTTCTGGAATTCTACCCAAATGCAGAAGATAAAACAATAGACTGCCAGAAATACAACACTGCCATTGCTTTACACACGCGCATGCGCAGACACACATGTAAATATGCTTATATATAGAGTGAGTCACGGGAAGCGAATGTTTTTAATTCCACATTTTTCGCGTGTCATAAGCAAACACACGGTGTTCACGACTCCACGGTAGAATGAGGGCAATCAACTGAAAAGAAAAAGCAATTAAAATCAGTAAAACAAAATTTAACGTAAAAGATAAACAACAACAAACTAAACGGCATCTTTAAACGGCAGGTTTAAAGAGTATCTTCGTCACTCCCTACCCCTTACGCAAAGAGAGCAAGGAGCGTTCTCACCCTGTATTTGTCCTTTGAAGATTGTAACGCTGGGAATGGGGTCGCCAAACCAGCTGCCAACATTGCCCTGCTTTTTATTGAAACCAACCGAGAGCTCTTTTTAGTATCCTCGTTGTTCCCTTAAGTGCAGTTGTCTGGATCTCGTTTGCACTTGGTTCACCAGGAATATTAGTTAGGTAGGACTTCACGTTCTTTTTCATAAGCTCTCTGGCACCTATGATAACTGGTATGATTGACATCTCCCTAAGATCCCAGTTTCTTTTCACATCATACATGAGACCTTGGTATTTGGTCTGTTTCTCCCTTTCAGCTCTGTTCAGTCCTCCATCATTAGGAACACTCACTTCAACCAAGGTTGCAACTCTCTCTCTCTCCCCCTCTGTGTGTGTGTGTGTGTGCGTGTGTGCGTGGATGTATATCGCTAATTTTCATTCAAAATGACAAATGTCAAAAGATAGAATTAATTCCCATCCGTAAATTTATATAGATTTTTTTTATGTTGTTCTATGTGTGTCTCAGTGTGTTATTACTTGGGCTATTACAAAGCGTCCTGGACACCATCCTGACTATGTAGAAAAATAAATTCTGGAGCACAAAAGTTTGTTCATTTTATAAACAAATAACCACAAACCAGACAGCATCTTAAATCAGGTTTAAAGAGTCCCTTCCCCACTCCCTATCCCTTAATCAAAGAGAGCAAGGAGCGTTGTAAAACATCGGTATTTATTTCTAAGAGAATGTTAGCTACTTATATAAATGATTAGCAGACCGTCCGTTCGTAAAATACGCTTAAATATGATATTTTAATCAATGCAGATTTCCTATTTATTATTATACTAGTCTGAGTGCCCGGCGTTGCCCGGGTGTTTGGAGGTGCAAAAATTTTTTTAAAAAGTCGTAATAGGCAGGAAGGAAGGCAGGCACCCGTATCGCGAAGGAGGAAAAGAATCTTTGCTGCTGCGCCCATCGCCAAACCGGAAGTGGTGAAGGTTTAAATTAAGGCTAATCGTAGAATGTAGGAAAGTGCCCAGTTGTTTCGATGTATCACAGCTCATCAGTGCGGCTAGACAAGCACCTACCTCAAACCAGAATCAAAACTCGAGCGCCCGTACGAGAGTCAAGGGTTTATATATATATATATATATATATATATATGTGTGTGTGTGTGTGTGTGTGTGTGTGTGTGTGTATATATATATATAAGTTCAGGCTTGAGATGTTCAAAGGTGGAAACTAATGAACTCTACAAACCATGCTATGAAAAATCCATATGTATAGACAGTACCGCAAAAACAAAAAAAAAAAAACACATAAAATAACATCTACATCCATCGCGATATATCCAAACAGTCGTGCGAGATGGTCCCGTGGTAAGAGTTTAGGCTTCTTACCATGAGTCCCGATTTTGAATCTCGCTAGATTCAGCCACTCTGATGAGTCGTAAATGACGAAACAGGTGTCAGTGGATAATATATATATATATATATATATATATATATATATATATATATATATATGATGAAAATAATGGAAATCGTAACATTAGCGACTATATGACGTCACTAAAATTTCCCTCTTTTTAACAGCGCCAGCCTCCTTTTTGAATTTCCAACGTATTTTTCCGTTTTTCTGAAATAGAACTGCGTCACACTGTCTTTGCACGTGAAACATTTTCAAATATTTTGTACTGTTTTCGTTTCTTAATCTCATTCATACAGATGAAGTCTCGAAATAAAGACGAAACGTTGATGAAGACATAATACGGTTTGTTCCTTTTTATTTCTCTCTCTCTCTTTATCTCTCTCTCACTTTCTCTCACTCTCTCTCTCTCTCTCTCTATATATATATATATATATATATATATGGCGCTGTTAAAAAGAGGGAAATTTTAGTGACGTCATATAGTCGCTAATGTTACGATTTCCATTATTTTCATCATATATAATATTATATATATATTAATAATAAATAAAGCCATGACAATTATCTCCCCTTAAAAACTTGCAAAAAAAAAAAACTCTCTCTCTATAGATATTAACTGTAGCGTCTTTAAATCAAAATACGCTAACGGAAACAATTTACTGCACGAGCGTCGCCCTTTTAAAATTCATCATTCAATAAAATAAAAAGCTATAGCAAACATCTAAATGACTACTTTAAATACAGTTCCTGATTTCAAAAAAAGAAAAACCAAAAGGTAATTATATATCTATATATTTTTAAATCAAATTTATTATGTAAATTCAAAAAAATATATATTTTTTCTACTCATTTCTATCCAATTTTCTTATTAATTTTCTTATAAATTTTAAATCCAAACCTTTTACTTCAATTTTTCAGATTCATCTGCCTTACTTTTAATGCTAGGTTTATTTTTGGTGTCTTTTCAATTCAATAGAAATCCTCCTAAATTTGCTGATGAGGAGACCGTGCTTAACAAAAAAACTATGTATAATTGTTCTACGTGACTTCATGTATACCACAAATAAAAAGCACGGATTTCCGAAACGATCGTACAGATAATTGACTTTGTTGTTGTTCCTTCTTATGAAACTGATTTTTAATTTAATTAAATTTTGATTTTTAAATTTTAAAATTTTTTAAAATTTTTAAATTATAAATCACATTACTTAATATTGAATTAGCTCTAGGACATTTAACTATCGAGCTTATTATATATCTAAATTACAACGAGCATTTCCTGTATTTTAATTAAACTAGTAATTTCACTATTACATTAAAATACACTTAGCTCTTTAGACTATTATTCTAATCTCCTTTAAATTATATATATATATATATATATATATATATATATATATATATATATATATATATGTATATATATATATATATGTATATATATATTTATATACTATGTGGCAGGGATTCGTTCGTATGCAGAGAAGGAGGTTGATAGATATTGCGCATTAGCATTTAGGCACCATCATAAAACATGCAAACCATGCATTACTATTCTACGTCACTGAAACGGATGACGTCACTCGCATACTTCTCGTACCTGAGATTCACGTTTTATTGGTGAAAATAGTCTCTCCAAGATTTGCAGGAATCTTTGCAGCGTGCATGTAAAGCCTCTAGATACAAAAGACTGTACTGATTGAAACGTTTTCTCAACCTTCAAATGTGAAACCATTGTAAAATAAGACAATAAATAAATAAATAAAGCGGGCATATAAATTAGTTATTGTTACCGCTTCTCTAGAAATCACTTGAGGTTCTACTTTTACGTTAAAAACTTTCTCTATCTCTATTATTATATCAAAGTATTTCATATATATACTAGCAAAAGTACCCATCGTTGACTGGGTTCAAAAACAGCCTACAGAAAATGGATTCGGATTTATGAAAGTACTAGCGAGGAGTACCCGGCGTTGCCTGGCTGTTTTGAGGTGTGTGTGGTTTTGGGTAAATGAAAACTTCGGGGGGGGGGTAAAAATAAAAAAAAAATATTTGGGTAGGTAAGTATGAGGATCGAACCCGAACCGTTGAGGCAAAGTTGTAAATTAAAGTGTGAAAAAAAAAAAAGAGAGCGACGGTTTTAAACATTGGGCCACCGCGAGATAGTAACGGAAGCACGTTTGAATTTATTTAATTACTTGGATTTGGCAGGTGCACGTTTTAATGACTTAATGAGGTCAAGTTTGACTGCGGGATAGTGTTTCATTTACTGCGGGAACGCTTTTTTTTATTTTTATTTTCCCAAGATGTTATAGGAAAAAGACTAACCCACATGCGGCGAGCGATAAATGTTGAATATTTATCTTCCCGAAGTCGAGCAAATTAAATAGACAGGCGAGCTCCGTTGTTAACTCTGAGATATTACGATTTATATGTGATAAAAAATTTTTTAAGACCGCTTCTCTGAAAGAAGCCTTTTGTAGACATACAGAAAAAACGAACATACATACACACATACATACATTTTCGCTTTTATATTTATAGATGATAGGTTATGAAAAGCAAGGCTTGTAAATTTGGATTGAATTTGGGGGTATCAAAACCAAAGCAAAATATGATGAAAGTAAAAATAAAATAGATAAACCCCATAATTTATTATACCATACCTGTTCACACTGAAACACTTATCACAATATTCTGTGGATCTATATTAAAAAACCTTGTTGAACTTT
>NC_136526.1:9516504-9519004 GCF_053919585.1 Euprymna scolopes
TTTTTTAATCAGTTGCGAAGGAATTTTATCCCATGTACTGAAAACTGAATCAGAAAGTTCCTTTATCGAATCATACTGGGTTCCATCCTTGAACACTTCTTTTGCCATCCATTCCCAAAAAATTTCAATGGGATGGAGGTCCGGCGAACATGCTGGATGATCCAACAATTCTATATTATTTGAAGAAAAGTATTCTCCTGCTTGTCGAGAAGTGTGTATCGCGGCGTTATCTTGCAGGAAAATCCAATTTCTTCCACACAGACGTGGATCTTCAGTCCTGATAGAAGCATTTTCAAGCATTGAAATGTACTTCAATGATGTTTGCCGGCCTTTCACTACTTGCAACTTTAGGGTCCCAGCTGACGAGAAAGCACCCCAGATCATTAAAGACACTCCTCCACTATGCCGAGTTGAAAAAGTCTCTTTGGGCAAATTTTTATCATGCCAATAGTGTTGAAATCCATCTCGACCATCTAGATTAAACTTTTTCTCATCGGAGAAAATTACATTTTCCCACTTCTCTTCATCCCAAGTCTGGTATTTGGCGGCATATTTAAGTCAGTTAGTTTTGTGCTGTTCAAGAAGGCGTGGTTTCTGCAGTCGCTTTAAATGATTGAAACCCTTCATTTTCAGATGCCTTCTGATGGTTTTAGGACTATATTCTGCTGCTGTTTGGCTTTTTAATCGACTTGAGCTCATACTAGAGTTTTTTTAAACTTCTTCTGATACGGCGATCCAGTGATGGGGGTGTTTTTTTTTGTTTTGTTTTTTGGTCGACCTGGACTCTTTTTGTACCCATAATGATCTGGATTTCCTTAAAAATTTGTGATGACCGTTTTGCTACGATTCACTTCGTTTGCAATGGACCTATGAGAGAGTCCACCCCTATTAAGCTCAAAGGTCCTTCCTCTCTCAAAGTCTGATAAGGGTTTCCCTTTTTCCATTCATAATTTAGTAAGATGTTTTTTATCCACTAACAAGTTGCTTTTAGTAACATAGAAAGCTTTTCGTATTCATTTTTTCAAAACTAGCCGATTTTATTAAAGTGGTCTTATCATTTTGACCAGGTGAAAATGTTTTTTTTTTTTAATAATTATTAGAGCAGGGTTAAGGTTTCGAATGAAGCAGATTTCATTTTTTTTTCCATCATATTTTCCCTTTTGGCAATGGTTTCAACCATTTGTTTGATTAAAAATTCGATAACATGCGTAAACGCTTACTTTCTTAAGTGGTCTTATGATTTTGACCAGGAATATATATATATATATATATATATATATATATATATATATATATATATATATATATATATATATATATATATATATAACAACCAACCAACACACACACACATACACACAGAGTTACTTATATATATATATATATATATATATATATATATATATATATATATATATATATATTATAATTTTATCCACGCGTTCATCTCGCTCTACTCTCTGGATGTATCGCGATTTATTTAGATATTATTTGTTTTTGTTTTTGCGTTACGCATATATATATATATATATATATATATATATATATATATATATATATATATATATATATATATATAAAAGTAAAGATACTAATAAATAACTTTAAGCATATGCAACAAGCTTTCCCGACCGGGCATTGCCCAAGATTCATTATGTTACATGTGTGTTTTTATTTAAACCCTGCGTTAGTCACCTGGGTGTTCCAAACATGGTTAATCCCACGGGGTGTTTTTACAAAAATGTTTATAGTGTTATTATTTTGTAAAATATAGTTATCATGCTGGTTCATGATATATCTACAGTCTTTGTTGAACAGTTTGAATCACTTGTATCTTGTTGATATTAATCTATAATAATACAATAAAATAAATTATAAAACTAATCAAAAATAAAGATATTACAGTAGTTACAAAACTGAAAGATTAATAAATTGTAAATAAAATAATAATCTAATCAAAACTTTTGACAAAAAATACAAAAAAAAAGACACCCTAGAAGAGCAAACCGACGTCTACCCCCAAGGAAGATTGCTGGTTCAGGATTTATCCACAGTCCCAGTTGAACAATTTGAATCACTTGTACATGGTGACCCACCAAAAAAACAAAAAACAAGAGCTAAATGGAGGTCATCTAGAACATATGCTGTAGAACGGAGAAAAAAAGACCAAAGACCCTAGTGTTTTGATGTGATGTTTTGAATATAATAAACTAGTTATGACCAAAGTTTCATTTCATTCGGACAAAACACGAAGAAAAAAGTTATTTTATGTGTGTGCGCGCGTGTGTGAGTTCTTTCTTCGTAGGTTTCTCAACAGCTGAACCTATCTTTTGCAATTTTTACACAAAGCTAATTCATATTGATGGCCTACATCTGTATATATATATATATAAATGCAACAAACCGCGATGTGGAGTATGTGACATAATAATAGAAGGTAACACATACACATTCAAAAACCCAGCACAAATTTCAAAATAAAAAAGGATCTAAATTGCAC
>NC_136526.1:9524004-9556504 GCF_053919585.1 Euprymna scolopes
AGCGTTCCACCCTGTATATGTAATTTCCTAAACATGTTCGTTAAACTCCTCCGATACTATGAGTTTTTTAAAACACATCAAACATTGGCATCGTATCAAGTACGTCCAAGGATGGAATACTGTTGCCATATCTGGGCAGGAGCTGCTAAAAATAGCCTATCCTGCCTTGACAGAGTACAAAATAGACTTCGTGGCTTGGTGGGGGATGCCCTTTTCTCTACCCTGCAACCTCTCTCCCACAGAAGAGACGTTGCGAGCCTATCCTTGTTTTATCGTTATTTCCATGGCAAGTGCTCGTCTGAACTCCAATCTCTGATCCCCCCTCGCCAATCTTTCACGAAAAACACCCGTCTAGCCGAATCCACTGTGAAAAATTTCCCCCACTCTTTATCTGTGCCGAAATCAAAACGTGGATTCCATGAACAAAGCTTCTTTCTTAGAACTGCACGCCGGTGGAACTCTGTTCCGTCTGCCTGCTTCCCACCTGACTACAACTTGGATTTGTTCAAGTCCAACGTTAACAAATTCCTAATGAACCGCCCCCTTAAGTAAACACTTCATAAAATCTCCACACTAACGTAATGTACTTGCAATAACCCTTATCCCTGAGTGACTTCCGGGCCTTGATAAGTGGTGACCACTGTGTAAAAAAAAAAAAAAATCCACTAACACCCCGTTTCTCTGACCAACATTTCAAACCGTAATGAATGTTTTATGTCAAACTGAACCGTGACAGACCGACGAAAATCTCATTTGAAACCGGTGTTACAAACCAATTAAAATACCATTTTAAACTGAATCGTTACAGACTAAGGGACATACTTTTCATCTGAATCCTGACAGACCAGCGAAAATATTTCAAACCAATATGACATACCAATAAAAATGCAATTTTTAATAGAGGCGTTACAGACTTAGGAATATATTATTTATCTGAAACGTGACAGACTAGTGAAAATATCATTTCAAAACGGTGTGACAGACCAATTAAAATACACTTTTAAACAGAGGCGTTACAGACCAAGGAATATAATTTGGATCTAAAATGTGATAGACCAGCGAAAATATTATTTCAAACCAGTGTGACAAAACCAATTTAAATGCAATTTTAAACAGAGGAATTACAGACTAAGGAACATACTTTTCATCTGAAGCCTGACAGACTAGCGAAAATATTTCAAACCAGTGTTACATACCAATAAAAAAATGCAATTTTTAACAGAGGCGTTACAGACTAAGGAACATACTTCTCATCTGAAACGTGACAGACCAGCTAAAATATAATTTCGAACCGGTGTGACTTTAGACTGAGTTGTTACAGACGAAGGAATATACTTTTCATCTTTAATGTGACAGACCATGGAAGATATCTCACCAATGTGACAGACGAATTTATATGCAATTTTAAACAAAGCCGTTACAGACTAAGGAATATTCTTTTCATCTGAAACCTGACAGACCAGTGAAAATATCATCTCAAACCGAAAAGCGAAACGTGGCAGACTAATGAAAATGCTGTTTCAAACTTAAACATAACAGAAGTGTTCCCCAAGGACGCTTCAGTCGGCCATATGTAAGAATTTAGTAAAACGCGTGTAAACGATTTTTTATTGTGTGCATAAGTTATTCAAAGGATTTCTCCTTATCATAAGAATTTTTATCGCTTTCCACATGTCCTCCCTCCCCCTCCCTCGCCCTGCTGTGAGGAATTACCTGTGGAGTATATCCGTTCTCTGAGGATCCTGGGACAAAAACATCTGGCATTGTTTATTAAAAAAAAAAAAAAAACCCGAAGGATCTTTGCCAGAAAAAATATCCACCGATGAAAATGGCAAGGATATGATAAGAATGAAAAAAAATAAAAAAATAAAAAAATAAATAAAGATTTGTGAACTTGGGTTTGTATGTGTTCGTTGCACAGGCCTTAATCGTCCGCACGTTGTGCTGGTCTAACATTGTTGCTCGATTCTGACGCAGATCGCAGCGCCAATTAATTATGCTGGTCCCAGCTAGTTCTTTTTTTTTTGTTTACATAAGCATCACCACTTATCAAGGCCAAGAGACCACTCGATGATAAGGGTTACAGAGTGTACAGTAGTCAATTGGACAATATAGTAATTGTCAGTAATGGAAATTCAGTAAATTTGTTAACTTAAGGGGAACGGATTATCAAGAACTTGTTTACATTGGACTTGACAACCATATAGTAGTCAGCCGGAAAGCTGGAAAGCAGGAAAACGGAAGACAGTTCCATAGGTGTGCAGTTTTATGAAAGAAACTTTGTTCATGGAATCTACGTTTAGGTTTACGCACAGATAAAGAGTTGAGGGGGAATTATTGATAGTGTTTTCAGCTAGACGAGTGTTTCTTGTGAAATTTTGGCGAGGGGGACCATAGATTGAAGCTCAGTCGAGCACTTGCCATGAAAATAACGATAAAGTAAAGACAACCTCCCAATATCTCTTCTGTGAGATAGAGATTGCAGGGAAGAGAAAAGGACATCTCCTATGAGGCTACAAAGTCTATTTTGAACTCTATAAAGTCAGGATAAGTCCTTTCTAGCAGCTCTTACGCAGATGTGGCAACAGTACTCCATCCTTGGACGAACCTGGCTCTTATATAGATAGAGAATTGCATCAGCAGTGAGATATCTACTGGATCGACAGGCCCTGATCGTGTATGTTGAGCAAAAAAAAAGATGTAGTAGAAAGGCAGGCTCGAACCCGTACCGCAAAGCAGGAAGAGAACGGAGTTAAAACCTAATGTTTATGCTGTTACGACCACCGCCAAATCGGAAGAGACCGCAGAGGTCAATTTTTTAAAAACTTTGACCCCTATTATGACCCCTTAAAATTTATTGTTTTGAGCTCAAATCAAGTTATTAAGTTAGATCCATGTTCAAGGAACCTATATCTAAAATTTCAAGTGTTTGGACCCAAAATTGTCGGAGGAGTTTGGTAGAGTTCTCAAAGATCAAACGTTTCCCTACGCAATAACTCTGTCAATATATACAGGTTAATCAGATTTGGGAAAATCGATGTGATCAGTTTTTGGCCAGAAATTTCGCGATTAAGGCGTCAAAGTTCAACGATTTGACCTTTGAGAACTCTACCAAACTTCTCCGAAAAATTTGGGTCTACGCATTTGAAATTTTAGATATAGGTTCCTTGGACATGGATCTAACTTAATAACTTGATTTGAACCCTAAACAATAACTTTTAAGGGTCATAATAGGGGTCAAAGTTTTTAAAAAATTGACCTCTGCGGTCTTCCAAATTACTCAGACAATTTCTGGTCTACATACTTGCTATTTTACATAAAGGGTATTCAGAGATGGGGCAAGCTTTTTCATCAGTTTGGGTCGAAAATCTTTAGTTACCAATATATAAATGTATGTATGTATGTCTGTTTGCAAGTCTGCCTTAAACTTTCTTTAACAAGCTCAATGTATTTATAGAGCAATATAGTGAATAAATGACAAAAAACTATATTCCACAGTTCATGATGTTGACCATCTTAAAATTTATTCCTTTACTTTTGTTGGCATCTACAATTCTTGACAGTATCTGTTTCGTAGCGCAAAATCAATCACTTAATTAGTATATCAATCAGTGAATATATTATGCCCTTTACTCATCAGAAGAAATAGCAACAACCAATCCATCAAAAGGAAATAAAGTGTGATTTGACGAAAATTGGAAGAGAAGCTGCAAATACCTTATAATATGTTTACATTACGCCATTTTGAATTTTAAAAATGTAAATTGATTGTTGCTTATCATTTTTGATGTTGCACAGGTTATCAGACTTCTGCAGTATAGTGTTATTTGAAATGTATTTCAGGTAAAACTATTACGTACTTAAGTGTCGCATTGAAATTAATATCAAGTTATGTCCTGCTTGGTACAGGCGTTGACGGCTATGATTCTCGATCTATCCATCCATCTATCTATCTATCTATCTATCTATCTATCTCTCAAGGCATCCATGAATTCATTGTTGCTCATTTTTTGTTTCCCACGTATTCAGACTGTCAACGCATGTTTCTCTCTGTTGTCCTCTGCTTCTTCTACCCATGATCTTTCCTGTCAAGCTAATCTGTTCTATTCCACTTTTTCTGTAGACATGAATCGCATTTGTCTTTTTCGTACTGTTCTTATTAGATACCTTTCTGTGTTTGCCATTTCTAATACTTCCTGGTTTGTTTTCTTTTCTGTCCAGGATATCTTCAAAATTCTCCTGAGAAACCAAGTTTCAGTTGCCTCTAGTCTTTTTTCCTCGTGATGCTGGTGATTGTCCAGCACTCACAACCGTATAATAGAACAGACCATACATACGTTCGGAGTATTCTGAATTTGGTGTCTATTTTAATGTTTCTGTTGGTCATGATTGATGACAATCTCTTGAAGGTGACTTTGGCTGTGGTTATGCAACTTTGTACTTCAGTCGTGCACCTTCCATCAGATTTGATCCAGTATCCTTGATATTTGAATTCATCAACTTGTTTAACTCATACATTGTCATGATTGATGACAATCTCTTGAAGGTGACTTTGGCTGTGGTTATGCAACTTTGTACTTCAGTCGTGCATCTTCCATCAGATGTGATCCAGTATCCTAGATATTTGAATTCATCAACTTGTTTAACTCATACATTGTCATGATTGATGACAATCTCTTGAAGGTGACTTTGGCTGTGGTTATGCAACTTTGTACTTCAGTCGTGCATCTTCCATCAGATGTGATCCAGTATCCTAGATATTTGAATTCATCAACTTGTTTAACTCATACATTGTCATGATTGATGACAATCTCTTGAAGGTGACTTTGGCTGTGGTTATGCAACTTTGTACTTCAGTCGTGCATCTTCCATCAGATGTGATCCAGTATCCTAGATATTTGAATTCATCAACTTGTTTAACTCATACATTGTCATGATTGATGACAATCTCTTGAAGGTGACTTTGGCTGTGGTTATGCAACTTTGTACTTCAGTCGTGCATCTTCCATCAGATGTGATCCAGTATCCTAGATATTTGAATTCATCAACTTGTTTAACTCATATATTGTCATGATTGATGACAATCTCTTGAAGGTGACTTTGGCTGTGGTTATGCAACTTTGTACTTCAGTCGTGCATCTTCCATCAGATGTGATCCAGTATCCTAGATATTTGAATTCATCAACTTGTTTAACTCATACATTGTCATGATTGATGACAATCTCTTGAAGGTGACTTTGGCTGTGGTTATGCAACTTTGTACTTCAGTCGTGCATCTTCCATCAGATGTGATCCAGTATCCTAGATATTTGAATTCATCAACTTGTTTAACTCATACATTGTCATGATTGATGACAATCTCTTGAAGGTGACTTTGGCTGTGGTTATGCAACTTTGTACTTCAGTCGTGCATCTTCCATCAGATGTGATCCAGTATCCTAGATATTTGAATTCATCAACTTGTTTAACTCATATATTGTCATGATTGATGACAATCTCTTGAAGGTGACTTTGGCTGTGGTTATGCAACTTTGTACTTCAGTCGTGCATCTTCCATCAGATTTGATCCAGTATCCCAGATATTTGAATTCATCAACTTGTTGGAGCTTGGGTGTTCTTGGATTCTGACAGGCTTTGTTAGATGTTGAGCTTACCGTTTTTGAGATGTTTAAAGCAAGTCCTTTACTTTCACTTGCTTCAACCACAGAATCCAGCATGTGTTGGAGGGTCTCTTCGGATTCTGCTAAGAAGATAAGCGATAGTTATTTGTTTTAATGAGTGTACAGTGGTCAAAGCGAAAAGAAACGAACAAATAACACACACACACACACACACACACACACACACACACACACACACATATATATATATATATATATATATATATATATATATATATATTAGCATGGGTACCCGGTGTAGCCCGGATGTTTGGAGGTGTATGCTGAGCAAAAAAAAAAAAAAAAAAAAAAAAAACGGTTAACTTTTTTTAACTTTGACCTCTATTATGACCTCTTAACATTTATTGTCTTAGGCTCAAATCAAGTTATTAAGTAAGATCCATGTCCAAGGAACCTATATCTAAAATTTCAAGTGTTTAGACCCAAAATTGTCGGAGGATTTTGGTAGAGTTCTCAAAGATCAAATCTTTGAACTTTAACCCTTTAACAGCCAAATTTCTGGCCGACACAGATCATATAGATTTTCCGAAATCTCAGTACTCTGTATATCAAATTTCGAGTCTGTAGACTAATAAACTGAAAGAGTTATTGCGTAGGGAAATGTACACACACACACACAGACATGTTCACTTATATATATATATATATATATATATATATATATATATATATATATATATATTAGCATGGGTGCACGGCGTTGCCCGGGTGTTTGGAGGTGTATGCTGAGCAAAAATAAAAAGGTCAATTTTTTTAACTTGACCCCTATTATGACCCCTTAACCATTATTATTTTGGGCTCAAATAAAGTTATTAAGTTAGATCCATGTCCCAGGAACCTATATCCAAAATATCAAGTGTTTAGACCCCAAGGTGTCGGAGGAGTTTGGTAGAGTTCTCAAAGGTCAAATCGTTGAACTTTGACCTCTTAACGTCCAAATTTCTGGCCGAAAACCGATCATATCGATTTTTCCAAATCTCAGTACCCTGTATATCAAATTTCGAGTCTGTAGACTAAAAATTGACAGAGTTATTGCGTAGGGAAATGTACACAGATACACAGATATATAATACGCATCAAGTGCGCTTGAAAGCCAAATCAAAACGTAATATTAGGAAAATAAACAAACATTTTACTTGTTTGAAATTTATCAAAAATATATTTCAGAGATATACTCCATCTTCAGTGTGTTATTTTGTTTCTTTTTTCATTCACTATTTCCGTGTCATGTTGTAAAGTTTGAAAAAGAAGTCTGTAAGGAGTCTAGCGTTGTATCCAGCGGTTATATTTTGAAATGTTTGAACTGTGCGTAGGCAACGCGAGAATAACGTCAAGAATGAGAGTTCATATAGAAACGTTGTTTTAATTGGATTAAAATAAAATACGCACCAAGTGCACTTGAAAGCCAGAATCCTATATATATATATATATATATATATATATATATATATATATATATATATATATATATATATATAAAGTGAACGTGTGTGTGTGTGTGTGTGTGTGTGAATTTTCCTACATAATAACTCTGTCAATTTTAAGTCTACAGACTTGAAATTTGATATTCAGGGTACTGAGATTTTGGAAAATCTTTGTAATCCGTTTTAGGCCAGAAATTTGGCTTCTAAGAGGTCAAAGTTCAACGATTTGACCTTTGAACACTTTACCAAACTACTTCGACAATTTCGGGTCTAAACACTTGAAATTTTAGATATAGGTTCCGTGGACATGGATCTAACTTAATAACTTGATTTGAGCCCAAAACAATAAATTTTAAGAGGTCATAATAGGGGTCAAAGTTTTTAAAAAAATTGACCGCTTTTTTGTTTTGCTCAACATACATCCCCAATCACCCAGGCAACGCCGTGCTGAAATGCTAGTATATACATAAAAGTGAACGTGTGTGTGTGTCTGTACACTTTCCTACGTAATAACTCTGTCAATTTTCAGTATACAGACTTGAAATTTGATACACAAGGTACTGAGATTTGGAAAAATCTTTGGAATCCATTATCGGCCAGAAATTTAGCGATTACGGGGTCAAAGTTCAACAGTTTGACCTTTGAGAACTCTACCAAACCCCTCCACCAATTCTGGGTCTAAACACTTGACATTTTAGATATAGGTTCCTTGGACATGGATCTAATTTAATAACTTTATTTGAGCCCAAAACAATAAAGGTTAAGGGATCGTGATAGGGGTCAAAGTTTTAAAAAAATTGACCACTTTTTTTTGTTGTTGTTCAACGTACACATCCAAACACCCGGCAACGTTTTTTTTATAATTATTATAGTAAATAACTATATATAGATATGTACACCTCTCTCTCTCTCTCTCTCTCTCTCTCTCTCTCTCTCTCTATATATATATATATATATATATATATATATATATATATATATATATAAATCTTTAACTTGAATATATATGTATGTATATTTTAATCTAAGTTAAATTCTGTAGATTAAATATACATAAATATATATTCAAGTAGAATATATATATATATATATATATATATATATATATATATATATATATATATATATATATATACTAGCAAAAGTACCCGTCGTTGACTGGGTTCAAAAACAGCCTACAGAAAATGGACTCCGATTTATGAAAGTATGATAGGTTATGAAAAGGAAGGGTTGTAAAGAGATAGCTTCGAATTTGGGGGTATCAAAACCAAAGCAAAATATGATGAAAGTAAAAATAAAATAGATAAACCCCATAATTTATTATATCATACCTGTTCACACTGAAACACGTATCACAATATTCTGTGGATCTATATTAAAAAACCTTGTTAAACTTTGTGACATATTTCCATTCTATGGAGGTCAGGTGCGAACGAACACCCCATAATTTTATTATACCATATTTCTTCAAACTGAAACATAATTATCAAAGTATACTTACGCAGATAGATATGAAAAGTCTTTATTAAAGTTTGTGTCTATTTCCATTCTTTGGAGGCCAGGCGCGGACGCAGACCCCACAATTTTATTATACCATTCCTATTTAAGTTAATACTTATCAAAGTATTCATATGTATATCTATATCAAAAACACTTGTAAAACATTTTTTTAATTTTAAATTTTTTATTTCCATACTTTGTGGACCAGGCGCGAACGCAGACCCCACAATTTTAACGAACCATCGTTCTGCCAGATCAAACATACCCATTCCTGCGTCTCGATACATCTTCTATCATTATATGTGATCAGTGTTTTTTTAAATAGTCAACCATATAGTTGCCTATTCGTGACCAGACACACACACACACACACACACACACACACACACACACAGACATTCAGCTTTATATTATATATATATAACTGTACATCTACAATATTTAGGGCGGTGAGTGCACATGCATGTCCTATCTGAAATAAGTAATCCTGGAATTTGTTTCGAATTACAGGTTGTAATGATAAAATTGCCCTAGAAAAGACGACATGATTCCATTTCCCTTGGATGAATACTGGTTTTCTCTTTTTTTTTATTGCAGACCATCTACTAGTTGGCCAGTTGTGTACAAATACCAAGAGGAATAGAAGTCTTCTATTATGTCTGAAAGTGACACAACGACCGAGATCGGAGATGCGACGCTGTACAACTCATGCTCTACACCGAGCGAAGTTATGACAACAGGACCATTGCTAACATCCTCAAAATGCATGGCTGAATAACGGGGGCGTGCCTAGGGTAATGAAAACAAAGTTGCCGGCCACGGTGATGGTATTTGGTGTGGTTTCAAGCGAGGACCACATCATGCCACCTCACATCTTCGAAGTCGGCTTGAAAATTAACACCAAATTGTACCCGGATATGCTGAAGAGTGTAGTGACGCCCTGATGCAATTAGGTGACCGCTGGCAGACCCTGGGTGTGTCAGCAGGACCTGGCGCCGTCTCACAAGTCCAAAGAGACCCAGGTTTGGCTTCAGAAGGAGTGCTACGTGCTACGACTTTGTACTCTTCTCCCACTGCCCCCTTCCTCCTCGATGTTAACCTGCTGGACTACTTCGTTTGGTCATACATCAAGAACATCACCAACATGACCTCCCACAACATCAAAGCCAACCTGATCGCCGCCATTTGCCGAGTATTCGCCGAGCTCCCGCCGGCGCTTGTGTAAAATGCATGCTCCCAGTTCCGGACCCATATTGAGGCGGTGATTGAGGCTGAAGACGGCTACATTGACATAGATGTCAGCTCTACTACATAATCAAGTTACCTGAATGGAATTTTCAATATTTTTTTTTAAATAAAGCTGTAGTGTCGTTTTCTTTACGGCGACAAATTTATAGTTACACCCTGTAATTGTAATTCTTTTATGGTTGCACAAATTCTAGTAACCCAGCAGTTATTTGCGGTATAAATACCCAGACCTTATATTACGCTGAAAAGAAGTCTGTATTCTTTAGCTGTTTATAATAAAAGATAAAGGTCGCCCGTGGATACAAGGTTAATAGTACGAGCGCAGTTAAAACAAGTCGTGACTTTGTTGAATAACAAAACTATATTTTAAAAATAGCGTTATTTTTATTTATTTATTTTTTTAAATTTTCTTGCGAGAAATCAGACGAGAATAGGGCGTTGCTTTACGCGGAACTTGAGGCTCCGTTTACGATCGCTAAGTACATAGCCGAGAAAAAATATGCATGTATACGAGATGCCTTTGATAATTTTCCAGACTTTTTTGTACAAGGATTTAAAATTGTCGAAGACTCTTGAAAATTCAATATGTTATTGCTATACATCTTATGAGATGACTGTCAAATTTTTATGATTTCGGGTTCAAATGTACACCTACAGCAGGAATTGGAAGACACGCTACTAAAGCCTGATTGTCACATCTGGTGAATTTCTAAAATGCAATATGGACGTGAGGACACCGAGAAGAACGATATGCAATAAAATTTTGTTTTAAACTTGGGAAACGTATTTAGACCATCTTGCATGAATCGAACTTATTTTTTTATTTTGGCGCGGAAATATGCACATGAATGTGCTTCGGAACTGATTGATAATTTGTATAATTCTCTTCTCATCTGAGGTATTATTCTTATTGTTTCTTTTATTTATTTTTTATTTATTTTATTTATATTTTTTTTTATTTATTATTTTTCTGTTAGTAAACCTCAAACAAGGCACAATGTCATCCAGTGGCGGGAACCGTCATCACTATATATCATCACTGTTCCTGAGAAGCATCAACACGTCTTTTCTTTCTAGTCAGAAAAAAACATCAACTAAGAAGTGAGCACGAATAGCTCTTGCACTTGCTTTGCCACTTAGCACGTGTTTCACTGTGTTTTCAGCATACACAACTCTTTTTTTACATAGGTATAATCACTTATCAAGGCCAAGAGACCATTCGAGGATAAGGGTTACAGAGTGTACAGTAGTCAATTGGAGAATATAGTAATCGCTAGTAAAGGAAATTCGGTAAATTTGTTAACTTAAGTGGAACGGCTCATCAAAAACTTGTTTACGTTAGACTTGAACACAACCATATTGTAGTCAGCTGGAAAGCAGGAAAACGGAAGACAATTCCATAGGCGTGCAGTTCTAAGAGAGAAGCTTTGTTCATGGAATCTACGTTTATGTTTAGGCACAGATAAAGTGCGGGGGGAATTATTGATAGTGTTTACAGCTAGACGAGTGTTTCTTGTGAAAGTTTGGCGAGGGGGGGGCATAGATTAAAGCTCAATCGAACACTTTCCATGAAAATAACGATACATCAGAGACAAACTCGCAACATCTCTTCTGTGAGAAAGAGGTTGCAGGGAAGAGAAAAGGACATCTTCTACGAGGCTACGAATATATCTTAAAATTAAATCAGGTCTAACTTAGAAGAGAGCTGATATTTTGACCAAGTTTGGTGACCACTGGTCAAGCGATGTACACATGCAAACAGTTACAAATTCCTACCTTCTTTTAATACCACTAAAGAAAAAATAAAATCATCGCCGCAATGTTGCATCACTGTGCCTGTTTTACAAATATTTTAATGGAATGTGTTCTGATGAACTCGTTTCACTTGTATCCCCTCGAGATACATATCTCCGACAAACCCGTTTAGCAATAAGATCCCACCCCTTCACTGTTGTTGTCCTTAAATGCCAGAAAGCTTTCTATTCTAGTAGTTTCTTCCTTCGAGCAACTAAACTTTGGAATTCCCTTCCTGCTGTCTGCTTCCCTGGGTGTACTGATATGCAGATGTTTAAATGTAACATAAACAGATATCTTGGTAATCTTTCCTAGACATGGCCCAAAATGGATAGAGGTTGCAGCGAAGAGAAAAGGGCATCGCCTACGAGGCTACGAAGTCTATTTTGAACTCTATCAAGGTATGACAAGTCCTTTCTAGCAGCTTATATAGTATAGCAGAAATAGATTTGTAACTAAGAAAAGCTAACTCTAACTGGATTAATTACTGAAAATGAACAAGCATATATATGTACACAGTCACACACACACACAAGGCAGGACAAGTCCTTTCTAGCAGCTCCTCTTGCAACTCAGAATCTGTCAGCAAATAACTAATTGATCACTGCAAGCTCATCTGCATATGCAGCCCGCCAATCGCGAGACAAATGATTTCAAGAGACTGGAACAAGGCTGTCACTCGACCATCATAAATGCTTTGTACCGATATGGCTGATCAAATGTTAGAATTGGTGTAATGTTTTTCCTAGCTAAATCATTAATGTAACTGTTATGGCGACATACATACCCTTATAACCGCTAAAACGGACGTCCATTAGACATATAACCAGCAAGTCTAGACCGCTCAATGAGAGCTATCCGGATGTCGTACAGAGACGACTCCCCACGGATATACTAGCCCATTCTGTACTACTAATCCTTGCTTGATATAAATGTTCTCATCCTCACCATGTCGCCGTGTTCCTACTTTCACATTTTCCGACTCCACTACAGTAACATAACGTTAAGAACACCCAGATTGTTTTACCGGGGTTCATGTCGATCATTGGCAAAATAAATAAATAAATAAATAAATAAATATGGCTAATTGCCCAGCATGTGTTCCTTCATGCACCGATTGCATAAGGCCTAGTCATGTGGGTCTGGACGGATGTAAAATTAGTCAATACCTCCCACAAGATGTCAACATTAGTAGTGGAATCGACAACTTTTATTGGCCTGGAGCTATTTAAATGTCACTAGTGGTTTGTTGGTGTGCTGTGAGTCTACGTACTTGATGTTGATCCTTCCAACCCTGATTATATCTTCTGAAATGACCTGAATCCATGGAACTTTTCCGGGCGTGAAAGATGCTATATTGCCCATGCCGTGGAATGTGTTAACCCCATCAATACTCCTTACATTACGGTCCACATTTTCAGCTACGAGCTGCACGACTTCAGTTTTATCATCTTTTGAAAACGCTGACAAAATGTACGTAATCTTGTTTGAAAACACGCTACAGTATTAGTTTTGAATGATGTGTGCGAAAGATGTGCATAGGAGAAAACGTTATTATTCCTGACATATACTGACTTAACTTCCGTTCTCTTGTGTTACAGGAAAAACGTCTGTCCCCTTTCCATGTAAATAAGAAGATTAGATAAGTGAAAATGAAAGATAGAATGTTAAAAATCGGAATGTTTAAAAGGCCTATTGTTAAATTCTATTATAAATGGTTAGATATTGGTTATATTGTAAAAAGAATTGATTGTTCGTTCTTTTACAAAACTCAATATTAAAAATCTCAGCTAAAAAGAATGACCAAGACAAATTAAAAATACATTGTTAAAAAAAATAGGTTAGGTTAAAAAATAGGTTAGGTTAAAAAAAATACGTTAGGAGAGGATCCTTTGTTTGCAGAAGTGTGTTTTGGACAAACGTGCATAGCCACGTGAATTGGTCACGTTTGGGAAACACACTTCCGACGTCATAGCAAAAAGACGATTCTACATATAGTTCTATGGGTTCAAATTTCGTAGTTGAATCTGCTAGTTAGTCAGCAGAGATAAGGAGAGCCAATCAGTTGGCAGTCAGTGGTCAGCTGACCCTTTGGAAGCGAAGGGTAGAAAATTAAACTATGTAGATACAAATGAATTCCTGACGTCATCATCATTCGACCGGTCCAATAGTTAGATATTGTTTGTATTGTAAAAAGAACTGATTGTTCGTTCTCTTATGAAAGCTGAATTAAAAATGTCAGCTACAAAGAATGAACAATACAAATTAAAAATGTATTGTTAAAAAATAGGTTAGTTGAGAATTCTTTGTTTCCGAAAGTATGTTTGGAAAACGTGTGCTTAGCCACGTGAGTTGGTCACGTTTTGGAACCACACTTCTGACATCATAGCAAAAAGGAAATTCTCAATATAGGAGCTAGAATTCGTCAGATTAGAGCAGTCTGGCAGTCGAGTTCGAGCAGTTGCAGAGTCGGGCGGAAAGAGCTTAGATGGTTAGAGGCGAAGAGGTAGAAGTTTAGGTAAAACTATACAAACACCGTGACAGCGAATTAACCCTACCCCTAACCCTAACCCTAACCCCTAACCCTAACCCTAACCCTAAACCTAACCCTAACCCTAACCCTAAACCCTAACCCTAACCCTAAACCCTAACCCTAACCCTAACCCTAACCCTAATCCTAACCCTAACCCTAACGCTGTCACGGTGTTTGTATAATAATACCGAAGTTTAACCATGTAGAACAAATGTGAATTCCTGACGTCACCATCATTCGACCGATCCAATGAAATAAAGAATAACCATCGATATTTTGTAAATGTTGTCATGTGACGTCATTCCATAAATTGAAAGGTAAATGTGTATTGTCTATCAATATCTTAAATGAATATGTATAGATGACATATATATATATGTATGATATATATATATATATATGACATATATATAGTCATATATATATATGTATATATATGTATAGATGACATATATATTTGTGATATATATATGACATATATATAGTCATCTATATATATGTATATATATATGTATATATATATGTATAGATGACATATATATATGTATGATATATATATATATGACATATATATATGTATGATATATATATGACATATACATATATGTATGATATATATATATATGACATATATATATATGTATGATATATATATACGACATATATATATATAGTCATCTATCTATATATATATGTATATATATGTATATATATGTATATATATGTATGGATGACATATATATATGTATGATATATATATGACATATATATAGTCATATATATGTATATATGTATATATATGTATAGATGACATATATATATGTATGATATATATACATATATATGACATATTTATAGTCATATATATATGCATATATGTATATATATATGCATAGATGACATATATATATATGTATGATATATATATATATATGACATATATATATAGTCATCTATATATATATATATGTATATATATGTATATATATATGTATAGATGACAGATATGTATATATATATGTATAGATGACATATATATATATATGTATGATATATATAC
This sequence comes from Euprymna scolopes, assembly GCF_053919585.1. Lineage (NCBI taxonomy): Eukaryota > Metazoa > Mollusca > Cephalopoda > Sepiida > Sepiolidae > Euprymna > Euprymna scolopes. The sequence continues at coordinate 9,539,245 of NC_136526.1, forward strand.
GTATATGACATATATATATATAGATGACTATATATATATATATATATATATATATATATATATATAGTCATCCACAGACAGCCTGTTTCGCTCTATCACAGCTCTTCATTGCAGCTAGACTAGAAGCTATCTCAAGCCAGGATTGAAACTGGACCGCCTATGCGACAGTCAGTGCTTCTAAACGTTACACTACTTGGCTGCTGCTTATGCGAAATGACAATGATTAAACATTATCCAAACGACCTCCCTAACATGTGTTACAAGAAATATAAAAACTGTGCATCTATCACTCAATCACCCTCTCTTCTTCGCTAATATATGAAGTCACAAGCATCCCCAGAACTGTATAATCAAGGACTTATGTATGATATGAAACGAAATTGGAAATTAAAAGACGTTTCAATTATACCAATCATCATAGGTGCAACTGGGCTTATGAAAAAGAACTTTAAAAAGTACATAGCAAACATACCCGGTGAACCAAGTGCAAGTGAAATACAAACGATTGCACTGAAAGGGACGGCTAGAATCCTGAAAAGATCTCTTGGTTGGACTCACTAAAATAGGGGTAAATGTCAGACATCTGGTTGGATGTCCCATCCCCTAGAAGAAAAAGTTTAAGAAAAATGAAAAAAAAAGATATAAATGTCTTCGCTCCCTCATCATGTCTATCGTTATGTATTACATGAACCATCGTTATATCTGTTATATGTATGAACCCCGTCATCCTTAATATGTACCCCTATGCAACATATATATATATATATATATATATACATATATATATATATACATTAAATTTATTTATACAAACATTGATGGCTACATATGTGCACACAAAGAGTGCTCAATGAGTGAACAGAGCACGTATATTAAATTTATTTATACAAACATCGATGGCTACATATGTGCATACATGTTTCTGTAATCACCCGCGTTGGGGGATTACGTCTTCAGGCCAAGAATGTTCCAAGGGTTCCCGACGATAATTCTTGGCCTGAAGACGTAATCACCCCCCCCCCAACGCGGGTGATTACAGAAACATGTATGCACATATGTAGCCATCGATGTTTGCATAAATAAATTTAGGTTCACTCATTGAGCACTCTTTGGTAGACACATGTTGTTTCATTGGATGTACTTCTAGAAAACTAAACTCTACAGGCTATATATATATATATATATATGTATATATATATACATGTATATATACATATACATATATATATAAATATATATATATATATATTAGTATATTTAGGCAGCATTTTTTCTTTTATGCACGTTGTCATTAAATAGCACAGACAACTCTTAATGTAATCCTCCTTTTCTCTTTGTCGGACCATTTTCGAACGTTTTTTTTTTTTACGAGTGAAAAATGAAATTTCCCATAATCGCAAACGCTTTCGACCTCCATTGGCCATCCTCTGGCGAGTAGTAAAAAATTAAAATATAAAAAATGAAATTGAAAAATGAAAATAGCGAGATGAAATGAAAAGACGATTAAAAGACGATTAAAATCGCTTAAAATCACTAAAATACTCAAAAGGACTTGAGCGTGCCGTCCGTTTCATTTTGAGTCTGGTTAATCGCTGGTTTATTAATGTGGATTAACAAAGATTGGGAGGCGCACCTCGCAATATGAGACAGTTAAACTGGTCGTGCTTTTTATTAATATGTCTCTAAATTCAGTTTTAGGGGTGTGGTTTGCTATAAGGTGCTGATAGATTGAACTATTCGGGGAAGACAGGTGACATGTTATATATATATATATATATATATATATATATATATATATATATATATATATATATATATATATATATATATATGATTTTCAGAATGCGAGAGATTGTATATAATAAATTCCACAGCCAAACAACGTCGCAACCCACAAGAGCCATGACAGTCAAAGAACCGGAAGTCCAAAACTCGAGTTTCGCCCTCATTTGGGCTCATCAGTTAGTATTGTCAGCTTGGGGTTATTAGCTGGTTGGATGACCGCGTCCCTTGTTGAGACGAAGTAGGTTCATTTCACAGTCGGATTTCGGCGCGGTTTGCTTGATCTATGTTGGTTAATAGAAATTCTTGCGTGCAGGGCGTTTGCTCAGTTGGTAGAGTGCTTGCCTTGCATGCAAGAGGCTCGGGTTTCGAATCCTGAGTTCGGATGTGTCTAACTGATGAGCCCAAATGAGGGCGAAACTCGAGTCTTGGACTTCCGGTTCTTTGACTGTCATGGCTATTGTGGGTTGCGACGTTGTTTGGCTGTGGAATTTATTATATATATATATATATATATATATATATATATATATATATATAACGTATTACGTTGACACATCGGTTTCCGTTGTATCACAGGAGTTAAGCAACTTTGAACCGGGTTATTAATAAATGGATGGTCGTTTGGGATTTCCAGGTTCTGTACGTGTTCTCCGCTTATCTCAGCATTGTTGCCATTAGACTCAAGCAGTTCTAATTCAGGAGGGCTGTGGTTGAGGATTGTGCAACACTTGCCACACAATTACATGCGCAGCTGCCCCTACTGGGGGATATCTTTTGTCTTTTGAGACTGAACAGAAACATCGATTCGATATATATATATATATATATATATATATATATATATATATATATATATATATATATACTAGCAGGGGTGCCCGGCGTTGCTCGGGTGTTTGGAGGTATATGCTGTGCAAAAAAAGCATAAAAACAAAAAAAAATGGTTAATTTTTTAAAACTTTGACCACTATTATGACCCCTTAAAATTTATAGTTTCGGGCTCAAATCACTTTATTAAGTTAGACCCAGGTTCAAGGAACCTATATCTAAAATTTCAAGTGTCTAGACCCAAAATTGTCGGAGGAGTTTGGTAGAGTTCTTAAAGGTCAAATCGTTGAAATTTGACCCCTTAACAGCCAAATTTCTGGCTGACACCCGTTTCCCAAATCTCAGTACCCGGTATTTCAAATTTCGAGTCTATAGACTAAAAATTGACAGAGTTATTGCGTAGGGAAATGTACACAGACATACAGACAGACAGACATGTTCACTTTTATATATATATATATATATATATATATATATATATATATATATATATATATATATATATATAATTTGATTCGTCATCACTACACATATCCTAAGGATCCTTGCTGGCTTTTTGTCCCGTATCTTTGTTTATCTCCTCCTCTCTATATCTGTTACAAGAAATATAAGACCTGTGCATCTATCACCCTATCACCCTCAGTATATATATATATATATATATATATATATATATATATATATATATATATATATATATTACGCCAAAAAGACCGTAAAAGGTTGTAAAGTGTTAGCGTCAATTCATCAGCTACAATGAAAAAACTAATGAATTTACGCTGACTCTTTCTTTCCAACCTTTTTTTTTTTTTTTTTTGCTGTTTCGGCGTAATGAAACCAATGGTACGACCTTGAAATATGTATATATAGTGTCGTAATAAATATTGTATCTTCAGCTCTCACTTCCACGATCGCCTGACACGCTATATATACATACATATATATATATATATATATATATATATATATATATATATATATATATATGTATGTAGAGAGAGAGAGAGAGAGAGAGAGTGTGAGAGTAATGTAGATACCTATAAAAGACTATCCTTTTATCGTTGTTCAAATACAGCCGACATTTTTGAAGCACTTAAGAGGGAATAAAAGCTAGATTAAGCTATTATTATTATTATTATTACTATTATTATTATTATTATTATTATTCCTCGTAATCTTTTTTCTTCTATCTATCTTCTTCTTTCTTCTATATAAATAAAATGAACTCATTTTTTCCCGTCTGATTTTGACATTAATAGGATTAAAAATCAAGATATTTCATGCAAATATAATATGCACAAACGGCAGAACAATATCTGAGGTGTGTTATAGGCTTATTATTTCTCAAATTCCTCGATAATCTTAGATTTCTATACTTTTTCTGCTGAGAAGTCACAGCCAAAATCGGTTAAGATCAATGGAAGTGGTAAAATAGTTTCTCTCTAATAAATTCCTCCTCCCCCTGCCACCACTTAACACCGTTTGGGGATCGTTCACAAGGAACAGTTGAGAAGAGAACACCGGTTTGGCTTCGTAGTTCTTTCATGTCAAGTTATTTAAAATCACTAAACTAAGCTGCAGTGCTCCGTGGCGTAGTGGTTAGCGTGCTGGACAATTCACATTATATTTTCACGTTCGCGCCGACCTACCGTAGTCGTTTTTTTTTATTTTTTTTTTTTTCCTAAACAACTGGAATGGACGTTTCTTGGTGGCCGAACTGTTAACGTTGCAGATGTTTTTTTTTTTGTTTTTTTTCACACTTTATTTTCCTACTTTTAGTCATGACTCCGGGTTTGATCCTTCCTACTTACCTACCATAACATTTTTTAAAACTCCCCCCCCCGTCCCGGAAACAAACACTCGGGCAACGCCGGGTACCCCCGCTAGTATATAATAATCAGTAGAGGATTAATTCTATAATAATACATATGCAATCCACATCAATTAAAATACTATGTTTAAGCGTGTTTTACGACTTGGCAACGCCGGGCTGCCAAATACTACATGTACATATATATATATATATATATATATATATATATATATATATATAATAAATTCCACAGCCAAACAACGTCGCAGCCCACAAGAGCCATGACAGTCAAAGAACCGGAAGTCCAAGACTCGAGCTCCGCCCTCCTTTGGGCTCATCAGTTAGACACATCCGAACTCAGGATTCGAAACCCGAGCCTCTTGCATGCAAGCAAGCACTCTACCAACTGAGCAAACGCCCTGCACACAAGAATTTCAATTAACCAACACAGATCAAGCAAACCGCTCCGAAATCCGACTGTGAAATGAACCTACTTCGTCTCAACAAGGGACGCGGTCATCCAACCAGCTAATAACCCCAAGCCGATGTCTCACAAGTAGGAGTTTTAACTCGAAAGAACGATGCCATCCAGCAATGCTAACCAAGCGAGCAACTTATGATAGGATTTTCAGAATGTGAGAGATTGTATATAATAAATTCCACAGCCAAACAACGTCGCAGCCCACAAGAGCCATGACAGTCAAAGAATCGGAAGTCCAAGACTCGAGTTTCGCCCTCATTTGGGCTCATGATGCCATATATATATATATATATATATATATATATATATATATATATATATATATATATATATATATATATATATATATAATACTTTGTACAATATATATATATATATATATATATATATATATATAGAGAGAGAGAGAGAGAGAGAGAGAGAGAGAGAGAGAGAGTAATGTAGCTGCTTTTAAAAGACTGTCTCTTTTATCGCCGTTCAAATACAACCGACATGTTTGTAGCACTTAAGAGGGAATAAAACTAGATTAAGCTGAGACACTTCTGTGAAACTCTCGAATTCACAACACATAAAACATTTCTTATCGCGAAAGAAGTAAAACTGCCTCGTTGCGCGAAAGTCTTAGTTGCTAATAAATATATTCGTAATTGCTTTTTTTTTTTTTATACAGTTTTCTGATTTAAATGATATCCGTGTGCGTTTGTATGCATATCTATTAGTGTTGGGGCGATTATTCGGAATCGGAGTCCGGAATCAGAAAAATTGGAACTTTTGGAGGTATCGGAATCAGTATCGGAATCGGAAAATGTGTGCCAATTTCCGATGCCAAAAACGATTCCTTCGTCTATTTTTCTATTTCATTTTGTTTCAAGAACAACCTTCCGCAGCTTATAGCAATGTTAAAAGAGTCAATATTTTTTTTATTTATTTTACAACTAAGTATTTTTATGTTTGTGGAAATATCTACACATTTAACTTTTGTATTTAACGGTGATCGGGAAAAATAACAACTTTATAGTTTCGAGATTTATAAAGAATCGGAATCGAAATCGATAATTGTATTGGAATCGGGAATTTAGTATGAAATCGGTAATTGTATCGGAATCGGAAAAAATAATGGAACTCATTATATATATATATATATATATATATATATATATATATATATATATATATGTGTGTGTGTGTGTGTGTGTGTGTGTGTGTGTGTGTGTGTGTTTATTCATAATAAATCTATTTCTATTTAACAATTTTAGTTTTTTTTTTTTACATGGAGTTCACCACTTATCAAGGCCCAATGGCCACTCGGGGATAAGGGTTATTGTGTGTACAGTAATCAAAGGGATAGTGTAGCAATAGTATTGGAGAAATTGGTAAGGTGTCATTACTTAAAGGGGGGCAGTTCATCAGGAATTTGTTTGTGTTGGACTTGAAGACATCCAGGTTGAAGTCGGGAGGGAAACAGGCAAGCAGAACAGCGTTCCACAGGCGTGCAGTTCTAAGAAAGAAGCTTTGTTCATGGAATCTATGTTTTGACTTAGGCACAGATAAGGAGTGGGGAAAATTATTGACGGTGGTTTCAGCTAGTCGGGTGTTTTTTGAAAAAGATTGGCGAGGGGGGACCAGAGAATGGAGCTCAGACGAGCACTTGCCATGGAAATAACGATAGAACAACGACAGGCTCGCTAGGTCTCTTCTGTGGGAAAGAGGTTGCGGGGTAGAGAAAAGGGCATCCCCCACCAAGCCACGGAGTCTATTTTGTACTCTATCAAGTTAAGTTAAGGCCTTTTTTTTTTCCATTCTTATATAAATGAATTCTCTTTGGTCATTTAAACTTTTTAGAAATCGGATTATGTAGGTGCTTAGTCTGCGATAGATTAAAATTATTTTTTTCCTTCCGGGAATCTAAACTGCATTCTTTACTTTTGTTTTTGCATTTTTTTTATAGAAAGCTTCTTTAGACTATATATATATATATATATATATATATATATATATATATATATATATATATATATATATATATATGCTTGCTGTACCCTGCCACGCGTTGCTGTAACTCAATAGAAATATGGAAATAGAAAATGCGTTTTTCTTATGTGCTTAAATTCCTAGTGCGTGTGGATACACACTTTTTTATTGTTCCATTTTTTAATCTGATATAGAGATTTTCTGGTTTACTGACTCTTGAACACGCAACATAAATTGTCCATGTAAACCAATCAATCGTAAAGATTGTCCCTGGGCTTTGTTGATGGTGATTGCAAACGATAATCGAATTGCGAATTGCAATTTCCCAAAGTGGAATCATAGAAATGCGAGGAATGAAGATATCTTCACCTTTGAAAGGTCCTATTAAGATTGTTGCTTCTATGATAGTGTTCATTAATTTTGTTTACTGCAAGCCATGTGCCATCGCAAAGCTTGAGTTGATTTATATTTTGCAACATAATAATTGATACGCCAATTTTCAATTGCAGTACATGCGGTGGCATCCATGGCAAATCTATTGAATTCAAAAATTCTGTTGAATAATTAAAACTTTATCTGCTTCCACAACAGTGTCGACGGACTTGTATGTGACTACCTCACTTGGAATTTTAAGCTGAATCGTTAAGTTCATGGACGTTTTTGTTTTGTACTGCATAACAGCTCGTTCACTCAGTCAAATGGAATTCTTATAATTAATTTGAATATAAGGAAACACCTTGTTATTATTATTATTATTATTATTATCATCATCATCATCATCATCATTATTATTATTGTTATTATTATTATTATTATTATTATTATTATCATCATAATCATCATTATTACTATTATTAATATTATTATTATTTTTATTATTTTTTTTTTATTATTAATATTATCATCATCATAATTATCATTATCATTATTATTACTAATATTTTTTATTATTATTATAATTGTTATTATATTATTATTACTATTTTTATTTTAAATTTTTTTATTATTGTTATTATTATCATTATTATTATTGTCATTATTATTATTATTATTATTATTACTGTTATTTTTGTTATCATCATCATCATTATTATTACTATTATTATTATTATTGTTTTATTATTATTATTATCATCATCATCATTATCATTATCATTATTATTACTATTATTATTTTTATTATTATTATTGTTATAATTATTTCTTTATTATTATTATTATTGTTATTATTATTGTTATTATTATTATTATTATCATGATCATAATTATCATTACCATTATTATTATCATCTTCTTCTGCCATGGAAATAACGATAAAACAAAGACAGGGTCGCAACGTTTTTTTCTGTGGTTGCAGGGAAGAGAATATATATATATATATATATATATATATATATATATATATATATATATATATATATATATATATATATATACGCTAGCAAAAGTACCCGTCGTTGATTGGGTTCAAAAACAGTCTACAGAAAATGGACTCTGATTTATGAAAGTATGATAGGTTCTCAAAAGGAAGGGTTGTAAAGAGATAGCTTCGAATTTGGGGGTATCAAAACCAAAGCAAAATATGATGAAAGTAGAAATAAAATAGATAAACCCCATAAGTTATTATACCATACCTGTTCACACTGAAACACTTATCACAATATTCTGTGAATCTATATTAAAAAACCTTGTTAAACTTTGTTACATATTTCCATTCTATGGAGGTCAGGCGCGAACGAACACCCCATAATTTTATTATACCATATTTCTTCAAACTGAAACATAATTATCAAAGTATATTTACGCAGATAGATATGAAAAGTCTTTATTAAAGTTTGTGCCTACTTCCATTCTATGGAGGCCAGGCGCGAACGCAGACCTCACAATTTTATTATACCATCCCTATTTAAGTTAAAACATACTTATCAAAGTATTCTTATGTACATCTCTATCAAAAACACTTGTAAACGTTTTTTTTAAATTTTTAAATTTTTTATTTCCATACTTTTTGGACCAGGCGCGAGCGCAGACCCCACAATTTTAATGAACCACCGTTCTGCCGGATCGAACATACTCATTCCTGTGTCTCGATACATCTTCTATCATTATATGCGATCAGTTTTTTAAAATAGTCAACCATATAGGAGCCTATTCGTGACCACACACACACACACACACACAGCTTTATATTATAAAATTATATATATATATATATATATATATATATATATATATATATATATATATATGTATATATATATATACTATGTTTATTTATGTAGGCAAACATTACTGGCATCTAGGGAGGGATGGGATTTTGTTTCTTTCCTTTTATATTTGTTTGTTCCTTTGCGACGGTGCCAGACAGCGTGTGGGTCCGAGAGAGATTTGAACTTCAACGGACATATTACATGCGTATGGCGCCATCTTGAATCGTTATTATCTTCGTAACTCCTTATTTTGCCCTTTAGTCACTTATTAACCCTTATCCTTGGGTGGCCTCTGGGCCTTGATAAGTTGTGACTCCTTCGCAACTCCTTTATTTTGTCCTTTAGTCAATGAGCGATGTGTCTGACGAGTGAGAAAGAATTGATGTTTTCTGTGTCGGAAACTGTCTAACGCCTGGCGTTATTTATTTATTTTTTTTTTTTTTTTACATGGATATAGCATACTTTTAGCTTCATAGATCAAGGACTTTCATGCCTTGCCCGGCTAAAAGACGAACTATTTTCAAATCAAGCCCGTGTACATTTCCACTACTAACAATGACTACTATACACTAATTAATCCTTATCCTCGAGTGGCCTCTGGGCCTTGATAAGTGGTGAGTCGACGTCAATGACCAGGTTTGTTTGTTATAAGCGAAGTAAAAAACGAAAACAACGTTAAAACTTAAGCGGGAAAAAAACACAAAAAAACTAACGTAAGGCAAACGAACAATGAAAACAGAAAAAACGAACACGTGAAAATGGCTTGAATAACACTGTCTCGATATTAAAATTTAAAAAATCGGTGTTTTTGGGTGTGTGGTCGGGGGTGGATAAGCGAAGTAAGTAAAAAAACAGAAAAACGAACGTTACGTGAAAAATGGCTTAAATAACGCTGGTTCAATATTTAAATTTAAAAAATCGAAAAAAAAAATAAGTCGTCGTCGTAACGCTCGACGATTCCGGGCGCGCATCTGTCAATTTGGTTCTTACTTAAATAAATTCAAACATCTTTCACTAACTCATTCAGGGCTTCGGGTTCGATCCTACCCCCCCCCCGGTTTCTTTTTTATTTAACAGCACACACACCTACAAACACCCGGGCAACGCCGGGTACTCCCGCTAATATATAATAAGAGAATATTTATTATGTTATCTTCGGCTGGTGTCGTTGATATTTACCTCCGCCGCGCCACCCCGATCTTCGCTGACTTACGTCTTGTCGCTTTGAAGCACGAAGCTCCACTGACTGTTGACAACTTTTTTCCATCTCTCTCTATATATACGACCTATTTCTCTCTCTATACGGTTTATTTCTCTCTATCTTTTCTCTCTCCTCTCTTTCTCATCTATGAGTTTTTTTTCTCTTTCCTCTTCCACCCTTCGATCAAAGTAACTCTGTCTCTTCCTTCTCCTCCTGCTCGTAGGCCCCTCCTCCCCTTTTTTCTGTTTTGTTTACAAAATGTGAACGAGCAGACGAGAATGAATCTTTTTGGCGCAAAAATGATATAGTAAATAAAATATAGTGATATATATATATATATATATATATATATATATATATATATATAAAAGTGAATGTGTCTCTGTATGTATCTGTGTGTTTGTGTGTGTGTCTGTGTACATTTCCCTACGCAATAACTCTGTTAATTTTAAGTCTACAGACTCGAAATTTGATATACAGGGTACTGAAATTTGGGAAAATCTTTGTAATCCGTTTTCGGCCAGAAATTTGGCTGTTAAGATGTCAAAGTTCAACGATTTGACCTTTGAGAACTCTATCAAACTATTCCGGCAATTTTGGGTTTAAACACTTGAAATTTTAGATATAGATTCCTTGGACATGGATCTAACTTAATAACTTGATTTTAGCCCAAAGCAATAAATTGTAATCATAATAGGGGTCAAAAGTTAAAAAAAAACTGACCGCTTTCTTTTTTTTTTGCTCAACATACACCTCCAAACACCCGAAGCATTCGTGCGTGTAGTTTAGTCATACTATTTCCAAGAAATCCTAATCCCAACCACTAATAGGTATGGCTTAATTACTTCGTTCAAACTCCTCGGCTTAACGTTCTCAGGGGACATGAGTTGGAACAGATATATCGAAGACATTGCCGCGACTGCTGCGAAGAAGGTGGGCTCTCTCTACCGTACCAGAAAATTAACGCCTGAAAGTATGCTGTACCTCTACTAGGCCGCTATTCGCCCATGTATGGAGTATTGTTGTCACATTTGGGCTGGTACATCTGCTACCAGTCTCTCCCTCTTGGACAGGGTTCAAAAGAGAGTCGCCAACCTGATAGGTCTTCAACTGTTATTTAAGCTTCAACCGATTCATTTTCCACATGTCTGAATGCCCTGTATACCAAATTTCAAGTTTGTAGATCTAAAATTTGTTGAGTATGTAGGTTTATGTGTCCTCTCACACACACACATTCTCACTTTTATAGATATACTGGTGTAATATAAGCATAAATATATTTTGATTAATGCAGAATTTTTATTTATTATAAACAAAAATACTGTAGGTATTAAATTTAATGTTAAATTCTTAAAAAAAAAAATAAAGAAACGGACAGAAACTGAAACACGTGCATGCAAGTATTATGTTTTTTCTAAACCATTAACTTCTAAGTAAGTAAAAAATAAAAAAAAAATCGAGCTGAGATCGTAATCAAAAACCTAAAGACAGTGAATCAAGTACAATAACCATTAAACCAGCTTGACATAACTTTCAAAGAATATTGCATAACCAACTCATACTTAACACAAGGAAACTATCATGTCACGATTGCATGCACAGTCGTGAAACAGTTAAACAAATGTTGCATCCCTCTGCCTGTTCTACAAGTATTTTAATGGTGGATGCTCCGACGAACTACAAGCACTTGTACCTCCTCGACGTAAACACCCCGACAAACCTGACCAGCAGCAAACTCCCACCCCTACACAGTAGAGATCTCCAGATACCAGAAAGAATCCTACTTTAATAGTTTCTTCCCCAGAACTCCTAGACTTTGGAATTCCCTTCCGGGTTCCTGTTTCCCCGACTGTACTGATCATCCGAAATTCAAGTGTAATGTAAAAAGTCATCTTGCTGCTAAACTCCCTACACAGTGTCCCCGTTATATGTTCCAGATAGTAGCCCCCTACATCAAAGTGGTACTTGTTTGAGTTGAAAATGTAAATATATATATATATATATATATATATATATATATATATATATATATATATATATATATATAAAAGCGGTCGACGTACACGAGTGAGGCCCCCTATAGCAAAATACGCATCGGCTCCGATGTTGTACGCAGCATGTTCGAGGGGGGCTATTGCGATCTCAGATTAATAATCTATAAAGAAAGGAAAGAATTTTAGCGTGTTTTTTTTTGTTTTTTTTTGGGGGGGGGGCTTGAACTTTGCGCTTTTCGGAGTATTTTGTTATTATATGTTTTTTTAAGGATATTTTTTTATACTATATTTTTCATGAACATGCTCTAAAAATGTTTCAAAATTATCAAATATTGTTTTCGCTTTTCATGTTATAAGTCTCACTATACATGGTCTCATCGATATGAGACCATGTCATTTCTCCTACTGATCAGAATTTTTGTAGGAATGTTTGACACCCCTAACACGAAACTGCGAATAAAATATAAAAATCTCGTAATTTCTCTGTTAAAAGTGGGTTATTTATTTTCTTTATGGATTATACTTCCAAAATAAACGATTAAATTTGTTTTAAAAGTAATAGAAATATTTTTTTTTTTTTTAAACAGTAATGAATTTTTCGAACTCAATATTTTTCAATTTTTAAACTTTAAAAATCTATCAAAATTTTTCTATTGATTCTATTTTTTCGATATTTTCAGGGTCAATGTGAAATTTTATGTTCTTTCCAATAAACCGAATATAATATTTTAGACAAACGTTTTTTTTTTAATTCACGCCCCCCCATTTTCAAGTTTCTATTAAAAAGTAAATAATTAATTTACTCACCGAAAAGTAAATAATTAATTTACCCACAAATTGAAGAGAAAAGGTCAATAAATAATATATTCAAATTTAAAACAAAAAACAAGTAGTGTTTTTTAGAATTTTACCTGTAAAGTTTGAAGTTTAAAACCTTTTTTTTTAACCACGTTATTTGTTTTTTCTTTTTTTTTTTTTGTTAATGGAACCTTGGTCCTTGCTCCTTTAATTGAAAAAAAAATTAGGGCTTGAATTACATTTTTCGAGGAGTTATAAGCTTGGAAAAACAGGGGGTCGAATAATTCACGCCTCCCATTTTGAAATGTCTATTAAAAAGGAAATAATTAATTTATGTACCAAAGTCTTATATATCACAAATTGAAGAGAAAAGGTCAATAAATAATATATTCAAATTTAAAACAAAAAAAAGAACTGTTTTTTTAGAAATTTACCTGTAAAGTCCGAAGTTTAAATCCTTAAAAAAAAAAACAAAAAAAAACACGTTGTTTTTTTTTTTTGTTTTTGTTTTTTAATAAAACCTTGGTCCTTGCTCCTTTAATTGAAAAAAAAATTGGGGCTTGAATTACATTTTTCGAGGAGTTATAAGCTTGGAAAGATGGGGTGGAATTATTCACTATTTTCACGAAATTTCAGACACACCTACGATAGCAGTATCAGAATTTTTGTAGGAATTTTTGACACCCCTAACACGAAACTGCGAATACAATATAAAAATCTCGTAATTTCTCTGTTAAAAGTGGGTTATTTATTTTCTTTATGGATTATACTTCCAAAATAAACTATTACAGTTGTTTTAAAAGTAATAAAAATATTTTTATTTTTTTGTTAAAACAGTAATGAATTTTCCGAACTCAATATTTTTCAATTTTTAAACTCAATATTTTAAAATTTTTAAATTTTAAAAATCTATCAAAATTTTTCTATTGATTCTATTTTTACGATATTTTCAGGGTCAATGTGAAATTTTATGTTCTTTCCAATAAACCGAATATAATATTTTAGACAAACGTTTTTTTTAAATTCACGCCCCCCCATTTTCACGCCCCCCCATTTTCACGCCCCCCCATTTTGAAATGTCTATTAAAAAGTAAATAATTAATTTATGTTTAATAGGTTTATATATCACAAATTGAAGAGAAAAGGTCAATAAATAATATATTCAAATTTAAAACAAAAAAAAAATCAGTTTTTTAGAAATTTACCTGTAAAGTCCGAAGTTTAAAACCTTATTTTATAAGAACACATTTTTTCTTTTTGTCTTTTTTTTTTTTTTTAATGAAACCTTGGTCCTTGCTCCTTTAATTGAAAAAAAAATTAGGGCTTGAATTACATTTTTCGAGGAGTTATAAGCTTAGAAAGATAGGGGGTCGAATAATTTACGCCTCTCATTTTGAAATGTCTATTAAAAAGTAAATAATTAATTTATGTTTAATAGGTTTATATATCACAAATTGAAGAGAAAAGGTCAATAAATAATATATTCAAATTTAAAACAAAAAAAAAATCAGTTTTTTAGAAATTTACCTGTAAAGTCCGAAGTTTAAAACCTTTTTAAAAAAAAAAAAACACATTGTTTTGTTTTGTTTTTTTTTTAAATAAAACCTTGGTCCTTACTCCTTTAATTGAAAAAAAAAATTAGGGCTTGAATTACATTTTTCGAGGAGTTATAAGCTTGGAAAGATGGGGTGGAATTATTCACTATTTTCACGAAATTTCTGACACTGTACACCTACGATCCCGATATGTATTTTAGTGTTTGTCGCCACAAATGCTAATCTGGACTTGCACCAATTTTCCTGTTAATAATTACCTATAATTATAATCTCCAGCAAAAAAAAAAAAAAAAAAAAAGTCCAACAAAACACACACACACACACACACACACACACACACAAGCATAATAGCAAAATAATCCACGCTCCCTGAAACGCGCTGCGACCTGCGTACAACATCGTATATCACTATGACGGCCTCACTCGTGGCGTGGACGTCCGCCAAAAAAGCTATACTGCATAATCGCGTATTCTCTCGGGCGGCTAGACTTTGGAATTCCCTTCCTGTTGCCTTCTAGATACCCTCGCTGCAGTGGCTGCACTGATATGCAGAATATAACGTGAATCGGTATCTTGCCTATCTTCCTTAGTAGTCCCTTATGTCCTAGCTGCTGATATGCCTTGTCTAGTGGTTTTGCTTACTTTAAAAGGTTTAACCGGTTAGAAAAACAAAGTGTCCAGCGTTTACGTGAAAAAAAAAAAAAAAAAAAAAAATGGCGCAAGTTGGGTTATAAAATTCAAAGTTTTGAAAATGTTACCGTGACATATATTAGATGGTTTACTATCAATAACAGTATTTTGTATAATTTTTGTAGTTTTAAATAATTTTCAAAATTTTTAAATTTACGAGCGAAGTGCGCGGCCATTTTCCTTGCTGCCATGTAAACGCTAGACACTTTTTTTTTTTTTTCGAACCGAGAAATCGTTTTAAAGTGAGTAAAACCGCTAAAAGAAGTTTCCAGAGATAGGTAGAAGAGTAATTTGTCTTGCCTTTGATAACATTGTTTTGCATTTAAATTTTTTTTTTTTTACAACTTTTTCGAATCTGTGGATTGTAAAACAAACTCCATTGATCTATTTAAATATATATATATATATATATATATATATATACATATATATATATATATATATATATATGATCTATTTAAATATATATATATATATATATATTTAAATAGATCATATATATATATATATATATATATATATGATCTATTTAAATATATATATATATATATATATATATGATCTATTTAAATATATATATATATATATATATATATATATAAGCGTCGTGTAATATAGTTTAAGTGTAAAACGTGCAGATAACTCTTTCTCACCCACCCACCCTCCTTGTCTATCTCTCTCACACACACGCCCCCACACATCTCTCACTCTCTCTCTCATACGCACGCACACACACACACACACACACACACACACACACCGACGCACACGCTCTCCCTATCGCCCGAACGCACCGACTTTCCCCCCGACGTCACTGCCAGTAGATTAAGTGTTTTCCTTCCGACGAATGGGCTTTATTATTGGATAAAAGTTTGGGTTTGCGTGCTTACTTTGCCCACTCGAATTCCCAACAAAATCGCCCCAACCTTACTCTTTTTGTTTATTTATTTTTATTTTTTTTTTTAGTAAAAATACCCACTTCATTTCTCTCTCTCTCTCTCTCTCTCTCTCTTTCTCTCTCTCTCTCTCTCTCTCTTTCTCTCTCTCTCTCTCTCTCTGTGTCTTTCTCTCTCTCTCTTTCTCTCTCTCTCTCTCTCTCCTGTCTGAGAGAGAGAGAGAGAGAGAGACAGGAGATGGCCGGGTGCCTCCTTCACCACCCATATTTCACTCTGATCATCTGTGTTAAAAACATACCTATATATGATTTTTGGCGAGGTTGGAGTAAATTTTTAGCCCCCTACTCCCTACCACGCCCACCCGTATCTAACGCCCCCACTCTCTCTCTCTCTCTCTCTCTCTCTCTCTCTGCAGGCCCTCCTCCTCTCGCTCGTTTTCTCTCTCTCTCTATCTCTCTCTATCTCTCTCTCACTCTCTCGCTTTCTCATTCTTCCTGCCTAGTGCCTCTCTCTCTCTGTCTTTCTCTCTCTCGCTAATTCTCTATTACTTTCTCTCTCTCCCTCTCTCGCTCTCTTCCTCTTGCTTCGCCCTCTCGCTCTATCCCCCCTCTCTCTCTCTCTCTCTCGATCTCTCTCTCTAAATATATAATTTTCTGTAACTTTTCCTATCCTTTCTTTGCTTTCTTTCTTTCTTTCCCCGCTTCTCTCTTTCCTCTCTCACTTCTATATATATATATATATATATATATATATATATATATATATATATATATATATATATATATATATATATATAATTTTCTATCTCTCTCTCTTCTTCTTCTTCTTCTTCTTCTTCTTCTTGCCTTTTTCTCTCTCTTCCTAGCACGCGTGCTCTTTCCCCTCACTATTTCTCTCTCTTGCCCTCTCTCCCTAACTCTTTCTCTATCTCTCTCCCTTGCACACATACTCTCATTCTGTATGTCTGCTGTCTGTCTCTCTCTCTCTCTTTCTCTCTCTCTCTTGCTATTTCTCTATATATATATATCATTTTCTGT
>NC_136526.1:9561504-9566777 GCF_053919585.1 Euprymna scolopes
CATTTATTTGTTATATATTTATTTTTTGACAACTTTTTCGAATCTGTGTACAGTAATACAAACTCTTTTTTTTACATGGGGGTCACAACTTATCAAGGCCCAGGAGCCACTCGGGGATAAGGGTTATTGTGTGTACAGCAATCAATGGGATAGTATCGTAGTAATAGTTAGTATTAGGGATTTGATAAGGTGTCATTACTTAAGGGGGCGGTTCATCAGGAATTTGTTTGTGTTGGACTTGAAGACATCCAAGTTGAATTCGGGGGGGGGGAACAGGCAAGCGGCAGAGAGTTCCACAGCTGTGCAGTTCTAAGAAAGAAGCTTTGTTCATAGAATCTACGTTTTGATTTAGGCACAGATAAAGACTGGGGAAAATTATTGACAGTGGTTTCAGCTAGTCGGGTGTTTTTCGTGAAAGATTGGCGAGGGGGGGACCAGAGAATGGAGCTCAGACGAGCACTTGCCATGGAAATAACGATGTTTTGTTTTGCTTCTTTTTTTTTCTGAGTAATTTTTAATACAAATTATAAAAGAACAGAAGTCAGTTCATATATTTCGAGAAGAAGTTTATACGTCGACCATTTTGACAACGGTATCGTGTGCTTTTAGGGTCTAGACTGCCGCCTCTGAATTATTAGGCGAGGAATTCGAGGTAATGACCATGAATCCTGCATTCATCGTTGGATTTAGGGGACGCCATGATTTCCTCTAAATCACGTTGACACACCGGTTCTCGCGAGATTACCGAAGTTAAGCCACGTTGTGCTTGGCCAGTACCATATAGGTGACCATTTGCGAAGGCTGGGCGCTGTATGTAACTTCTGGGAAGGTTGGGCGTGGGGCCAGCACTCTCACCCCTAAAAATAGAACTCCTCGCTACAAAAGCATCTACAAAGTTATGGATGGCTTGTACCCCTCTAGGGGCTTAAAGCTATGGTTGGATGGATGGATGGATGGATGGATGGATGAATAATTTCGTCCTTACCATCCTTAACTCTTCGAACTCTGTGCTGGCAACAAAGTTAGAAAGACGACACGGCCGATATATCGGCGTTCTAATCATACGTTATCAAATAAGTTTTTTCTGATCGCCTGTTGTCTGACTAAAAAGCTTAATATTCGATAATTTGGATGAGAAAAATAGAAACTTTTCTTTTTCAAAAATGTACATTTATCAATTAAGAGGATTGCCTTTTTACTGTTGTTCTTGATCTTTGGGCCAGGATCAAAGTGTAGTATCTGTCTGCAGATGCTGCACTTAAGATAATTTGCACCAGTCAATGGAGGGGAAACCCACTATACTGGGACACTTATTATTTTGGGTCACAACCAGAGTGTCCCCTTTTTACCCTACTTTTAGGGAAGCTGGTTTTCCCCACATTAAAACGGCTTTGTGCCTAATATGCTTTGGCGGAGAAGCAAATAAATACAATCAATTCTTATATATATATATATATAGGCACCGCCAAAACTGGGGGGGCAGGTCAGTACTTTTTGACGGACCGTCTTTTTAAAAATCTACCAAAAATCAGGTAATTATCCGATCAATACGAAATTTTCAGCGATTATTAGGAGAAGAATGAACTTTATAACAGTGTACTTATTTTTCATAAACGATATTTATATAAATATTTTTTTTTGCTTACAAAACCCCCCCTTGTTTTGAAGTGGGAACAAATATGCTTAAAATAATCATCTGAGACTGAAATCAACATATTGTGTTGTAAGGGACAGAATTATAGATTAAAAAAAAAAAAAAAAAAAAAATTGTTTGCATACCTTATTTTGACGTCTGAATATCAGAACTTCGATTGTGTTTAATTATCCCGCTTTTGAGTTTTGAAGTGTGAAATTCGGTGAATATGTTAAGTAAAATAATTAATTTAAGTTAAGCAAAACAAAAAAAAATTTTTTTTAATATTTATACGAAAAAAGCTATTTTAAAATTTTTGATAAATAAATTAACAATTTTTTTTTAGCGAGCCGAATAATGCATGACCATTATTAAACAGGGCATGCTTTGAATAATCGATACCCCCCAAAAAAATTCGATAAATATTGTGCCCTTTGTGTTAAAAATAGCATCTTTTTTTTCGATCCCGTTTGAAAACGTTTGCCGCCTTTGACTATGGTGGACCAAACGCGCTGAAATAATTTTTTTTTATTCTGCTTTAAATTGCCCCCCCCCCATTTTGGGGAGTCTGGCCCCCACACACATACACATTAAAAACCAAACGCATACAAATGGTCACCCATCTGGTACTGGCCAGCCTCAGCTTAATAATACATTGAAATTTTCGTCACTGAAAAATAAGTTTTTTTTTGGCCTGTTTGGTCTTCCATAGTTTGCTTTTTATCAGACGAAAACGTAAACAGAGTCGATCTGAACTCTACGTCAACGCGAATATCTGGTTACCTATATGAATAAGTGGAATTATTTGAAATTCAGGTACTTATATTATAATATTTTTGCATATTCTCTTAGAAAATCATCCTAAATCTTAGTTAGACAATAAATAAATTAATTAATTATTTCAAAAACCCTTTTTTTTTAATATTTAAGTACGTTTTTTGTGCAAGACAAAAAATGTCAATTGTTAACTTTTTGGGAAAATTTAACATTTAAAATTGAATTAAAAATAGTAGAAAAAGTTTTACATTATTCTGTTTTCTATATGATAAAATTCAGGGTTTTATCTTTCTGGAAAAAAAAAGTTACTCAGAAATAATGGATTTTAATAAACGTAATTTCGTTTTAAAAAACAACAACAACTTGATTTTGCGGCCATTTTTGGCGGTGCCTATATATATATATATATATATATATATATATATATATGGGTTTGTATTACTGTACACATAGATTCGAAAAAGTTGTCAAAAAACAAATATATAACAAATAAATGTTATCAAAGGCAAGATAAGTTACTTTTCTACCAAACTGGATATAATTCTCGTGTTTTTATTCAATTTAACATGTTTATTCAGCTCGAAAAACATGCAGTGTTTATCGATGTATTGGAAAATTCAAAATGGCGGCACAGTAAGTTCGAGAAAAGGTGTTATTAATAATAAACTAGACAAAATACTGCTAGAAATTCGTTCAATATATATTACCGTGACATAGGTTGACATATATTCGGTATTTTTTTAATAGTATTTTGTCTAGTTTATTATTTATAACACTTTTTCCCGAACTTACCGTGTTTAAGAGAGAGTCGGCCGCCATTTTGAATTGTCCAATACATCGGTAAACACTGTATGTTTTTCGAGCTGAATAAATATGTTACATTGAATAAAAACACAAAAAATATATCCAGTTTGGTAGGAAAGTAACTTATCTTGCCTTTGATAACATTTATTTGTTATATATTTGTTTTTGACAACTTTTTCGAATCTATGTGTACAGTAATACAAACCCGTTCATCAATAAAGTTCGGAGCCACGAGAGTAAAGAAATTAGATTTTATGTTAGGAATGTGGAACTAATCATTGTTTAAGTCTACATGAGTAAAAATTAAAGTTGTCACATTCCGAATAGTCAGTTTTGCCTCGGTTCGTCCAAAACAAAAAAAAAAATGTTTACATTGTTCGTTATTCTAAATTATAAAAGGAATTTAAAAAAAAAAAAAAAGTTTAGAAGTTGTTTAAATAATTTTTTTTGCATTTTGTTCCGTTTCACCCGATCTTAGTTTTCGATCGCAAGGTCAAGGCTGCTTCACGCTTACGAATTGCAAGTAGCAGCCATTTTGATTCTTACACGAGTAAAATATGTAAATATTGTAATCGTGTATTTCTCTAATTTATATGAGCAAAATAAATTAATCTTGTATTTCGAAATGACTCCTAATGTAATAATGTTTAAGACCAGAAACATTTTGAGTGCCTTATTTTTCTCATATATTATTATTTTCATTATTATTTTCATTATTATTATTTTCATTATTATTATTTTCATTAATATTATTATTTTCATTATTATTTTTATTATTTTTATGATTATTTTCATTATTTTTATTATTTTCATTATTATTTTTATTATTTTCATTATTATTTTTATTATTTTCATTATTATTATTATTTTCATTATTATTTTCATTATTATTATTTTCATCATTATTTTCATTATTATTATTATTCTTATTTTCATTATTATTATTACTATTATAATTTTTTTATTTTATTATAATTATTTTTTATTATTATAATTATTTTTTTATAATTTTATCATTATTGTTGTTGTTGCTGTCATTATTATAATACTTATTATTTTATTATTTTTATTATGATGATTATTATTATTAGTAGTAATGTTGTTGTTATTATTATTATTATTATTATTATTATTATTATTATTATTCCATTTTCACCCCAAACAAGGCACAGTAATGTAGGGGGCTACTATCGGGGACATAAGTTGCAGGGATATTATGTAGGGGGTTGAGCAGCAAGATGTCTGTTCACATTACACTTGAATTCTGTATGTCAGTGCAGTTGGGAAAACTGGAAACCAGAAGGGAGTTCCAGAGTCTGGCAGTTCTGGAGAAGAAACTATCAGATTAGAAGGCCTTCTTAAGAGAGAATATACCGAAACATCTGAAACGCATTGAAGCACAGAAATTAGGAACCCGTGATTTCTGGAAAATCTACAGTAAATAATGGGCAATCAACAATTCCCCCACTATCCAACAACCATGAGCTTGTTTGCACGGCAACCGAGAAGGCTAACATGCTTGCCAGCTAATTTGCCTCAAGGTCCACATTGGACCCAGCAAACAACTCCCTCCCTGACTTTTTTTTTTTTACAGTGATCACCACTTATCAAGGCCCGGAAGCCACTCAGGGATAAGGGATATTGCAAGTACATTACGTTAGTGTGGAGATTTGATGAAGTGTTTAATTAAGGGGGCGGTTCATTAGGAATTTGTTACCATTGGACTTGAAGGCATCCAAGTTGTAGTCCGGAGGGAAGCAGGCAGACGGAACAGTTCCACAGGCGTGCAGTTCTAAGAAAGAAGCTTTGTTCATGGAATCCGCGTTTTGATTTAGGCACAGATATAGTGGGGGAAATTTTTCACAGTGGATTCAGCTAGACGGGTGTTTTTTCGTGAAAGATTGGCGAGGGGGAACCAGAGATTGGAGTTCAGACTTTCCTTGATCGCAAGGTCAATGTTGCTTCAAGCTTACGAAATTGCAAGTGTCAGCCATCTTTATTCTTAGACGATTAAAATGTCTACACGCTGAAACAACGAAGTTAAGCAACGTTGAACCTG
>NC_136526.1:9566877-9574377 GCF_053919585.1 Euprymna scolopes
TACATTTCCACTACTAACAATGACTACTATACACTAATTAATCCTTATCCTCGAGTGGCCTCTGGGCCTTGATAAGTGGTGAGTCGACGTCAATGACCAGGTTTGTTTGTTATAAGCGAAGTAAAAAACGAAAACAACGTTAAAACTTAAGCGGGAAAAAAACACAAAAAAACTAACGTAAGGCAAACGAACAATGAAAACAGAAAAAACGAACACGTGAAAATGGCTTGAATAACACTGTCTCGATATTAAAATTTAAAAAATCGGTGTTTTTGGGTGTGTGGTCGGGGGTGGATAAGCGAAGTAAGTAAAAAAACAGAAAAACGAACGTTACGTGAAAAATGGCTTAAATAACGCTGGTTCAATATTTAAATTTAAAAAATCGAAAAAAAAAATAAGTCGTCGTCGTAACGCTCGACGATTCCGGGCGCGCATCTGTCAATTTGGTTCTTACTTAAATAAATTCAAACATCTTTCACTAACTCATTCAGGGCTTCGGGTTCGATCCTACCCCCCCCCCGGTTTCTTTTTTATTTAACAGCACACACACCTACAAACACCCGGGCAACGCCGGGTACTCCCGCTAATATATAATAAGAGAATATTTATTATGTTATCTTCGGCTGGTGTCGTTGATATTTACCTCCGCCGCGCCACCCCGATCTTCGCTGACTTACGTCTTGTCGCTTTGAAGCACGAAGCTCCACTGACTGTTGACAACTTTTTTCCATCTCTCTCTATATATACGACCTATTTCTCTCTCTATACGGTTTATTTCTCTCTATCTTTTCTCTCTCCTCTCTTTCTCATCTATGAGTTTTTTTTCTCTTTCCTCTTCCACCCTTCGATCAAAGTAACTCTGTCTCTTCCTTCTCCTCCTGCTCGTAGGCCCCTCCTCCCCTTTTTTCTGTTTTGTTTACAAAATGTGAACGAGCAGACGAGAATGAATCTTTTTGGCGCAAAAATGATATAGTAAATAAAATATAGTGATATATATATATATATATATATATATATATATATATATATATAAAAGTGAATGTGTCTCTGTATGTATCTGTGTGTTTGTGTGTGTGTCTGTGTACATTTCCCTACGCAATAACTCTGTTAATTTTAAGTCTACAGACTCGAAATTTGATATACAGGGTACTGAAATTTGGGAAAATCTTTGTAATCCGTTTTCGGCCAGAAATTTGGCTGTTAAGATGTCAAAGTTCAACGATTTGACCTTTGAGAACTCTATCAAACTATTCCGGCAATTTTGGGTTTAAACACTTGAAATTTTAGATATAGATTCCTTGGACATGGATCTAACTTAATAACTTGATTTTAGCCCAAAGCAATAAATTGTAATCATAATAGGGGTCAAAAGTTAAAAAAAAACTGACCGCTTTCTTTTTTTTTTGCTCAACATACACCTCCAAACACCCGAAGCATTCGTGCGTGTAGTTTAGTCATACTATTTCCAAGAAATCCTAATCCCAACCACTAATAGGTATGGCTTAATTACTTCGTTCAAACTCCTCGGCTTAACGTTCTCAGGGGACATGAGTTGGAACAGATATATCGAAGACATTGCCGCGACTGCTGCGAAGAAGGTGGGCTCTCTCTACCGTACCAGAAAATTAACGCCTGAAAGTATGCTGTACCTCTACTAGGCCGCTATTCGCCCATGTATGGAGTATTGTTGTCACATTTGGGCTGGTACATCTGCTACCAGTCTCTCCCTCTTGGACAGGGTTCAAAAGAGAGTCGCCAACCTGATAGGTCTTCAACTGTTATTTAAGCTTCAACCGATTCATTTTCCACATGTCTGAATGCCCTGTATACCAAATTTCAAGTTTGTAGATCTAAAATTTGTTGAGTATGTAGGTTTATGTGTCCTCTCACACACACACATTCTCACTTTTATAGATATACTGGTGTAATATAAGCATAAATATATTTTGATTAATGCAGAATTTTTATTTATTATAAACAAAAATACTGTAGGTATTAAATTTAATGTTAAATTCTTAAAAAAAAAAATAAAGAAACGGACAGAAACTGAAACACGTGCATGCAAGTATTATGTTTTTTCTAAACCATTAACTTCTAAGTAAGTAAAAAATAAAAAAAAAATCGAGCTGAGATCGTAATCAAAAACCTAAAGACAGTGAATCAAGTACAATAACCATTAAACCAGCTTGACATAACTTTCAAAGAATATTGCATAACCAACTCATACTTAACACAAGGAAACTATCATGTCACGATTGCATGCACAGTCGTGAAACAGTTAAACAAATGTTGCATCCCTCTGCCTGTTCTACAAGTATTTTAATGGTGGATGCTCCGACGAACTACAAGCACTTGTACCTCCTCGACGTAAACACCCCGACAAACCTGACCAGCAGCAAACTCCCACCCCTACACAGTAGAGATCTCCAGATACCAGAAAGAATCCTACTTTAATAGTTTCTTCCCCAGAACTCCTAGACTTTGGAATTCCCTTCCGGGTTCCTGTTTCCCCGACTGTACTGATCATCCGAAATTCAAGTGTAATGTAAAAAGTCATCTTGCTGCTAAACTCCCTACACAGTGTCCCCGTTATATGTTCCAGATAGTAGCCCCCTACATCAAAGTGGTACTTGTTTGAGTTGAAAATGTAAATATATATATATATATATATATATATATATATATATATATATATATATATATATATATATAAAAGCGGTCGACGTACACGAGTGAGGCCCCCTATAGCAAAATACGCATCGGCTCCGATGTTGTACGCAGCATGTTCGAGGGGGGCTATTGCGATCTCAGATTAATAATCTATAAAGAAAGGAAAGAATTTTAGCGTGTTTTTTTTTGTTTTTTTTTGGGGGGGGGGCTTGAACTTTGCGCTTTTCGGAGTATTTTGTTATTATATGTTTTTTTAAGGATATTTTTTTATACTATATTTTTCATGAACATGCTCTAAAAATGTTTCAAAATTATCAAATATTGTTTTCGCTTTTCATGTTATAAGTCTCACTATACATGGTCTCATCGATATGAGACCATGTCATTTCTCCTACTGATCAGAATTTTTGTAGGAATGTTTGACACCCCTAACACGAAACTGCGAATAAAATATAAAAATCTCGTAATTTCTCTGTTAAAAGTGGGTTATTTATTTTCTTTATGGATTATACTTCCAAAATAAACGATTAAATTTGTTTTAAAAGTAATAGAAATATTTTTTTTTTTTTTAAACAGTAATGAATTTTTCGAACTCAATATTTTTCAATTTTTAAACTTTAAAAATCTATCAAAATTTTTCTATTGATTCTATTTTTTCGATATTTTCAGGGTCAATGTGAAATTTTATGTTCTTTCCAATAAACCGAATATAATATTTTAGACAAACGTTTTTTTTTTAATTCACGCCCCCCCATTTTCAAGTTTCTATTAAAAAGTAAATAATTAATTTACTCACCGAAAAGTAAATAATTAATTTACCCACAAATTGAAGAGAAAAGGTCAATAAATAATATATTCAAATTTAAAACAAAAAACAAGTAGTGTTTTTTAGAATTTTACCTGTAAAGTTTGAAGTTTAAAACCTTTTTTTTTAACCACGTTATTTGTTTTTTCTTTTTTTTTTTTTGTTAATGGAACCTTGGTCCTTGCTCCTTTAATTGAAAAAAAAATTAGGGCTTGAATTACATTTTTCGAGGAGTTATAAGCTTGGAAAAACAGGGGGTCGAATAATTCACGCCTCCCATTTTGAAATGTCTATTAAAAAGGAAATAATTAATTTATGTACCAAAGTCTTATATATCACAAATTGAAGAGAAAAGGTCAATAAATAATATATTCAAATTTAAAACAAAAAAAAGAACTGTTTTTTTAGAAATTTACCTGTAAAGTCCGAAGTTTAAATCCTTAAAAAAAAAAACAAAAAAAAACACGTTGTTTTTTTTTTTTGTTTTTGTTTTTTAATAAAACCTTGGTCCTTGCTCCTTTAATTGAAAAAAAAATTGGGGCTTGAATTACATTTTTCGAGGAGTTATAAGCTTGGAAAGATGGGGTGGAATTATTCACTATTTTCACGAAATTTCAGACACACCTACGATAGCAGTATCAGAATTTTTGTAGGAATTTTTGACACCCCTAACACGAAACTGCGAATACAATATAAAAATCTCGTAATTTCTCTGTTAAAAGTGGGTTATTTATTTTCTTTATGGATTATACTTCCAAAATAAACTATTACAGTTGTTTTAAAAGTAATAAAAATATTTTTATTTTTTTGTTAAAACAGTAATGAATTTTCCGAACTCAATATTTTTCAATTTTTAAACTCAATATTTTAAAATTTTTAAATTTTAAAAATCTATCAAAATTTTTCTATTGATTCTATTTTTACGATATTTTCAGGGTCAATGTGAAATTTTATGTTCTTTCCAATAAACCGAATATAATATTTTAGACAAACGTTTTTTTTAAATTCACGCCCCCCCATTTTCACGCCCCCCCATTTTCACGCCCCCCCATTTTGAAATGTCTATTAAAAAGTAAATAATTAATTTATGTTTAATAGGTTTATATATCACAAATTGAAGAGAAAAGGTCAATAAATAATATATTCAAATTTAAAACAAAAAAAAAATCAGTTTTTTAGAAATTTACCTGTAAAGTCCGAAGTTTAAAACCTTATTTTATAAGAACACATTTTTTCTTTTTGTCTTTTTTTTTTTTTTTAATGAAACCTTGGTCCTTGCTCCTTTAATTGAAAAAAAAATTAGGGCTTGAATTACATTTTTCGAGGAGTTATAAGCTTAGAAAGATAGGGGGTCGAATAATTTACGCCTCTCATTTTGAAATGTCTATTAAAAAGTAAATAATTAATTTATGTTTAATAGGTTTATATATCACAAATTGAAGAGAAAAGGTCAATAAATAATATATTCAAATTTAAAACAAAAAAAAAATCAGTTTTTTAGAAATTTACCTGTAAAGTCCGAAGTTTAAAACCTTTTTAAAAAAAAAAAAACACATTGTTTTGTTTTGTTTTTTTTTTAAATAAAACCTTGGTCCTTACTCCTTTAATTGAAAAAAAAAATTAGGGCTTGAATTACATTTTTCGAGGAGTTATAAGCTTGGAAAGATGGGGTGGAATTATTCACTATTTTCACGAAATTTCTGACACTGTACACCTACGATCCCGATATGTATTTTAGTGTTTGTCGCCACAAATGCTAATCTGGACTTGCACCAATTTTCCTGTTAATAATTACCTATAATTATAATCTCCAGCAAAAAAAAAAAAAAAAAAAAAGTCCAACAAAACACACACACACACACACACACACACACACACAAGCATAATAGCAAAATAATCCACGCTCCCTGAAACGCGCTGCGACCTGCGTACAACATCGTATATCACTATGACGGCCTCACTCGTGGCGTGGACGTCCGCCAAAAAAGCTATACTGCATAATCGCGTATTCTCTCGGGCGGCTAGACTTTGGAATTCCCTTCCTGTTGCCTTCTAGATACCCTCGCTGCAGTGGCTGCACTGATATGCAGAATATAACGTGAATCGGTATCTTGCCTATCTTCCTTAGTAGTCCCTTATGTCCTAGCTGCTGATATGCCTTGTCTAGTGGTTTTGCTTACTTTAAAAGGTTTAACCGGTTAGAAAAACAAAGTGTCCAGCGTTTACGTGAAAAAAAAAAAAAAAAAAAAAAATGGCGCAAGTTGGGTTATAAAATTCAAAGTTTTGAAAATGTTACCGTGACATATATTAGATGGTTTACTATCAATAACAGTATTTTGTATAATTTTTGTAGTTTTAAATAATTTTCAAAATTTTTAAATTTACGAGCGAAGTGCGCGGCCATTTTCCTTGCTGCCATGTAAACGCTAGACACTTTTTTTTTTTTTTCGAACCGAGAAATCGTTTTAAAGTGAGTAAAACCGCTAAAAGAAGTTTCCAGAGATAGGTAGAAGAGTAATTTGTCTTGCCTTTGATAACATTGTTTTGCATTTAAATTTTTTTTTTTTTACAACTTTTTCGAATCTGTGGATTGTAAAACAAACTCCATTGATCTATTTAAATATATATATATATATATATATATATATATACATATATATATATATATATATATATATGATCTATTTAAATATATATATATATATATATATTTAAATAGATCATATATATATATATATATATATATATATGATCTATTTAAATATATATATATATATATATATATATGATCTATTTAAATATATATATATATATATATATATATATATAAGCGTCGTGTAATATAGTTTAAGTGTAAAACGTGCAGATAACTCTTTCTCACCCACCCACCCTCCTTGTCTATCTCTCTCACACACACGCCCCCACACATCTCTCACTCTCTCTCTCATACGCACGCACACACACACACACACACACACACACACACACCGACGCACACGCTCTCCCTATCGCCCGAACGCACCGACTTTCCCCCCGACGTCACTGCCAGTAGATTAAGTGTTTTCCTTCCGACGAATGGGCTTTATTATTGGATAAAAGTTTGGGTTTGCGTGCTTACTTTGCCCACTCGAATTCCCAACAAAATCGCCCCAACCTTACTCTTTTTGTTTATTTATTTTTATTTTTTTTTTTAGTAAAAATACCCACTTCATTTCTCTCTCTCTCTCTCTCTCTCTCTCTTTCTCTCTCTCTCTCTCTCTCTCTTTCTCTCTCTCTCTCTCTCTCTGTGTCTTTCTCTCTCTCTCTTTCTCTCTCTCTCTCTCTCTCCTGTCTGAGAGAGAGAGAGAGAGAGAGACAGGAGATGGCCGGGTGCCTCCTTCACCACCCATATTTCACTCTGATCATCTGTGTTAAAAACATACCTATATATGATTTTTGGCGAGGTTGGAGTAAATTTTTAGCCCCCTACTCCCTACCACGCCCACCCGTATCTAACGCCCCCACTCTCTCTCTCTCTCTCTCTCTCTCTCTCTCTGCAGGCCCTCCTCCTCTCGCTCGTTTTCTCTCTCTCTCTATCTCTCTCTATCTCTCTCTCACTCTCTCGCTTTCTCATTCTTCCTGCCTAGTGCCTCTCTCTCTCTGTCTTTCTCTCTCTCGCTAATTCTCTATTACTTTCTCTCTCTCCCTCTCTCGCTCTCTTCCTCTTGCTTCGCCCTCTCGCTCTATCCCCCCTCTCTCTCTCTCTCTCTCGATCTCTCTCTCTAAATATATAATTTTCTGTAACTTTTCCTATCCTTTCTTTGCTTTCTTTCTTTCTTTCCCCGCTTCTCTCTTTCCTCTCTCACTTCTATATATATATATATATATATATATATATATATATATATATATATATATATATATATATATATATATATATAATTTTCTATCTCTCTCTCTTCTTCTTCTTCTTCTTCTTCTTCTTCTTGCCTTTTTCTCTCTCTTCCTAGCACGCGTGCTCTTTCCCCTCACTATTTCTCTCTCTT
>NC_136526.1:9579377-9601877 GCF_053919585.1 Euprymna scolopes
ATAAGACGCCATCTTGAATGTTCGAATACATCGGTAAACACTGTATGGTTTTCGAGCTGAATAAATATGTTACATTGAATAAAAACACAAAATATATCCAGTTTGGCAGAAAAGTAACTTATCTTGCCTTTGATAACATTTATTTGTTATATATTTATTTTTTGACAACTTTTTCGAATCTGTGTACAGTAATACAAACTCTTTTTTTTACATGGGGGTCACAACTTATCAAGGCCCAGGAGCCACTCGGGGATAAGGGTTATTGTGTGTACAGCAATCAATGGGATAGTATCGTAGTAATAGTTAGTATTAGGGATTTGATAAGGTGTCATTACTTAAGGGGGCGGTTCATCAGGAATTTGTTTGTGTTGGACTTGAAGACATCCAAGTTGAATTCGGGGGGGGGGAACAGGCAAGCGGCAGAGAGTTCCACAGCTGTGCAGTTCTAAGAAAGAAGCTTTGTTCATAGAATCTACGTTTTGATTTAGGCACAGATAAAGACTGGGGAAAATTATTGACAGTGGTTTCAGCTAGTCGGGTGTTTTTCGTGAAAGATTGGCGAGGGGGGGACCAGAGAATGGAGCTCAGACGAGCACTTGCCATGGAAATAACGATGTTTTGTTTTGCTTCTTTTTTTTTCTGAGTAATTTTTAATACAAATTATAAAAGAACAGAAGTCAGTTCATATATTTCGAGAAGAAGTTTATACGTCGACCATTTTGACAACGGTATCGTGTGCTTTTAGGGTCTAGACTGCCGCCTCTGAATTATTAGGCGAGGAATTCGAGGTAATGACCATGAATCCTGCATTCATCGTTGGATTTAGGGGACGCCATGATTTCCTCTAAATCACGTTGACACACCGGTTCTCGCGAGATTACCGAAGTTAAGCCACGTTGTGCTTGGCCAGTACCATATAGGTGACCATTTGCGAAGGCTGGGCGCTGTATGTAACTTCTGGGAAGGTTGGGCGTGGGGCCAGCACTCTCACCCCTAAAAATAGAACTCCTCGCTACAAAAGCATCTACAAAGTTATGGATGGCTTGTACCCCTCTAGGGGCTTAAAGCTATGGTTGGATGGATGGATGGATGGATGGATGGATGAATAATTTCGTCCTTACCATCCTTAACTCTTCGAACTCTGTGCTGGCAACAAAGTTAGAAAGACGACACGGCCGATATATCGGCGTTCTAATCATACGTTATCAAATAAGTTTTTTCTGATCGCCTGTTGTCTGACTAAAAAGCTTAATATTCGATAATTTGGATGAGAAAAATAGAAACTTTTCTTTTTCAAAAATGTACATTTATCAATTAAGAGGATTGCCTTTTTACTGTTGTTCTTGATCTTTGGGCCAGGATCAAAGTGTAGTATCTGTCTGCAGATGCTGCACTTAAGATAATTTGCACCAGTCAATGGAGGGGAAACCCACTATACTGGGACACTTATTATTTTGGGTCACAACCAGAGTGTCCCCTTTTTACCCTACTTTTAGGGAAGCTGGTTTTCCCCACATTAAAACGGCTTTGTGCCTAATATGCTTTGGCGGAGAAGCAAATAAATACAATCAATTCTTATATATATATATATATAGGCACCGCCAAAACTGGGGGGGCAGGTCAGTACTTTTTGACGGACCGTCTTTTTAAAAATCTACCAAAAATCAGGTAATTATCCGATCAATACGAAATTTTCAGCGATTATTAGGAGAAGAATGAACTTTATAACAGTGTACTTATTTTTCATAAACGATATTTATATAAATATTTTTTTTTGCTTACAAAACCCCCCCTTGTTTTGAAGTGGGAACAAATATGCTTAAAATAATCATCTGAGACTGAAATCAACATATTGTGTTGTAAGGGACAGAATTATAGATTAAAAAAAAAAAAAAAAAAAAAATTGTTTGCATACCTTATTTTGACGTCTGAATATCAGAACTTCGATTGTGTTTAATTATCCCGCTTTTGAGTTTTGAAGTGTGAAATTCGGTGAATATGTTAAGTAAAATAATTAATTTAAGTTAAGCAAAACAAAAAAAAATTTTTTTTAATATTTATACGAAAAAAGCTATTTTAAAATTTTTGATAAATAAATTAACAATTTTTTTTTAGCGAGCCGAATAATGCATGACCATTATTAAACAGGGCATGCTTTGAATAATCGATACCCCCCAAAAAAATTCGATAAATATTGTGCCCTTTGTGTTAAAAATAGCATCTTTTTTTTCGATCCCGTTTGAAAACGTTTGCCGCCTTTGACTATGGTGGACCAAACGCGCTGAAATAATTTTTTTTTATTCTGCTTTAAATTGCCCCCCCCCCATTTTGGGGAGTCTGGCCCCCACACACATACACATTAAAAACCAAACGCATACAAATGGTCACCCATCTGGTACTGGCCAGCCTCAGCTTAATAATACATTGAAATTTTCGTCACTGAAAAATAAGTTTTTTTTTGGCCTGTTTGGTCTTCCATAGTTTGCTTTTTATCAGACGAAAACGTAAACAGAGTCGATCTGAACTCTACGTCAACGCGAATATCTGGTTACCTATATGAATAAGTGGAATTATTTGAAATTCAGGTACTTATATTATAATATTTTTGCATATTCTCTTAGAAAATCATCCTAAATCTTAGTTAGACAATAAATAAATTAATTAATTATTTCAAAAACCCTTTTTTTTTAATATTTAAGTACGTTTTTTGTGCAAGACAAAAAATGTCAATTGTTAACTTTTTGGGAAAATTTAACATTTAAAATTGAATTAAAAATAGTAGAAAAAGTTTTACATTATTCTGTTTTCTATATGATAAAATTCAGGGTTTTATCTTTCTGGAAAAAAAAAGTTACTCAGAAATAATGGATTTTAATAAACGTAATTTCGTTTTAAAAAACAACAACAACTTGATTTTGCGGCCATTTTTGGCGGTGCCTATATATATATATATATATATATATATATATATATATGGGTTTGTATTACTGTACACATAGATTCGAAAAAGTTGTCAAAAAACAAATATATAACAAATAAATGTTATCAAAGGCAAGATAAGTTACTTTTCTACCAAACTGGATATAATTCTCGTGTTTTTATTCAATTTAACATGTTTATTCAGCTCGAAAAACATGCAGTGTTTATCGATGTATTGGAAAATTCAAAATGGCGGCACAGTAAGTTCGAGAAAAGGTGTTATTAATAATAAACTAGACAAAATACTGCTAGAAATTCGTTCAATATATATTACCGTGACATAGGTTGACATATATTCGGTATTTTTTTAATAGTATTTTGTCTAGTTTATTATTTATAACACTTTTTCCCGAACTTACCGTGTTTAAGAGAGAGTCGGCCGCCATTTTGAATTGTCCAATACATCGGTAAACACTGTATGTTTTTCGAGCTGAATAAATATGTTACATTGAATAAAAACACAAAAAATATATCCAGTTTGGTAGGAAAGTAACTTATCTTGCCTTTGATAACATTTATTTGTTATATATTTGTTTTTGACAACTTTTTCGAATCTATGTGTACAGTAATACAAACCCGTTCATCAATAAAGTTCGGAGCCACGAGAGTAAAGAAATTAGATTTTATGTTAGGAATGTGGAACTAATCATTGTTTAAGTCTACATGAGTAAAAATTAAAGTTGTCACATTCCGAATAGTCAGTTTTGCCTCGGTTCGTCCAAAACAAAAAAAAAAATGTTTACATTGTTCGTTATTCTAAATTATAAAAGGAATTTAAAAAAAAAAAAAAAGTTTAGAAGTTGTTTAAATAATTTTTTTTGCATTTTGTTCCGTTTCACCCGATCTTAGTTTTCGATCGCAAGGTCAAGGCTGCTTCACGCTTACGAATTGCAAGTAGCAGCCATTTTGATTCTTACACGAGTAAAATATGTAAATATTGTAATCGTGTATTTCTCTAATTTATATGAGCAAAATAAATTAATCTTGTATTTCGAAATGACTCCTAATGTAATAATGTTTAAG
Organism: Euprymna scolopes; assembly: GCF_053919585.1. Lineage (NCBI taxonomy): Eukaryota > Metazoa > Mollusca > Cephalopoda > Sepiida > Sepiolidae > Euprymna > Euprymna scolopes. The sequence continues at coordinate 9,583,380 of NC_136526.1, forward strand.
ACCAGAAACATTTTGAGTGCCTTATTTTTCTCATATATTATTATTTTCATTATTATTTTCATTATTATTATTTTCATTATTATTATTTTCATTAATATTATTATTTTCATTATTATTTTTATTATTTTTATGATTATTTTCATTATTTTTATTATTTTCATTATTATTTTTATTATTTTCATTATTATTTTTATTATTTTCATTATTATTATTATTTTCATTATTATTTTCATTATTATTATTTTCATCATTATTTTCATTATTATTATTATTCTTATTTTCATTATTATTATTACTATTATAATTTTTTTATTTTATTATAATTATTTTTTATTATTATAATTATTTTTTTATAATTTTATCATTATTGTTGTTGTTGCTGTCATTATTATAATACTTATTATTTTATTATTTTTATTATGATGATTATTATTATTAGTAGTAATGTTGTTGTTATTATTATTATTATTATTATTATTATTATTATTATTATTCCATTTTCACCCCAAACAAGGCACAGTAATGTAGGGGGCTACTATCGGGGACATAAGTTGCAGGGATATTATGTAGGGGGTTGAGCAGCAAGATGTCTGTTCACATTACACTTGAATTCTGTATGTCAGTGCAGTTGGGAAAACTGGAAACCAGAAGGGAGTTCCAGAGTCTGGCAGTTCTGGAGAAGAAACTATCAGATTAGAAGGCCTTCTTAAGAGAGAATATACCGAAACATCTGAAACGCATTGAAGCACAGAAATTAGGAACCCGTGATTTCTGGAAAATCTACAGTAAATAATGGGCAATCAACAATTCCCCCACTATCCAACAACCATGAGCTTGTTTGCACGGCAACCGAGAAGGCTAACATGCTTGCCAGCTAATTTGCCTCAAGGTCCACATTGGACCCAGCAAACAACTCCCTCCCTGACTTTTTTTTTTTTACAGTGATCACCACTTATCAAGGCCCGGAAGCCACTCAGGGATAAGGGATATTGCAAGTACATTACGTTAGTGTGGAGATTTGATGAAGTGTTTAATTAAGGGGGCGGTTCATTAGGAATTTGTTACCATTGGACTTGAAGGCATCCAAGTTGTAGTCCGGAGGGAAGCAGGCAGACGGAACAGTTCCACAGGCGTGCAGTTCTAAGAAAGAAGCTTTGTTCATGGAATCCGCGTTTTGATTTAGGCACAGATATAGTGGGGGAAATTTTTCACAGTGGATTCAGCTAGACGGGTGTTTTTTCGTGAAAGATTGGCGAGGGGGAACCAGAGATTGGAGTTCAGACTTTCCTTGATCGCAAGGTCAATGTTGCTTCAAGCTTACGAAATTGCAAGTGTCAGCCATCTTTATTCTTAGACGATTAAAATGTCTACACGCTGAAACAACGAAGTTAAGCAACGTTGAACCTGGTCAGTACTAAATGAGTGACCATTTGGGACTTTCAGGTGCTGTATGTGCTCTCCGCTTATCTCGGCATTGTTTCCAGTCATCCTGGTCTTCTCCTTGCCACTGGACTCAAACAGTACCGATTCAGGAGAGGTGTGGTTGGTGATTGCGCAACCCTTTCCTCACAATTACATGCGCTACTGCCCCTATGGGGGGTATCCTTTGTCTTTCGAGACTGAACGGAGGTATCGATTTCGAACCCTATTTAGCGACATTACCAGAAGGAGCTCTGTTGAAAAACTGAATTGAATAAAGAGGTCTCGTTGGCCCTGAATGGAAATATTCATATGATAATGTCACAAACAAAACACTTCCAGTTTTCCATGTGTCAGCCTGGAAGTTGGAAGGCTCAGAAAACTATCATGAAAATACTTACGCCAACGAGCAGTCATGTCTAACCGGGTACAGCGAAATATAATAAAAGTGGTCAGACATTTTTATTTATTTTTATCACCTGCTACCCTCCTTTTTAATAAATAGGATCTCCCGATCGAAGAATTTATAATCTGGAAACCGTGACACTTTTTTCTTTTTACGTTAAAGGTACAACGCTATTATAATAATATTTATATATTAAATTAATTTTAACGGCGATAATATTTTTATTGGGCCCCTGACAAAAGGATGGGGGACCTGTAAATTCACCCTTGTCTGTTCATCTGTTCGTCCGTTCGTAATTTTCTCTATAACTACGTCTTGGAAGTTTTTGAAATTTTACACAAACATTAAACATGATATGAGTAAAAAAAAAAAAAAGTAACTGGACGGATTTTCCGGGAAAAATCCAGTTGCCTCTCTAGGGATGCTTTTCGGGTTAAAATGGCTAAAATTGACACTTTTGTGTTTATCTTAAAAAAATTGATGCCTTGTATTTTTATAAAACTTTCCGAAAAGTCGTAACTAACTGATTTCTATATAATTTTGTTTGTCTATACTTCGCAATAACTCTTGGGTGTGCCCCAGGGGCTGTTTTAGGGCTAATAAAAAAACACTCCATTTTGGACTATTTTACCATATTTGTTCAAAATTTTCTGTGTATGTCTATTTAGCAGTTTTGCATGGTGCTGAACTCAAATTTAAATATGTTAAGGCCTTGGGGACTTTTGGGGACTAAATGGCTAAATGGGGGGGTCAAATGATGAACTTAGTCATTTCTTTTTTTTTGTATGGTGCAGAACTCAAATTTAGATATGTTAAGGCCTAAAACTGCAGCGTTTGTTCATTTTCACCAGGATTTGGCGTCTTCTGCGGACTTTTGGGGCTAAATGGGGGGGGCAAATGCCTTGTTCACTGTGCACTCATGGGGGGGCCATGCATGCTTCACTTGTTATAGTAATATTAATATAAGCAGAACCCGTGGAAATTCCACGGTAGCTGAAAATATGTTAAACACATTATAAATAAAATGAATGAAAAATAAAATAAAACAAATTTAAAGCAATTTTTAAAAGCAATTTTTAAAGCAATTTGTGAGCAATTTTTTAAGCAATTAAAGCAATTTTTTAAAAACCCTTTAAACTAAAAAGAATTGATTTAAAAAAAATTTAGATTTTTTTTTTTTTTTTTTTTTTTTTTTTGTCAATGAAATTTCAACACGCAATACATTGTTTACTGTTTATTTTTACACGCCATATTGAGGGAGGAAATACCAATGAGATTTCCGAAACAATATGAACTGAACTCGCTCCGTTGGAGAACAAGTGCCTCCTTTTTGTTGACCGGATATGACTAAAACGTTTCAGGAGTGTTTTTATCGTTTCCAATGGAATTTTACGTGGATATTACAATGGGATGATCTACCTTTTTATAGTCGTCAGGAAATATAGGTGCCACTTTCGAAACTTCCGTCGAAAAATAAGTATTCAGAACTCAATTATAAAACTGTGAACCGTCCGACCGCCCTTGCTCACATCTTGTCTATCAAAACCATTGTTGTCATGGAAACCAGCTTGTACAGCGTGGCCCACGTAAAAGTAGCCCAAAAATTTTTTTTCAGATTAAGTGCCGATCTCTATAATGTGTCTCTAATCAATTTTATTTCAGACTAGCGGGGGTACCCGGCGTTGCCCGAATGTTTGTTTCCGGGACGGGGGGGGTAAAAAATGTTATGGGAGATAAGTAGGAAGGATCAAACCCGGAGTCATGACTAAAAGTAGGAAAATAAAGTGTGAAAAAAAAACAAAAAAAAAAACATCTGCAATGTTAACAGTTCGGCCACCAAGAAAAGTCCATTCCAGTTGTTTAGGAAAAAAAAAAAAAAAACGACTACGGTAGGTCGGCGCGAACGTGAAAATATAATGTGAATTGTCCAGCACGCTAACCACTACGCCACAGAGCACTGCAGCTTAGTTTAGTGATTTTAAATAACTTCACATGAAAGAACTACGAAGCCAAACCGGTGTTCTCTTCTCAACTGTTCCTTGTGAACGATCCCCAAACGGTGTTAAGTGGTGGCAGGGGGAGGAGGAATTTATTAGAGAGAAAATATTTTACCACTTCCATTGATCTTAACCGATTTTGGCCGTGACTTCTCAGCAGAAAAAGTATAGAAATCTAAGATTATCGAGGAATTTGAGAAATAATAACACACCTCAGATATTGTTCTGCCGTTTGTGCATATTATATTTGCATGAAATATCTTGATTTTTAATCCTATTAATTTCAAAATCAGACGGGAAAAAATGAGTTCATTTTATTTATATAGAGATTAAGCAGCTCACTTACAAGTAGCCCGATCTATCTAATCTTTCTCTTAATAACCAACTGACACCACAAGACAAAATGCAGTTCTTTTTCTTCCAACAAGATGGCGCTACAATGCCACACGTCTAACTGCCAACCCGGCCCTCCGTGGCCCGGGCGACAAGATCAAATTGTAGTATCTGGTCTGACAGATACTGCAAGCAAAGACCATATGTGGGGGAAACCCCACATATAAGACCTTGGTCAATGTAGGGGCAACCCTTCATACCAATTGTCACTATCCAGCTCCCCTACTCCCCGGGGAGTTGGTCCCCATTTCCCCTTCGCTCCTCACATTAAAAATCGGCCTTGTTCCTAATTTGCTCGGTGGGGGAGCAAATAAATACCACCCCCACATATCAGACCTTGGTCAATGTAGGGGCAACCCTTCATACCAATTGTCACTGTCCAGCTCCCATTTCCCACCCATCGGGAGCTGGTCTCCTTTTTACCTCCCTCCCTCTCTCTCTCTCTCTCTCTCTCTCTCTCTCTCTCTCTCTCTCTCTACATTTAAAAACGGCCTTGTGCCTAATTTGCTCAGTGGGGAAGCAAATAAATACATACAATGCCACACGTCTCAGAGATCACTGACACGAGTTCATGGTATATTTACGGAAGAGAGAACAATAAGCAAAGGTTTATGGCCACCACGTTCCCCGGACTTGACCATCATGTGATCTTTATCTTTAGGGGACTTTAGAACAAAAACGTTTATGCAACTAATCCTCGTAATCTAGACTAACTAAAGGAGAACGTTATCAACGCTATCAAGAGAATCGCCTGAGAAGATCTACAGGGAGTATCTGCAAACGTTGTTAAACGTATCCATAAATGCATAGATGTCGACAGATAATTTAAACAATAAAAGAATGTTCCTCGTCTCTATTACATTTTAAGTGAACTGGCTTGTATTTAATAAAATTCACATTCCTTTCGACTATCGAACCGTATTGAGTATATGCTTAATTATAAACAGTTTTAATCATGAAAAAAAATGTTTTCTTATGTCTTGGTTCAGGTTTCGATTCTAGCTGATGGCACTCAGATCATATTTTCTTTTTACTCTTAAAATCATGACTATCTATTGGGTACAACCTATCTATATATCTGCAATAGTGAAAATGTCTGTCTGTCTGTTTGTACTCTTCCCTACCAAATAACTCTGTCAATTTTTGGTCTACGAGCTCAAAATTAGACTTAAGGGATATTGAGATTTGGGAAAATATTTTTAGTCTGTTTTCAGCCAGAAATTTGGCTGTTAAGGGGTCAAAATTCAACGATTTGACCTTTGAGAACTTTATCAAACTTCTCCGCCAATTTTGGGCCTAAACATTTGAAATTTTAGATATAGGTTACTTGGACATTGATCTAACTTAATAGCTTGATTTTAGCCCAAAACAATAAATGTTAAGGAGTCACAATCGAGGTAAAATTTAAAAAAAAATTGATCTCTGCGATCTCTACCAAATTACTCAGCAAATTTTTGGTCTAAACATTTCAAATTTTACATAAAGTGTATGCAGATATAGGGCAAGATTTTAATCGTTTCTTCGCCAAAATTTTGGCTTCCAAAGGGTCAAAGTTCAAAAGATTTTACGTTTGCGGCCTCTAGCAAACTATTCAGCCAATTTTGCGCCTAAACATTTGAAATTTTACATAAAGAGTATTCAGACCTGCAGCTAGCTTTTTAATCAGTTTTTGAGCGAAAATTTCGCTGCCAAGACGTCAAGGTTGAAAGAGTTGCAGACCTTTGCACACTCTATCACACGCCTCCGCCAATGTTGGCTCTAAACACTAGAAATTTTAGATGTAGGTTAATATATATAAATATATGCTAGCATGGGTGCCTGGCGTTGCCCGGGTGTTTGGAGGAGGGTTCGGTTTTATCATCGACATTTTCGTAAGTAATCGTCTCCATTCGATTGACTACGTTTAAATTCAACGCTTGCCACTTCCGGTTTCACGATGAATGCATCAGCTGCGACGTTACGTTTTTTCTTCTTCTTCTTCTTCTTCTTCTTCTTCTTCTTCTTCTTCGCGTTACGAGTTCCAGCCTGCCTGCCTACCTACTACAACTTTTTTAACACCTCTCTTCACCCAAACTGTCAACTGTTGTTTTGATTCTCCCCTACTAACATTTTTATCCCGCCACCCACCCCCAGACTTCCTTACTACACCACCTACACACACCCAGGCAACGCCGGATTCCCCCCGCTAGTAAATAAGTAAAAAATAAAAATAAATAACTGAAGAAATGCGTATAGAGATATGGTTAACATTCACTTATCAGCTTTCTACGTCATTGGCCGTATATTATTTATTTGCGAACTATTATCCTCATCTTTTTTTTTTATAGTTGTTGTAACGACGTTCCGACCAACTATTCCTCTGACCTTCGTCAGGTGGTTAACCGCGACGGGATAAGAATGCTGAGTCTGGTAACTGTATCCTAAGTAACCCGCTATCTTCAGACTCACCTAATCTACTTAATATTATAATAATTCCTAGCATCCATTTTGTTTTTTCAAAATGGCTGACAAGCCTTCGTAATCCTTTTACTATTTTCTGCTCTTAATTATTTTGAGCTCATTTTTGTTTTAGTGAGAGTGGCTAGTAGGGTTATCTGGCGCTGCAAGGGATAATAATTTCAGTAAATTACATAGACTACAGAATAACAAAAAAAAGTAAAATCAAACAATCTACTTAATATTATAAATTGAATTATAATTACAAGATTTTTTTTTAAATAAAATAAAATGAATAAAATGAATAAAATAAATAAAATGAATAAAATGAATAAAATGAATAAAATAAATAAAATGAATAAAATAAAATAAAATGAATAAAATAAAATAGAATGAATAAAATGAATAAAATGAATAAAATGAATAAAATAAATAAAATGAATAAAATAAATAAAATGAATAAAATGAATAAAATGAATAAAATAAATAAAATGAATAAAATGAATAAAATAAATAAAATGAATAAAATGAATAAAATAAATAAAATGAATAAAATGAATAAAATAAAATAAAATGAATAAAATGAATAAAATGAATAAAATAAAATAAAATGAATAAAATGAATAAAATGAATAAAATAAATAAAATGAATAAAATGAATAAAATGAATAAAATAAATAAAATGAATAAAATAAAATAAAATGAATAAAATAAAATGAATAAAATGAATAAAATGAATAAAATAAAATAAAATGAATAAAATAAAATAAAATGAATAAAATAAAATAAAATGAATAAAATAAAATAAAATGAATAAAATGAATAAAATGAATAAAATAAATAAAATGAATAAAATAAAATAAAATGAATAAAATAAAATAAAATGAATAAAATGAATAAAATGAATAAAATAAAATAAAATGAATAAAATAAAATAAAATGAATAAAATAAAATAAAATGAATAAAATGAATAAAATAAATAAAATAAAATAAATAAAATAAAATGAATAAAATAAAATAAAATGAATAAAATGAATAAAATGAATAAAATAAAATAAAATGAATAAAATGAATAAAATGAATAAAATAAAATAAAATGAATAAAATAAAATAAAATGAATAAAATGAATAAAATAAAATAAAATGAATAAAATGAATAAAATAAAATAAATAAAATGAATAAAATAAAATAAAATAAATAAAAAAAAATAAAATGAATAAAATAAATAAAATAAATAAAATAAAATAAAATAAAATAAATAAAATGAATAAAATGAATAAAATGAATAAAATAAAATAAAATAAATAAAATAAAATAAAATAAAATAAAATAAAATAAAATAAAATAAAATAAAATAAAATAGAATAAAATAAATAAAATAAATAAAATGAATAAAGGTCATCACGTAATTTCGGTCTTGTTCTCGGTTTTCTGAAAAACTAAGAAGTGGGAATGTCTAAGGCATGGCTTTCCAACTTTATTTTACTTCCATTTCTGAATATTTGTGATTAGCATTGATTATTCGTATTATTTGGATTCTTCAGATTACTGTTTTTATTTTAATTGTCACATTTTGTAACCTCCAGCCTTCTTCGGGTCTATTTAATCGAACTTGCGAATCTTTCTGTCGAAATTTAGGGCCCTTTCGAAATTTAGGGCCCTTTCGAAATTTAGGGCCCTGTCTAAATTTAGGGTCCTGTCTAAATTTAGGGCCCTGTCTAAATTTAGGGCCCTGTCGAAATTTAGGGCCCTGTCTAAATTTAGGGCCCTGTCTAAATTTAGGGCCCTGTCTAAATTTAGGGCCCATGCTGCATTGGATAAATTACTTGTTGTTGTCTCATCACGTTTTGGCCAACTAATCCTCCGGCCTGCTTTGGGTAGGATTGAAACCGCCATCTTCAGACAATGCTCACCTGGAACCGTACGGATTCAACGTCTCTATCCACTGCACCACGGGCCCTGAAGAGCGATCAAGGTACGGACCTGACAATGGAAGATCAGATAACAAACAAAAAAGCTTGGATTTATAGGATCAAAAAAATCCAACATGGATCGCCCTTTGGGGCCTGTAGCAAAGTGAATAGAGACGTCGAATCTCTACAGTTCCAGGTGAGTATTGTCTAAAGATAACGGTTTCAATCCTACCTAAAGCCGGCCAGAGGATTAGTTGGCCAAACCGTAGTGAGACGACAACTATGGAAAGCAGTAATTATTGAAGATACAGTTAAAGATTAGAAATTCAACGTTTCTATCCACTGCACCATGTATCCCAAGGGAAATCAAGGTTTGATTTTTCGGTCTTATAAATCCACGTTTATTTATTGTCTGATCTTCCATTGTCGGATCCGTACCAAATGGTATATATTATTGTGGCAATCGTGTGTGGCCCCGACAGATCGCTGACTCGCAACGTCGTGTGTCGTCGATTTTTTTTTTTTTTTGTTCGACCATTCCTCTTATCGCCGGATCGTCATTTTTTCGCTGGCGATTGTCGGTGGGAACACAGAAATATTAAAATAAAACAAACACAAAAAAACACAAACGCCAATGTTTCACATATCTGTTGGAATCTGGATGTGTATGAAACTATAGTCCAACCCTCCACGTACTACCAGGGCTAGGCTCGTCTGTCAGTCGCAATTCGTCTCTATTTCTGTTTTGCAGTCAGCTCTAAAAACTGTCCATACGTGTCGCTATCAACCCCCATCTGCCACGAACGGCATCTAGTTGTCAACTAAATGTCTTCTCTGCATCGGTATCTGAAGTCGCTCCCACCCACGGCCACCCTGAAGCTACCCTTCCCTTGTAATTTGTTCTGTAGGCTTGTATTGTCATTGTCAAATCTGTAGGTTTCTATTGTCGTTGTCAAATCTAAAAGGCTCGCTCCAAAAATATCTACAGGTTCATTGTACATTTGTATGACATTTCCTATCTAGTGTTCCCCCCCTCATGGTTCACCTATATAGCATCACATTGCCACTTTGACGTAGGGGCCTACAATCAGGGACATAAGCTACAGGGGTACTATGTGGGGAGTAGGGCAGCAAGATGTTGGTTTACGTTACACTTGAACTTCTGCATGCCAGTACAGTTGGGGAAGCAGGAACCCGGAAGGGAATTCCAAAGTCTAGTGGTTCTGGGGAAGAAACTACTGGAGTAGAAGGCTCTCTTACATCTAGAGATTTCAACTGTGAAGGGGTGGGATTTTGCTACTCGTCGGGTTTGTCGGGGGTATTTACGTCGAGGGGGTACAAGTGCTTGCAGTTCGTCAGAGTATTCACCATTAAAATACTTGTAGAACAGGCAGAGGGATGCAACGTTTTATCGATGGGAAAGAGGCTGAAGCTTAGATGACAGTTCAGGACCTATCAGGTTGGCGACTCTCTTTTGAATCTTGACTAGGAGCGAGAGACTAGTAGCAGGTGCATCAGCCAAGATATGACAACAATACTCCATACATGGGCGAATGGTGGCTTTATAGAGGTACAGGATACTTTCGGGCGTTAGTAGCTTTCTAGCACAGTAGAGAGAACCTACATTTTCGCAGCGGTCCTGGCAATGCTCTCAATATAATTGTTCCAATACATGTTTCCTGTGAACGTTAGGCCACGGAAGACAATAATTAATGATGATACAGTTAAGAGACTTAGCATTCCTATCCCGTCGCGGTTAACAACCTTAAGAAGGCCAGAGGAATAGTTGGCCGAAACGTCGTTAAAACAACAACTATAAAAAATGAGAACAGTCCGCAAATTTATATAATTATAAAACTCAAATAACCTTGTAATGAGTGTTGTAACCTAACATCCGGTTTACGACTTCCGGTTGCGCATGCGTACATAAACATAAACCCATAACAGCGTAAACAAATAAACACAAATTGCTACTTTGCAGAATTTGACCTGCGCACTGAAATATTAACGTTATTTAGAAATTATTATGTAACATGAGAAGGGTGATGATGTTTTGCAACTATTCTGTATTACAAGTATACTGTCGCAATTTTCTTACAAATAAATTAACTTTGACCCGTTGACAACATATTGTTTTACTGTGTACGTTTTCAGCGTCTCAATTGTTTTTTTTTGTTTTTTTTTTCGCGTTTAAATTGTCTAATAATTGTTAATACTTTCTGCATGTGTTTACATCGTTCATTTCCGTATTAAGTTTAAGTTATTTTAACGCAATGTTCTCACAAATAAATCTACATTAACCCGTTGACAACCATAAGAGCGTTTTACAACGTATTGTTTTACTGTGTACGTTTTCAGCCTCCCAATTGTTTTTTTTTTTCGCGTTTAAATTAAACGATGTATCAAAATTTGAATAGTGCAGATTTACCTATAAGTATGGAAAACCACTTATAATTCACTGGCTGTAAGGTTTTTTTTTTTAATAAACAATTATAAACAGAACGACTCATAGAAATCTATCTATATTCTTTTTTCATTTTTAATATACTTTCATAGAAATGTTTATGTCAAAAAAGCTATTTTCTTTACGTCACAAGTGTCACGCTCATACATTAATTCCATAGCTAATATAACATACTGACCCAACGGATCACGGGACGGGTAGTCTAGTATATATATAAAAATATACAAATTGCTCATATCAAAAGGATTCCAATCATTAAATAATATCATTGGCCGTGTCTCGTTCGCGTGGCTTCCAACAGAGAGACTGATCTGAAAACCTTTGTTTCTCTCACTCGAAAACGTGACTTCATGCCATCGCTCAACTGTTTTGTCTACGGTGTTTGACCTCTTGTCCCTTCCTTGTCACCCGTCTTTCATTCAACCGTGATAACTCAGATCTGTAAAGACAGAACTATTATCTCGACATGCACTAAAAGTGGCCCTTGTCAAAATTGACACTAGCTAACTTAATCGCTGCTTACTGGCGTAAGATCTCTAATACGTATAATTATTCTGTACTTTCACCTAACAATTTAATAAACGAATATAACGTAAAAATTAAATTTAACTGGAGAATCCTTTTTTGCGAGGGAATTTCCATTTATCAAGGCCCGAAGGCCACTCGAGGATAAAGATTAATGTATGCGAGGTGGTTGTGTAATAATCTTTAATAATGTAAGTGTGGTTTAATTTGATTATTTAAGTTCAACAAGAACTTGTTTACATTGGAGTTGAAGGAGATGCTGCTGTAGTCGGCTGGGAGGTAGCCCAGCGGAAAAGTGTTCCATAAGCGGGCAGTTCTAGGAAATAAGCCTTGTTCATGGAATCTGTGGTTAGATTTATGCACCAATAGAGAGTGGGGAAATAGTTAGTGGTTGTAGCTAGTCGAGTGTTTTTTTTTTGTGTGTGAATATTCGGCAAGAGGTGGGGACTATAGATTGGAACTCCAAACGAGCACTTGCCATGAAAACAACGACAGAGCAAATAGAAGTTCGCAAGGAAGAGAAAAGGGCATCACCTACTAGGTTTTGGGGCTAGTTTTAAACTCTGTCAGGAAGGATAGGTATACCCACGTTCACCCCTAGCAAGGCATATCGCAACTTAAACGCAAGGGGCGCTATTTGGGACCAGCCCTAGGAAAGATTAACAAGATGTTGGTTTACGTTACATTTAAACTTCTACATATCAGTACAGCCAGGGAAGCAGGTAACAGGAAGGGAATTCCAAAGTCTAGCTGTTCGAGAGAAGAAACTATTAGAGTAGAAAGGGGATTTGTATTATCTTGGCCTTCGGGACAAGATCAAAGTGTAGTATCTGTTCTTCGTGGGGAAGCATAGTAAATAGGTGCTATACATATAGATTCGAAAAAAGTTGTCAAAAAACAAAACAAAACAAAAAAAATATATAACAAATAAATGTTATCAAAGGCAAGATAAGTTACTTTTCTACCTAACTGGACAATTTTTTAGTGTTTTTATTTAATGTAACATGTTTATTCAGCTCGAAAAACATACAGTGTTTAACGATGTATTAGAAAGTTAAAAATGGCGCAATACTCCCTGTTGAACACTGTAAGTTTGGGAAAAAGAATTCAAAATAAAACACTATACTAAATACTATTAAAAACCCAACGAATATATGTCAGCTTATGCCACGGTAAGGTATATTGAGCGAGTTTCTAACAGTATTTTGTATATATTTTATTTTTAACTTATTTCCCCGAACTAAACGTGTTCAGTAGAGAGTCTGGTGTCATTTATTTGTTATATTTTTGTTATTTAACCAATTTTTCGAGTCTGTGTATAGTAATGCAAACACGTAGAAAGCTTTCTGGCATCTAGGGACCTCAACAGTGAAGGGGTGAGATTTTGTTGTTAAGTAGGTTTGTGGGAGATATGTACGTCGAGGGGACACAAGTGCAAAGAGTTCATTTTTTTTTTACACGGTGGTCAACCCTTATCAAGGCCCGGAAGCCATTCAGGGATAAGGGTTATTGCAAGTACATTACGTTAGTGTGGAGATTTGAAGTGTTTACTTAAGGGGGCGGTTCATTAGGATTTTGTTAACGTTGGACTTGAAGACATCCAAGTTGTAGTCAGGTGGGAAGCAGCCAGACGGAACAGAGTTCCACAGACGTGCAGTTCTAAGAAAGAAGCTTTGTTCATGGAAACCACGTTTTGATTTAGGCACAGATATAGAGTGGGGGAAATTTTTCACGGTGGATTCAGCTAGACGGGTGTTTTTCGTGAATGATTGGCGAGGGGGGACCAGAGATTGGAGTTCAGACGAGCACCTGCCATGGAAATAACGAAAAAAACAAGGATAGGCTCGCAACGTCTCTTCTGTGGGAGAGAGGTTGCAGGGTAGAGAAAAGGGCATCCCCCACTAAGCCACGAAGTCTATTTTGTACTCTGTCAAGGCAGGATAGGCTGTTTTCATCAGAGCACATTCCATTAAAATATTTGTAATATAGGCATAGAAGCGTAACATGCAGCGATGGGACAGGGGCTGGAGCTTCGTTGACAAAGTGGGACCTAATAGATTGAAAAAATCTTTTCTTGGCCTTATCCAAGAGGGAGAAGCTAGTGGTAGATGCATCAGCACAGATGTGGATACGATACTCCGTGTATAGGTGAATGGTGGCCTTGTAGAGGTGCAGGTTACTCTTAGATGTGAGTTTTTGCAGCAGAAAACCTATTGGATACCTATGTAAGAAAAAATTAAAAATAGCACGTTTCGTAAACTGGCGAAGTATCAAGAACAACTTAAATATCATAATTTTTGTTTATTTCTAAATCTTCATGTAATAGCACTGGCTTACCCAACGTCTTAACCATCAAGCTGATTCTAATATCTGCAGTATTTGTAAATGGTGGGCTGAGTCTGTCATCACCTTGATTCCATGAATCTTTAAGGTTGTAATGTTTTCTTTTTTTTTCTGGCTGGAATTCAGTCAAAGTCTAAATATTTGACTTTACTCATCCTAACTCTCACTCTCTCTCACTCTCACTCTCTCTCACTCTCACTATCTCTCACTCTCACTATCTCTCTCTCACTCTCTCTCACTCTCACTATCTCTCTCTCTCACTCACTCTCTCACTCTCTCTCACTCTCACTCTCACTATCTCACTCTCACTATCTCACTCTCACTATCTCACTCTCACTATCTCTCACTCTCACTCTCACTCTCACTCTCACTCTCTCTCACTCTCACTCTCACTCTCACTCTCTCTCACTCTCTCTCACTCTCACTCTCACTCTCTCTCTCTCTCTCACTCTCTCTCTCACTCTCTCTCTCACTCTCTCACTCTCTCTTTCTCTCTCTCTCACTCTCTCGCTCTCTCTCTCACTCTCACTCTCTCTCTCACTCTCTCACTCTCTCTCTCACTCTCTCACTCTCACTCTCACTCTCTCTCTCACTCTCTCTCTCACTCTCTCTCTCACTCTCTCTCTCACTCTCTCTCTCACTCTCTCACTCTCTCTCTCACTCTCTCTCTCACTCTCTCACTCTCTCTCTCTCTCTCTCCTTTTAAGACTAGAGATGACCGGATGCCTCCACATCACCATAAGCTACCTACCTCCTCTCTCTCTCTCTCTCTCTCTCTCTCTCTCTCTATATATATATATATATATATATATATATATATATATATATGTATATATATATATGTATATGCATAGAGATGTATATATTTATATATGTATGTATGTTTGTCTACATATATATATATATATGTATATGCATAGAGATGTATATGCATAGAGATGTATATATTTATATATGTATGTATGTTTGTCTACATATATATATATATATGTATATGCATAGAGATGTATATGCATAGAGATGTATATATTTATATATGTATGTATGTTTGTCTACATATATATATATTTCTGGGTGTGTCCGCAGTTGGTGGTTTTTATCTTTGAAAAGCCAATGGAATATTTTGGAGGAAGAACAAAAGTAATTCTGCATCACCCGGGAACACAATTTTCTTTTTAACATGTAAGCTTAATTATCTTAATGAGTAGCACACTGCTCAGGGATATATATATATATATATATTACAGGGTGACCCATAAAAACGGGCCCCATCTATAATCAGGCCCTGTTTCTTAGTGTTTTGTTCGAATGAAATGAAACTTTGGTCATAACTAGTTTATTATATTCAAAACATCACATCAAAACACTAGGGTCTTTGGCCTTTTTTTTTCTTTTTTCTTTTTTCTCTGTTCCACAGCATATGTTTTAGATGGACTATTTTGTTGTTGTTTTTTTATGGGGGGGGGGGGTCACCCTGTATATATATAAACGGTTATAGGTCTCTCTGCCTATTTTCATAATTTCAAACTTTATCTCCGTGATTAAAAGTCGCAGAGCAGCGCTAGATGTATCACCATGAGGTTAAGATGAAGAAAGAGTTTACGCAATGTTAAATGTTTTTACGGTGTCGGATAGATAGCAACTGGCCGCGCGATTTGAAAATCTGGAAATTTCTTGAAATCAAGTGCTCTGTTATGACGTTCAAGAATTCGATGACGTCATAACCGGGCATAGTAAATGACACCGTAACCAGGTCATAATCAGAAAGAGAGAACTGGGAGGTGGGAGAAATAGTTTGTCTTGACGGTCGGTGAATGGAATTCTCACGGGTCGTCTATCTATCGTATTTGGTAGCTATACTGCGGTCCTGGATATGACCTTAAACCCTATCCAGTGGTGAGGCCTCAGCTTGAGGCCTTTGGGGGGTATGGAGCCACCCTTCAATTGTCATTACTCCCACGTCCACTCTGACCCGGAGTGGTAGTACCTGTTAGGGTCCCAACTATGGGTTAAATAGAAACCGACTTGAAAACAACAAATATATTTCATTAAAAATGTTTTCTTCAAAATCTTTGGATTCGGCATTACATAACATGAAAAGGGTTGATATGCCGTAAAACAAAAACAACCAACTAGTTATACTGCTTGCTTGCTGGTTTGTCAAAATGGACCACATTCTTGCTTTGTTGTGTCAATTATTAAACCAGCAACTAGATAACCTTGCACACACACACACACACACACACACACACACACACACACACACACACATATATATATATATATATATATATATGAGAGAGAGAATAAATTACAAAAAATATGTTGACCATCTTATAATTTATCCCTTTAATTCAGTTGACTTTTGCAATTCTTGACAGTATGTTTTGTAGCGCAAAATCAATCACTTAATTATTATATCAATCAGTGAATCTATTATGCCCTTAACTCATTCGAAGAAATAGCAACAATCAATCCTTCAAAAGGAAAGGAAGTGTGATTTGAGATGATTAAAATCCTAGAATTGGAAGAGAATCTGCAGATACCTTTAATATGTTTCCATTACGCCATTTTTTAAATATATATATATAATGCTCCTCATCTTGAGTTGAGCATATTGAGAAGAGATACACGAATTACCATTAGCGTATAAAAAAATTGGCTAAAGACATTTAATTCCTTCGCCCGTAACTGGGCACTTTTCTACAAGGAGGGGTCGCTTTTTTCGCCGATATTTTCGGAAGTCATCCCCTCTTTTCGATTGACTAACCTTAATTTAAGCCTTCGCTATTTCTGGTTTGGTGATAGACACAACGACAAAGACGTCATGTTTTTTTGTGTTGTTTTTTTTTTCACGTTTCTTTCCGCTGTTGCGTTGCGGGTTCGAACCTGCCTGCCTACTATTACACACACCTCTAAACACCCGGCCAAAATATCCAACAAAATGTTAATTGAAAAGTTTTCTCATTATAAAAACGATTATTATATTAATTATAATTTTTGACAGAAGAAATAAAATTAATTGCATATAAAACGAGAAGAAAATTTTTTAAATTTTGAGAAGAATCAAAAATTATTAAATCATCAATCAATGACAAAATGTATTGATAATTTATTAATTAAAAAAAAAATTCCTTTTAAAATCAAATATAATTTTAGATCAGTTTATTAAATAATTTTTTTATAAAATTTATTTACATAATTTGCCAAGATTTATTTGTATAATTGGGTAATTTTGCGTTTTTCTTATGTTTTATATTCAATTAATTTTATTTCTTCTGTCAAAAAAATCATAATTAATAAAATAAAAAATCAATATATTAATGTTTTTTTATAATGAGAAAATTTATAAAATATTTAAAATCTTAAAAGTGCAACAAAATGCCAATTACATTTTTATTAGTGCATGAGATTGAAGGTAAATAAAATATTCTTTTTTTTTTTTAATTCAAGGTCAAAATGTTAACAAGTATTTTATTGAACTATTGAATGTTTTTTTTTTGTCAGGCCGTATCTCGTCTTGTGTGTGTGTGTGTGTGTGTGTGTGTACGCGCGCGTGCGTGAGTCCGAACATATAGTTCACAAAACATGACGACATTCCTGGGTTCTGTTATACCAAGCCGCATATATATATATATATATATATATATATATATATATATATATATATATATATATATATATATATATATATAGCCAGTAGAGTTTAGTTTCCTAGAAGTACATCCAATGAAGCAACATGTGTCTACCAAAGAGTGCTCCTCAATGAGTGAACAGAGCAGGTATATTAAATATTTCGACGGTAATTCGAGGCCTGAAGACGTAGTCCCCCAACGCGGGTAATTACAGAAACATGTATGCACATATGTAGCCATTAATGTTTGTATAAATAAATTTTATATATATATATATATATATATATATATATATATATATATATAATTTTTATAGTAAATAATCATGTCAGCCCCTTTAAGAAACTCATTTTTTTATCATTGAGCACTTTCAGTTGACTTAAGTCGGTCGATTTAACTCTTATGCGCAGATCATCGTATTATGATTAGATCACTCTGACTGACGCAAAAAAAACATTTAAAAATAAAATGTTTAGAGTTCAACGTTATTTCACGCGGTTAACGGTAGCTGATTGGATACCGTCCTTGCTAATGAAGCCAGAGATGGCTTCTGCCGCCGGGTTCGAGTCTATGGAATGGTGTTAATCGTCACACCCTGCACTGAAGATTTCTGAAAGGATGAAACGCTAGTCTCTGTAGGTATTTAAAAATTATTATAGTAAATAATTATATATATATATATATATATATATATATATATATATATATATATATATATATATTTACATTTACATAGGCATCACCACTTATCGAGGCCACTCAAGGATAAGGGTTAAAGAGTGTACAGTAGACATTGGACAATATAGCAATCATTAGTAATGAAAATTTGGTAAATTTAATAACTTATATAGAACGGCTCATCAAGAACTTATTTACGTTAGACTTGAACACAACCATATTGTAGTCAGCCGGAAAGCAGGAAAACGGAAGACAATTCCACAGGCGTGCAGTTCTAATAAAAAAGC
>NC_136526.1:9608036-9610536 GCF_053919585.1 Euprymna scolopes
TATTCATGTTATAAAAATGAATTCCTTACATGTGAGATTCATCTGTTTCAAATTCAAAATGGATATATTTTTTTAATTTACCAGTCTTGTATTTATAAGATTAGGATTAATCCATTTGACTACTTATCACTCCCACTATATATATATATATATATATATATATATATAGTGGGAGTATATATATATATATATATATATATATATATATATATATATATGAGCAAACAGTTAATAAAACATGTTAAAAAAACACTTTGAAATGAGTTAAAAGCATATTTAATCTGAAAAGGAAACACTAGATAAATGAATAGTCCTTAATCCGCGGAGTTTCGTTGTTTTCAAGTAAGATCTTTGACTTACTTGCAGTTTCATCAAATACTTTTGCATGCAAAATCCGATCCCGCATTTTACTAATTCCTACCCTCTGATGAGAAGGAAAGTATTTCTTCGCAACTCCGCGGATTAAGGACTATCCACTTATCTAGTGTTTCCTTTTCAGATTAAATATGTTTTTAACTTATTTCAAAGTGTTTTTTAATGTTTTATTAACTGTTTGCTCTTATTATAAGCTCTATCTTCTATTTGGTTTTATCAAGCTTTTGCATCTGGCTGAGATAACTTTAAAAATATTAATTCTTTAATATTTATAATATACTTTAATTTTACCATCTTGGATCATTTTGGTAAATTTAATTGTAATTTTTATCTTATATATATATATATATATATATATAATATACACTCTTTCTTTGTTTTTACATAAACAGTAATATGTTGCTACACAGTCATGAGCATGTTTCGGTCACCTACAGGCGATACAGCTTATACGGAAGTAAAGTTTTCCATGAGAACATCAGGTGTTCCTCATCAAATGTTGTGAAAAATAAGATTTGGTTGTATGTAAATAAGACCCAACAGGGGTGCGGATGGTGGGGGTTAAGGATCGTGATGGAGGTAATGCAAGATTAGAAAGAAAGGTATTCTTATGCGTGTGTGATGGCCGCCCTAAATCTTACACATACTACTGTGTATGGGTTCAAACTTTGACGGAACCTACTGACATTACCTCCTTGTGACGAGCAAGGCCTGGTATTTTCACTGCAAACTTTGCTTTCGTATAAGCTGTATCGCCTGAAGAGGTCTCTAGTTACTGGTAACTAGCTGACCGAAACATGCTCATGATTGTGTAGATTTTTTTTATGAGGAAGAATAATTATTTTTAGGGTAGGATGTTTCGATTTTCGGGACTTATTGGATGAATTTCTGTATAAAACATATCTAAGAACACTGCCAGACACATAAATTACCTTTGTGTGAAGTTTGCAAAAGATTAGCTCAGCCGTTTCAGATACTATATGGAAGGAACTCACACTCAGATAAAGTGACTTTTATATATAATAGTTAGGATCTCACATGCATAGAGATCAGGGGCGGAGATGGGACTAGTGCCACTCGTGCCCGGCACGACCAATAACTCGGTCAATGTTATTCAAAATGGATAAAAAATCATCAAGCAATTGCGTATCTATTCAAGTTTCGATAACTAAGTAGCCAAAAGTTCCTAAATATATCTGGGAATAATACAACGATGCTGTTTTTAACGGATGGCCTTTGTCCGGCCACCGTCAGATCCATTGAACATCCCATAAAAGCGGCTACAATGTTGTGTATAGAGTTGTGAATTTAATTGCTAACCTGGTTAGTTGTCATAGTCATCAATTTTTTTTTATTCTAATAAACATATTTTTCTCGTCATAGTAATGAACATCTCTTTCCTTCTATACTTTTGAAAGGAAAAAAGTTGATCTTATCTACTGTATTAACAAGACTACAGATTATACAGTGCCTTGATTGTTAACAAAAAAAACAAAAAAAACACCATGCAAGATACGTTAGTCAATCTGTGCTATACAATAGAGAATCACGTAATAGCAACTATGGTGACTTTACTTCGGGTCCACGGACCACGGGTTGGGAACTGAAGTTGAAAGAGGGAGGCGGGCACGAGTAGTAATAATAGGCTAGAGTCGCCACTGATAGAGATACAGATTCTACCTCTTCTTTTATCGTGTATTGAACTAATTAGTTAGAAAAATAAAATGGTGGGGTAGACCTGGGCTTGAACAGAGGTGTGGTCATTCGATCTTAAGTCGAATACTCAACCACTGAGCTTTATCTACAGATCATAAGAAATCTGTTTTGATGTTTTTGTTTTTTTTTGTTTAGAAGAAATGATTTTCTGAAATTTTCTGAAAATTGAATCTTCCTTTGATTTACTGAGAATTATTTCCCTTGGCCGGTGTAACGTAAAATATTCCCCCGTAAAAATTTCTTTTTTTTTATCTATAAGAAAGAAAAACTATTTTTCAGTATCGAACTTTTCCGATTTTCGATACTTATCGGATGAATTCCTGTATAAAACATATCTAAGAACACTGCCAGACACATACATTACCTTTGTGTGAAATTTGCAAAAGATTAGCTCAGCAGTTTCAGAACC
>NC_136526.1:9623036-9628036 GCF_053919585.1 Euprymna scolopes
TCTCCCACCGCAAAATCAACAGGGACCGGATCATTACAGAAATGGTTTAATCTTTGTTGATTTTGGGGCGCAGAGGCTTGGTTCACACTCAACGGCACGAGAATAGGAATGGGGCGATCAAAGGTTACTACAAAACTATACTGTCTCCAGGATGAGTGCATTTCGTGGAAATGTACACAACCTTTGGACAGTAAGTTTATACTTTTTTATGGAAATTGCTCGAGACAAGGCATGAAGCCACTTGATATAAGGATTAAACAAGAACGAAAGGTGATTATTGCCAAGGCAGGAGATGCCTATATATATGACAAAAAATTATATGTGTGTGTGTTTGTTTTCGTTTTTTGTATATTTGAGTAGTACGCTGAGTAAGGACTGTACGCATGATGCTGAGATAAATCACAGAATAGCCAAAGCCAGTTCTTCTTTTGGCAAACTGGAGAAACGTGCATGGTCAGATTGGGGAATCCCATCAAAAACAAAGCTAAGTGTTTACGAAGCATGCGTTATCACCACGCTGTCAGACAACATATAGAAGGAATCTCAAGTTATTGGAAAGGTTTCGCCAAAGTTGTACTCGGAGAATATTTAATACTAGCGGGGGTACCCGGCGTTGCCCGAGTGTTTGTTTCCGGGACGGGGGGGGGGAGTTTTAAAAAATGTTATGGTAGATAAGTAGGAAGGATCAAACCCGGAGTCATGAGTAAAAGTAGGAAAATAAAGTGTAAAAAAAACAAAAAAAAAACATCTGCAACGTTAACAGTTCGGCCACCAAGAAAAGTCCATTCCAGTTGTTTAGGAAAAAAAAAAACGACTACAGTAGGTCGGCGCGAACGTGAAAATATACTGTGAATTGTCCAGCACGCTAACCACTACGCCACAGAGCACTGCAGCTTAGTTTAGTGATTTTAAATGACTTCACATGAAAGAACTACGAAGCCAAACCGGTGTTCTCTTCTCAACTGTTCCTTGTGAACGATCCCCAAACGGTGTTAAGTGGTGGCAGGGGGAGGAGGAATTTATTAGAGAGAAAATATTTTACCACTTCCATTGATCTTAACCGATTTTGGCCGTGACTTCTCAGCAGAAAAAGTATAGAAATCTAAGATTATCGAGGAATTTGAGAAATAATGAGCCTATAACACACCTCAGATATTGTTCTGCCGTTTGTGGATATTATATTTGCATGAAATATCTTGATTTTTTTATCCTATTAATGTCAAAATCAGACGAGAAAAAATGAGTTCATTTTATTTATATAGAGATTAACTGGGGGACTCAAACGCCTGACACTGTGGTTCTTGAACAATCAAATAGTAATAGTATTGAAATATAAATCATTCAAAATCAGATGCGGACACTTGGTTAGGATGGAGTACGAAAGATTTCCTAAACAACTGATGCGAGAGAGATGGAGGCAAAAGACCACAACATAAACCAAGGAAATGATTTAAGGATTCTCTGAAAAACAACTTGAAAATACTTGTAATGGATGTACATAACTGGGAAGCCAAAGCGAAAGATCGATCACTGTGGAGAAAGACCATCAGAGAAAGTTGTAAGATTTTTGAAGAGCAGCGTGTAGATATTGCTGTCTTAAAACGTGTTTTAAGAAAACAGGACGAAAATGTCAGAAATTGCAACAGGAATTGAAGTGCACTGTATGCAGCAGATACCTATTGTTAAAAGCTAGTGTTGTAAATCACCTTAAATCGCACAAAGACAAGACTGAGTCTTATGAGGTGGCTTCTACGACACATCTGACAACGCTAAAATGTCATATTTGTGGTCTAATCTCCAAATCTAAAAGTGGCCTGACACGATATTCGAGGATTCACAATATTATCATGCGATCACCTTTACAAGAGGGAAAGTTTTTTTATGTCACATTTGTGAACTTTCATGTAGGACTAAAGCTGGATTAAAAAGTCACCTAGGTGCACAACACTTAACTGAAGAGATAGCAAATTTCTGTCAAGAAGTAGCAATCATCCTCATATATATATATATATATATATATATATATATATAAGAACAAGTAGTTATTAAAACATGTTAAATAACACTTTGAAAAAGAGTCAAAAACATTTAATTTTAAAAAAGAAGCACTAAATAAGTGGATAGTCCTTAATCCGCGGAGTTTGTGATTTAGCAAAACGCGGGATCGGATTTTGCTTGCAAGAGTATTTGATGAAACTACAAGTAAGTCATAGATTTTACTTGGTAACAAAAAGTGAAGCCGAGGGAATAGGGTGAAAAAAATGATTTCAAGTGAATATATATAATATATATATATATATATATATATATATATATATATATATATGACATGTTATCAGCTTTATCTAAAAGAAATTCTGAAACATAATATTAAAATCTTGTGTTCTTTTTTTTGTTCTTATTCTTTTAGGGGCAAACGCCGGCATTGGAAAAGCCACGGCGATGGAGCTGGCCAAGCGAGGTGCCCGAGTGATTTTAGCCTGCCGAGACATGAAAAAGGGTGAAGCCGTAGCGAGGAACATCAAAAAGAAGACCTCCAACCCGAACGTCTACTCGATGCGTTTGGATCTGGCTAGTCTGCATTCCGTCCGGGAGTTTGTCGACGATTTCAACCGGTCCGAACCACAACTCCACATCCTCATCAACAATGCAGGTAAGTTGCGGGGAGAGAGAGAAGAAACACTTGAGGATGATGAGGGGTGGGGGGGGGGGCAATTTTCGTAACTTTTGCAGCTGGAATCTCTCTCTTTCTCTCTTTCTTTATGCTTCTCTTTCTCTTTCTCCTTATCTCTTTCTCTTTCTTTTTCTATTTCCCCTCCTCTTTGAGGTGATTAGCAATATACTAACCCCCTCTTCAAAGACAGAAAAGGGAGTAAAAACCTCCTAGAACTGCACAAAACCAGACCTGTCCGACTTATTCAAGGTTATCATTTACTCAACAAATGACCCACACTCTGACGGACTGATTGTCAGCGACGTACACCTTTCGGCAGTCTTGCAGTTAAGTCCAGGCAAAGTTCGACAACTGTAGAAGTATTTTATCAGTATTTTATACCGTCAAATCACGAATATTACGAATTATTAGTATAATAAAAATAAAAATTATTAAAGTTTTAAATTTTAAAAAATGTGTAACTAATATAAAATATATAATTAATATAAAAAATGTAATCAATATAAAATATATTATATAATTAATATAAAAAAATATGAAAATTTGTTCCATTATTCCCATCTAATGGAAGAGTTGTGGAGGCGGCGTGAGAAAGGACACGCATTTCTACGAATTATTAAAAGCATAAGACAACAAAACACTTTTTAAGAAATGTTTAATTTTTAAAGTTGTTTTATTTTATATAAATTTATATTTTGTTATGTGGTTCATTACTTCAGATTTTGTTTTGTTCGTTTTCCTGTTAAGACAATAATACACTTTCTAAAAATTGTTTCATTTTTCTGTTAACTAAATAGTTATAAATATAAAAAAATTTATATTTTGTTCGTTTGCTTTATTCAATCAAGTGATTACTTCCAATATTAAAACATTTTTTATGTTAATTACATATTTTTTATTTAAAAATTTTAATAATTTTTAAATTAAAACTAATAATCTCTTCTCTCTCTCTCTATATATATATATATATATATATATATATATATATATATATATATATATATATATATATAAACGTGAACGTGTCTGTGTGTGTGTCTGTATATTTTCCTACGCAATAACTCTGTCACGCATTTCTACGAATTATTAAAAGCATAAGATAACAATACACTTTTTAAGAAATGTTTAATTTTTAAAGTTGTTTTATTTTGTATAAATTTATATTTTGTTACGTGGTTCATTACTTCAGATTTTGTTTTGTTCGTTTTTTTTTCTGTTAAGACAAAAATACACTTTCTAAAAATTGTTTCATTTTCTGCTAAATAGTTATCTTCTCTTCTATCTATCTATCTTCTATCTATCTTCTATCTTCTATATAAATAAAATGAACTCATTTTTTCCCGTCTGATTTTGACATTAATAGGATAAAAAATCAAGATATTTCATGCAAATATAATATGCACAAACGGCAGAACAATATCTGAGGTGTGTTATAGGCTTATTATTTCTCAAATTCCCCGATAATCTTAGATTTCTATACTTTTTCTGCTGAGAAGTCACGGCCAAAATCGGTTAAGATCAATGGAAGTGGTAAAATATTTTCTCTCTAATAAATTCCTCCTCCCCCTGCCACCACTTAAACTTAACACCGTTTGGGGATCGTTCACAAGGAACAGTTGAGAAGAGAACACCGGTTTGGCTTCGTAGTTCTTTCATGTGAAGTTATTTAAA
This sequence comes from Euprymna scolopes, assembly GCF_053919585.1. Taxonomy (NCBI): domain Eukaryota; kingdom Metazoa; phylum Mollusca; class Cephalopoda; order Sepiida; family Sepiolidae; genus Euprymna; species Euprymna scolopes. The sequence continues at coordinate 9,627,382 of NC_136526.1, forward strand.
ATCACTAAACTAAGCTGCAGTACTCTGTGGCGTAGTGGTTAGCGTGCTGGACAATTCACATTATATTTTCACGTTCGCGCCGACCTACCGTAGTCGTTTTTCTTTTTTTTTTTCCTAAACAACTGGAATAGACTTTTCTTGGTGGCCGAACTGTTAACGTTGCAGATGTTTTTTTTTTTTGTTTTTTTTTTTCACACTTTATTTTCCTACTTTTACTCATGACTCCGGGTTTGATCCTTCCTACTTACCTACCATAACATTTTTTAAAACTCCCCCCCCCGTCCCGGAAACAAGCACTCGGGCAACGCCGGATACCCCCGCTAGTAAATATATAAAAATGTATATTTTGTTTGTTTACTTTATTTAATCAAGTGCTTACTTCCAATATTAAAACATTTTTTTTATTTTAAAATTTTAATAATTTTTATTTGAAAACTAATAATTCGTAATAGTCGTGATTTGACGGTGTAAAATACTGATGTGATCCTTCTAGAGTTGTCGAACTTTGCCGGGACCTAACTGCAACACTGCCCACCTTTCATTGTGCAAGTAAAGACGATAGTTTCCCACTACTTTCCGTCTTGATTCGGGGGAGGGGTACATCTCCCTCCCCCCCCCCCCCGTGAGTTAAAAGCGCCCCCAGATATCGACCTGG
>NC_136526.1:9633036-9643036 GCF_053919585.1 Euprymna scolopes
TGTTTGAGAACTGTCTTCTAATGTAGACGTAATGTATACGACGATTTCCAACCTGAGATTGAAAAGACAAAAAAAAAATGATAACTAGGTACCTAAGGAATTGAACGACAACCGAAAGACACGCCATTATGAAGTGTCATCTTCCCTTCTTTTACGCAATAAGAACTCGACCACGTTGTGGCTAGCAATGAAAAGTGGGCTCTTTGTGACAACCGGCAACGCTCAGCTCAGTGATTAGATGTAGACGAAGCTCCACAACACTTCCCGGAGCCAGAGTTGAACCCAAAGAAGATCATGCTGGCTATTTGGTTGTCTACGACCGGTCTCATTCATTACATTTTCTAATGTAGGCGAAACTATTACGGCAGAGAAGTAATGTCAACAAATGAATGAAATCCGAAACTTCGACAACAATACCCAGCATTAGTCAACAGAAAGGCCCAATTATCCTCCATGACAATGTCTGGCCGAGCGTTGCTAAACCAACCATGCAGAAGTTGGCCAAATTGGACTGCGTAACTCTGCCTTATTTGCCATACTCTCCAGACCTCTCTCCAACCGACTAGTAAGTTTTCAAGCATCTCGACAAGTTTCTGCGTGAGAAATGCTTAAAAAAAAACAAGCGATATCAAAAACACCTTCAACGACTTCATCGCCACCAGAACGCAAGATTTTTACGCTTCTGACATAAATAAGCTTGTTTGCGTTAGCAAAAGTGTTTTGATTCTGGCGATGCTTATTTATTTTATCGTCATCATCATCATCACCATTGTCATCAACCCGTATTAGTATTACTGATGTTCTTGATTCCCTTATGCTATTTTTTTTCTATCTTTTATCACAGCAGTAGATTTTCATAAATATATTTGTGTCCTTTGGTGTAGACGATGATGATGATGTAATTTCTAAGCACTGAATTACATCCCTGTTTTTTGGTACCCACAAAAGGACATCGCTGACGATTTTCATTCTTAGACCCCGAAAAGTCACGATTTCACGTTGCTTCGTCTATTAACACACGAGGTGCCTTAAATAAGTTTCCAGACTTTTTTTGTCCAGGCATTTAAAAATGTTATAGACACTTTTAAATTCAGTATGTTATTGCTATACATCTTATAAGATGACTGACCAATTTTTATGATTCCAGGTTCAAATGAACAGCGACATCAGGAATTGGAATACACTCTACTAAAGCCTGATTGTCACAGCTGGTGAATTTCAAAAATGCAATCTGGACGTGAGGACACTTTAGAAGAACGATATGCAATAAAATTCTGTTTTAAACTTGGAAAAAATGCGACAGAAACGTATGGAATGCTTCAGACTGCTTTTGGACCATCTTGTATGAACCGAGCATCAGTTTTTGAGTAGCATAAAAAATTCGAGTAAGTCAGGGAGTCAGAGAGGGATGGTGAAAGGTGTGGGAGGAGAAAGAAGTCAGAACATCAGGGTTGATTGGCGAAATAAAGAATTTCATGGATAAGGACCGCCGTGTGTCTACAAAGACAGTGGGTGCATAGTTTGATGTCGGTGTGGGAACTGTACCGCACAACTATTCGCGAGTAACTGAAGATGTGGAAGGTTTGCGCAAAGCTTGTCTCAAGAGTGACCCATCCTTGTTACAGGCTATTTGGCGAAGATGGGCAGCAAAACAGTTTCTCGCCCTTCTTATAATCCAGACCCTGCTCCCTGTGACTTTTGGTTATTACCTAAGCTCAAGGAAAACCTCATTATAATACAATTGAGGAAATGAAAAAAGGCGGTGACACGTTCACAGAAAAGGACTTCCATGGAACGGTACAAGTGCATTGCAGCCGGAGGAGATTACTTCGAAGGGAGACTAGAGTTTGATATGTGTACTATCAATAAAAATGCCCATACGAAAAAAAAAGTCTGAAACCTGATTGAAGACGTCTCGTAAACCTAATTTCACGGATCTTTTTGACTCCCTTGCGCCCACAAGATCCTGCATCAGATCAGGTAGTTGGGTCGTCATAGGTGCGTTTTGTGCGTCCTCTGCTAATTGCTTGGCACAAGTTCCGTGCAGTCTCCCCTACATTCCTACGTTGACACCCTACTGTAATTTTGTTCTTTTCTTCCGCTTTCTTTCCAGCTTATATGGGCCCGAAGTCGACCACTGACGACCACATAGAACGTTCATTCGGCGTGAATTATTTGGGCCATTTCCTCCTGGTGAAACTCTTGATCGACAAACTGCACAAGAACGCTCCCAGCCGCATCATCAACGTCATCTCCGACTCTTACCAAAATGGCAAACTCGATTTCGGAGATCTCGCCATGCACCAGAACTACGGCATCTACCGTTCTTACGCCCGGAGCAAAATGTCCCAGGCCATCCACACTCTCGAGCTCCACAGACGACTTTTCAGCGAATGTATTTGGACCTTTGCCGTTCACCCTGGTAAGTAGAATGCATGTTAAAATATGAAACGAACTTCTTTTTTTTTTTTTTCAAAGATATGGAGTAAATAATTGTTGCTTTAGTTCCTCTGTTTTCTAGACGGTGATAGCTGATTTGGTGTCCCCGACGAAAGATGTTCTAACATATTTTAACTGAAGAAATTTATCACATATTTAATTATTATTATTTTTATTATTATTATTTTTATTATTATTATTATTATTATTATTATTATTATTATTAGCTCATAAGGAGCTTTCACACAGGTCATAAAGGATCTCTTCTCGAAAACAACCGGTGGCGTTCCCTGGAATCTGAGTGAGAACAAGTCCCCCCCCCAGTTTTCCAGTACTCTCCACCTCTTGATATCATTTGCAAATTAATTTTCATTATCGCAACAACAGCTTACCATTGATTTCTCGCTGGCAGCAGCTATTGGTCTCCGCTGGAATTTGAGTGGCAATAAGCCTCCCCAACGTCCCAGTTCTCTTCACACTTGTCCAGGGGAGGTCTGGTCAATGCTCTCTCCTCGGTCTTTCTATCCTCCTTGACCCTTCTCGGCTATTTGATTTCATTATTTGGGGGGGGGGGGCGGGTGATTTGTTGATGGGAGGGGATGGGGAACGAGATAGTGGACTTAGCTTCAATGTTCTTGGTTCCATGTTACGCTTCTTCATATATTGTCTCTGCAGTAGCTTGTGTAGTCCGGGCATGTGGCTTATTGCGTATTACTCTCCGCATTCATTAATATTTCAGCTGCTATTATTATTATTATTATTATAATAATTATTATTATTATTATTATTTAAAAAAAAAATTTGCAACAGGAATGAATATTCGAAGACATTGAGAATTTTAAACATATAAACACTGCATCAAAATAACTGAATCCAGTATTAAACATTCTGGTTTTGTTGGTTATCCGGCATATTTCTCGAGGCATTTCATTGTTGCTTTAGTTTCGCCGTTTCCTAGACGGTGATAGCTGATTTGGTGTCCCCCGGCGAAAGATGTTACAACAGATATTTTAAGTGAAGGAATGTATCATATTTAATTACGGAGACATTCTTAGACGTATTATTATTATTATTATTATTATTATTATTATTATTATTATTATTATTATTATTATTATTATTATTATTATTATTATTATTATTATTATTATTATTATTATTATTATTATTATTATTATTATTATTATTATTATTATTATTATTATTATTATTATTATTATTATTATTATTATTATTATTATTATTATTATTATTATTATTATTATTATTATTATTATTATTATTATTATTATTATTATTATTATTATTATTATTATTATTATTATTATTATTATTATTATTATTATTATTATTATTATTATTATTATTATTATTATTATTATTATTATTATTATTATTATTATTATTATTATTATTATTATTATTATTATTATTATTATTATTATTATTATTATTATTATTATTATTATTATTATTATTATTATTATTATTATTATGATCATCATCATCATCATCAAAATTTACAGCAGGAATAAATATTCCAAAACATTAAGAACTTTAAACATAGAAACCTTTCCTCAAAATAACTAAATCCAGTATTAAACATTCTGAAAAGGGTCGATATATCAGAAGACAAAACAATCAAACCATAATCCATTACAAATACAGATGAACACAGGTATTTATTTGTAAGTTTTTATATAGAAAAAAATACAGTTTTGGTCGCGATTTTTGTGTCGGCTGGTAGCTTCCTACTCCCCCCGCCTCTGCAACTCTTTCGAGACTAGCATATTTTATTTTATTTTATTCGCCCCGCTTTATTTTCCAACTAGTTTTCAGGTTTACTTTCTCACTATTTTAATTTTATCAATTTATCTTTTACCTTTCCCCCCCCCTTATTTCACCGCACGACTTATTTCTCTATATTATGTTTATAAAAAAAAATTACCAATGTATATATGTATATTTTTAATTATACATCTTTCTGAATCTATTTCTTTCTTTATTTATTTATCTTTTACCGTTTTCCCCCTAATTTCAAACCGCCTTTCTGTTAAATCAAGTAACCTAACACCTTCTACAACTTCTCCTCCCCCCCTCCCGTTTTTTAGTACATACATAACTAGCGTGATTGTAAAACACCCCTCCCTCTAATAACTACTATGCTTTGTGAATTGAGTTTCTTGTATAGGGGTTTGTCAGGACAACCTGGCACGAGGATACTTTTCCTTACAAATAAACCCTGATTAAATATTCAAAAATCACATAATATTCGCAGCCCAAATAAGATCTCCTTGGTATGGCTAATCCATACTGGCCTTTACGAGGAATGGTGGACCTTCTCCAAGTAAAGTTACCTCAAGTAACAGCACAGGTGGATAGTAATTGTCTGTATTTTTTAGATGAGGTGTTTTCATTGATTGAGATTGTTGGACTGCCTTCCTCATCTTGGTTGTTATTGTCACAACGTTTCGGCCATTTTGCCCTCCGGCCTTCGTCAGGTGTTTTGTATTGAACTGGGGAACCGTTTGTTAGGAGTCTCGACCCCAACCCTTTATTATTATTACGGGGGTACCGTGTTCGGACTCCAGCTAGGCTTTGGGACATAGTTGTTGATTCTCTTTTTTGAATGTTACTTTTCACTGCCTTCGTTCAGGATTGAACTCAGCACCTTTGGGTAACTGTAAACTTTGATACAACGTCTAGGACCACTCGGCCATATGTCACTAGGCAGTGAAAAAGTAACATTCAAAACAGAGAATCAGCAACTATGTCCCAGAGCCTAGCTGGAGTCCGAACACGGTACCCCCGTAATAATAATAAAGGGTTGGGTTCGAGACTCCTAACAAACGGTTCCCGAGTTCGATACAAAACACCTGACGAAGGCCGGAGGGCAAAACGGCCGAAACGTTGTGACAATAACAACCAAGATGAGGAAGTCAGTCCGACAATCTCAATCACAGGTGGATACTTTAAAAAGTGTTTTCAAACCTACTTATTTTTAACATAAGGAACCTGTCATGTGAACCAATCAGGAAAAAAATCCGCCCCCCCCCCACGTACATATGGGTTCACCATATTTGATTAATCAAACGAAAGCCGTTAGTATATACGATGCCCTTCCATGTTGCCGGGTCTTGCATCGATGTTGATCCAGTGACTTGATCTCAATTACACGAGCTGTAGAACCTTCCTGCATGAAAACACAAAAGTGTTTTTGGCGACTTTAAAGGTTTTATTTGGAGAGAGAATTTTCTCCCAAAAGAGGGGAGAGACAGAAATATACTTCCATATAAAAAAGATAAAATAATTTCGCAACTTATACTATTGTAGTGGAATCGGAAAGGGTAAAAGTAGGAACACGACGGCTTGGTGAGAATAAGAACATTTATATCAAGCAAGGGTTAGTGGTACATCCTGGATAGCTCTCATTAAGCGGTGTAGACTTGCTGGTTATATGCCTAATAGTCATGTCCATCTTAGCGGTTTAAGGGTGTGTATGTCTCCACAACAGCTATATAAGTACAATGAATTCTTATTTAACTTATCGACGAATAAACTCTTAGTTAGATAAATTAACCACATGTAATAATAGTATTTATAGAAAAGACTGAGACTAGCGAAATCACGACTGTGAAAAGGAGGATGCATTCGATAATCCGCATACTTTATTTGATCATTGTATTACCCCCCCCGTCCAAGGGGAGGTAATACAGGGGATTCTATTCTATATTATTCATTTCTTTCTTTTGTTTTCTGTCTTTAGGTGCTTGCAACACTGAGCTGATGCGCAACTGGCCGGGCCTGACTGGTCAGATCTTGAGAGTCCTGAGTCGAATCCTGTTCAAAACCCCTGAGCAAGGTTGCCAGAGCATCGTGTACTGCGCCGTTGCCGACAAGGTCCGAGAGAAGGCCGGTATGCTGTTCATCAACTGTAACGCTGTACAGTTCACCAAGAAGGTCCGCGACTTCCAGCAGGCCAGGAAGCTCTGGAACGCCAGTCTCCACCTGCTCGGTTGCGACGATGAGATTGAGCCGGAAGAGATTGAAGAGGCGATTCATGAAGCCGATACCGCAATCGAATAGTTTAAAAAAAAAAAAAAAAAAAAAAAAGAAGGGGGGATACAAACAAAAGAAAAAATGCCATGAACGTTTATAAAACGAGCGGCCATTCTAAAACCAATCTTCAAATTATTAAGCAAATAAGTGACCCGATAAACATATCTATTAATAACAAAAACATTTCTATTTTCTTATATATAAATATAAATAAATATATATATATATATATATATATATATATATATATATATTATTTATAACAAGATTATGCACGCACACGTTTTTCGCTGTTTACTCCTCTTCAGCGTGGTTGTACTTTTGGCGAGATTCTTTCTCTCTTTCTTATACAGAGAGTGTAAGAGAGAGAGAGAGAGAGAAAGAATTTCTTGTGACTACATAAAATCTACATATAATGGTTTGCGTGTCGATTTTCAGTATTTACTTAACAGTGCTCAGTATATAAGTAGAGCTACGCAGTAAGTTATGAAAATATACTTATGGCAATTGAGCTACCGAGAGGTTTCGCGTTTAATCACTGTCAGGAATCGCCATTTTAGCCTGACAATTCCCTACGGAGATGAAACGCGGCAGTCTCTGTGTAGCTTAATTTCCATAATTTATTACGTCCCTCTTTCTCGCTCTCTTTCGGTCCCCCTTTCTTTCTCGTTCACCCCTCTCTCTCTCTCTCTCTCTCTCTCTCTCTCTCTCTCGTTCCCCCTTTCTCTCTCTCTCTCTCTCGTTCCCCCTTTCTCTCTCTCTCTCTCGTTCACCCTTTCTCTCTCGTTCACCCTTTCTCTCTCGTTCACCCTTTCTCTCTCTCTCTCTCGCTCTCTCGTCCCTCCTCGCTCTCTCTCGTTCACCCTTTCTCTCTCTCTCTCGTCCCTCCTCGCTCTCTCTCGTTCACTCTTTCTCTCTCTCTCTCTCGTCCCTCCTTGCTCTCTCTCGTTCACCCTTTCTCTCTCTCTCTCTCGTCCCTCCTCGCTCTCTCTCGTTCACCCTTTCTCTCTCTCTCTCGTCCCTCCTCGCTCTCTCTCTCTCGTTCACCCTTTCTCTCTCTCTCTCTCTCTCTCTCTCGTCCCTCCTCGCTCTCTCTCGTTCACCCTTTCTCTCTCTCGTTCACCCTTTCTCTCTCTCGTTTACCCTTTCTCTCTCTCGTCCCTCCTCGCTCTCTCTCGTTCACCCCCCTCTCTCTCGTCCCTCCTCACTCTCTCTCTCCCTCTCCATCCCCTGTCTCTCCCTCTTTCGGTCCCCCTTTTTCTCTCTCTCTATCTATCTATCCTTCCCTCCCATTCTCTCTCTCTCTCTCTCTCTCTCTATATATATATATATATATATATATATATATATATATATTATGATTAAACAATAACTCTATATATTTCAAGTATTATAACTTATTTCTTAAATTATATTCTCACATGTAATCAACATAAGGTCACTGATAGCATAGACGATGTATTAAAATTTGGACTTGGCATAAGTATTTACCAAGAGTGTCTCTCTTGTCTCAGAAATCCCATCGGCCGATGTTACCACGAACTTCTTGTGCAATGGAAGAAAGAACTTCTTGTATTTTCCCTCCAAAACCGTTGCTTCAACCAAACGAGATTAAAAAAAAAAATTGCCAATGTTTAGCGTTTTTTATGACCGTATTTGAATAAACAATGATTAATTTTAAATAGCGGCTTCCTTTTTCTTCTCTATCTATCTATCTATCTATCCAACGTACTATAAAAGTAAGATTTGACTAGCAGGACCCGTGGAAATGGCATTCTGTACATGTACAGCGTAAATGAAGACGCCTTGATATTATTGTAGCTTTTTTATTCAAACTACAATATTATTTACCTAAGCTAGCGGGGGCACCCGTCGTAAAATACGTTTAAATATGATATTTTAATTTATGCAGATTTCGTATATAATATTATAGTCAGTTTTCTACCGATTCTTATATATTATAAAGTTGTGATTTTAAAAATATATATCAATATGACTTGGATGCATCAGCTTGAATCGAAACCAAAACTCCTTGAGTTATAATCGAAACCAAAGCTTATGAAGAATTCTTGGTAAAATTATTAATAAAAAAAAATAGATGGCTTGAGTTTCACCGGCTATAATCGAAAGCAAAACTTATGAAGAGTTCTTGGTAAAATTATTTATTACAAGAAATGGAAGGCCATAACAATTAAACGAGACTCACTGGAAGAAAAAAGATTTAAGAGTAACATACAAAGAATACACACACTATCATATTAATATATAGATTATAGATAGACAAGATTGAACTTAAGGAAATTATAGATAAGAGAAGACCGTGAGCAAGGAAGTCGGGATACTAAAAAAAGAAATGACGTTATAATTAGGCAAACCCGCTTGAAAAGAATCACTTGTATTATTTGGATTCTTCAGGCTACTGTTATCGTTTTGAGGGGGGGCACTTTTGCAGTATACGAACGGCGGCACTGTTAAGGGGCGATAACTCCAATTTCTGTGGCAGCATCTTTGGACGGTAGGGTCGCTAAATACCCCCAATTTGGTGGCCGGTTCGTAACCACAAAACATACACAACTGTCGCCTGACACGTCCTGCGTTTTTTTTTTTTTTTTTTTGTGTGTGTGTGTGTGTGTGTGTGTGTGTGTGTTTCGCCGTGAAAATAGGCTTTCGTCTATTACCCGTCCCCACCAAGAACTTGTGGATGAGTTCTCTTAAATACTTTTGTCAATCGGCAATGGTGTGGTCGGACATAAATCGGCCTTCTCTGCGAACGTTTTTGTACGTGTACATCTCGTATGCTCACATATAAATAAACATGATCAGCTCCGTTAGGGGAAGTTTAGACTCCGAAAAAAAAATTACCTTTCCGAACCGAAACTTTCTTCCAACAAGTCTGGCATCTCCAGCAGAATCCAGCTACTATTGCTAGTTTTCAATACTACCAGGTTTCGTCAACGTTGACACTGCTCTGTGGCCGACAACGTTGACACTGCTCTGTGGCCGACAACGTTGACACTGCTCTGTGGCCGACAACGTTGACACTGCTCTGTGGCCGACAACGTTGACACTGCTCTGTGGCCGACAACGTTGACACTGCTCTGTGGCCGACAACGTTGACATTAGCCTGCAGAAACTCTATTGTTTCCCGAGGCTCCGACGTCAACAATGCAATATTGTGCATATTTAGGGAATTTACATCCAATTTCAAGATAACATTTCCGAAGAATTTCCCTAAAACTACGAGTTATCGTCCCTGTTCTTTAACCGAGAAGCGCCATCTGGTAGCAGTTTAGTGAAACACACTTAAAAAAAAAAAAATGGCTCGCGTCCGTATACTGAAAAGTGCCGTTTTTTTTTTTTTTTTGCTTTTTTTTAACATTGAACACATTTTTATGATTATTATGAAGAGTCAATGGTCAGTTCGTGAAACCAGTGAATCATACGTTAGTATCTTAATTGTGTAGTATATAAAGTACACCCCTTGCTCTCTTTTTAGGATCGA
>NC_136526.1:9650536-9724100 GCF_053919585.1 Euprymna scolopes
ATATATATATATATATGTCTAGGCATATGTGTGCGTGTATATATATATATATATATGTCTAGGCATATGTGTGCGTGTATATATATATATATATATGTCTAGGCATATGTGTGCGTGTATATATATATATATATATGTCTAGGCATATGTGTGCGTGTATATATATATATATATATATATATGTCTAGGCATATGTGTGCGTGTATATATATATATATATATATATATATGTCTAGGCATATGTGTGCGTGTATATATATATATATATATATGTCTAGGCATATGTGTGCGTGTATATATATATATATGTCTAGGCATATGTGTGCGTGTATATATATATATATATGTCTAGGCATATGTGTGCGTGTATATATATATATATGTCTAGGCATATGTGTGCGTGTATATATATATATATATGTCTAGGCATATGTGTGCGTGTATATACATATATATGTCTAGGCATATGTGTGCGTGTATATATATATATATGTCTAGGCATATGTGTGCGTGTATATATATATATATATGTCTAGGCATATGTGTGCGTGTATATATATATGTCTAGGAATATGTGTGCGTGTATATATATATATGTTTAGGCATATGTGTGCGTGTATATATATATATATATATATGTTTAGGCATATGTGTGCGTGTATATATATATATATATGTTTAGGCATATGTGTGCGTGTATATATATATGTTTAGGCATATGTGTGCGTGTATATATATATATATATGTTTAGGCATATGTGTGCGTGTATATATATATATATATGTTTAGGCATATGTGTGCGTGTATATATATATTGTTAGGCATATGTGTGCGTGTATGTATATATATATATGTTTAGGCATACGTGTGAGTGTATATATATATGTTTAGGCATATGTGTGCGTGTATATATATATATGTTTAGGCATATGTGTGCGTGTATATATATATGTTTAGGCATATGTGTGCGTGTATATATATATATATATGTTTAGGCATATGTGTGCGTGTATATATATATGTTTAGGCATATGTGTGCGTGTATATATATATATATATGTTTAGGCATATGTGTGCGTGTATATATATATATATATATATGTTTAGGCATATGTGTGCGTGTATATATATATTGTTAGGCATATGTGTGCGTGTATATATATATATGTTTAGGCATATGTGTGCGTGTATGTATATATATATATATATATGTTTAGGCATACGTGTGAGTGTATATATATATATGTTTAGGCATATGTGTGCGTGTATATATATATATGTTTAGGCATATGTGTGCGTGTATATATATATATGTTTAGGCATATGTGTGCGTGTATATATATATATGTTTAGGCATATGTGTGCGTGTATATATATATATATATATATATATATATATATATGTTTAGGCATATGTGTGCGTGTATATATATATATGTTTAGGCATATGTGTGCGTGTATATATATATATGTTTAGGCATATGTGTGCGTGTATATATATATATATATATATATATGTCTAGGCATATGTGTGCGTGTATATATATATATATATGTCTAGGCATATGTGTGCGTGTATATACATATATATGTCTAGGCATATGTGTGCGTGTATATACATATATATGTCTAGGCATATGTGTGCGTGTATATACATATATATGTCTAGGCATATGTGTGCGTGTATATACATATATATGTCTAGGCATATGTGTGCGTGTATATACATATATATGTCTAGGCATAAGTGTGCGTGTATATACATATATATGTCTAGGCATATGTGTGCGTGTATATACATATATATGTCTAGGCATATGTGTGCGTGTGTATACATATATATGTCTAGGCATATGTGTGCGTGTATATATATATATGTCTAGGCATATGTGTGCGTGTATATATATATATGTCTAGGCATATGTGTGCATGTATATATATATATGTCTAGGCATATGTGTGCGCGTATATATATATATAGTCTAGGCATATGTGTGCGTGTGTATATATATATATATATGTCTAGGCATATGTGTGCGTGCATATATATATATGTCTAGGCATATGTGTGTGTGTATATATATATATATGTTTAGGCATATGTGTGCGTGTGTATATATATATATATGTTTAGGCATATGTGTGCGTGTATATATATATATGTTTAGGCATATGTGTGCGTGTATATATATATATATATATATATATATGTTTAGGCATATGTGTGCGTGTATATATATATATATTGTTAGGCATATGTGTGCGTGTATATATATATATGTTTAGGCATATGTGTGCGTGTATGTATATATATAAAACGGGGCATTCCTTTGTTTTTTGTTTTTTTGTTTTTGTTTTTGTTTTGTTTTTTGCAACCGAGGAACTAATTTTAAGGTAGGTATCCTAGCCCCGACGTCGCCGCGTCGAAACTACTCAAAACAAAATAATGGCACGCTGCCTCAACCGTAAAACGCGGATATATAAACACGTTCGTTCAGCAACGGCTCAATTTTAGATACGCCCACACACTTTTCTCAAAACAACAAAATTGAAAATAACATATTTTTGGCGGACGTAGTTGAAAGCAGGTCACGTGACACAACCAGCCAATGAGAAAATTAAGAATATAATCTTTTTAACAAATTTCCAAACACCAAAATATCAGCAGAAGCTAATGTTCTCTGGAGCCCGTCTGGATGCATTTTTTGCGCCCAAACGAATCAGTTGACCTTTTGAGCACCATGGCGTAAACAGCAATGTCGACCCATCCGCGTTAGACGTTAAACACGCGTACGCCCAACAATTAATTATTTTTACCCTTTTCTATCTCTCCGCTAAATAAGCGATGAACTTTTTATAGTGTTTAACTCTTCGTAAAAGACCTGGTTATTTCTAACCAAGAACTTTCATTTTTTCTACACCATTCCATTCAATCACCTCAGTCGCAGAAAGAGACTTTCAATTAAGAAGAAACTTCCTTGGGTTTGTATTACTGTACACATAGATTCGAAAAGCTTTTAAAAAAAAAACAAAACAAATATATAACAAATAAATGTTATCAAAGGCAAGATAAGTTACTTTTCTACCAAACTGGATATATTTTTCGTGTTTTTATTCAATGTAACATGTTTATTCAGCTCGAAAAACACGCAGTGTTTACTGATGTATTGGAAAATTCAAAATGGCGCCCGACTCTCTCTTTAATACGGTAAGTTTGGGAAAAGGTGTTATAAATGATGAATCAGACAAAATACTATTAAAAAACCACCGAATATATGTCAACTTATGTGACGGTAACATATATTGAGCGAATTTCTAACAGTATTTTGTCTAGTTTATTATTTATATCACCTTTTCCCGAACTTACCCTGTTAAAGAGAGAGTCGGGCGCCATTTTGAATTTTCCAATACATCGGTAAACACTGTATGCTTTTCGAACTGAATAATGATTGAATACGCGGACATTTTGTCTACACGGTCTTTTAACAAATAAAAAATAATATTTTTATTATGTTTTAAACAACTTTAATAGTTCATTTTGGAAGCATATTCCATAAAGAAAATAAACAACCCACTTTAAAAACAGAAATTACGAGTTTTTTATATTTTATTCGCAGTTTTTTGTTGGGGGGGGGTAAAAAATTCCGCTAAAATTCTGACACTGCTACAGCTGCACCTACAGGGGGTATCCTTTGTCTTTCGAGACTGAACGGAAGCATCGAATATGGACCCACTCGCACTCCACTACGTTCTGGACGTCATTTTCTAACGAATTTTCGAATGTCGCAACAATACCGAAAAAACACGATCTCTTTGGGGTTGGTGTGCTGCAAAAGGGCGTTTATGACCGCTAGATGCAAGCACACGGATGGGGAGGGGGAGGGGGTGTCTTTTTGTATATTTGGGTGGCAGGCGAAGTCATGTAGCCTAAGCGCCAGGACTGAGTACCTTGCTAATTAAAGTATCTGCGTGTTAATTGTGCCAATATTAGTTGTAAAATCTTTCGATGCGCCTCCGGATAGAATTCGTCATTTTTTTTTCTTTTTTTTTTTTTTACCAACAGTCAGACGCAGCCGGCGTGGTTATTGCGTTTCATTATTTCGCTAACTTCCTGCCATCACTCTTTATCTGTGTTTATGCGAAGGCGATCCGAGATAAAATAAATAACGCTGCTTGAAAAGAATCTGTTTGCCTAATGCCATCTTCCCCCCCTACTCTCTCTCTCTCTCTCCCTCCCTCTCTCTCTCTCTCTCTCTCTCCCAAATATACGCACCGGGCCAGCGGTTGAATTAACGAATATTTATTTGCTTCTGGTGCCTCTTTTGAGCAACGGATATCTTTCTTTTCGACAATCTCCTCAATTAAACTTTTTTTTTTTTAAAAAATCTGGAGAGTGTTTTTATATATATATATATATATATAATAACACAAAAACAAAACAAAACAAAAAATTGCGTGAATGCGAGTATTATGTTTGTTTGTTTGTTTGTTTGTTTTTAATATGTTGTATAGAGAGCTGGAGCAGTAGGTGTGTCAGAAACTTCGTGAAAAATATTGAATAATTGCACCCCCTGTCTTTCCAAGCTTATAACTACACGAAAAATGTAATTCAAACCCTATTTCTTTTTCAATTAAAGGAGCAAGGACCAAGGTTTCATTAAAAAAAAAACAAAAAAAAACGAGGTTTAAAAAAAACACTACTTTTTTGTTTTAAATTTGAATATATTATTTATTGATCTTTTTGTTATGTCAGGTTTCTATTAATAATAACAGGACAAGGATATATGACCGTTCAGACCAACATGGCCGACTGACCAGGTCTCGTTTATTCACGTTTACGTCCGAGAGTTTACATTATAAACATTGAACAAAGGGGGACAACTCCCACCGATCCAAGGGACATAACATCTCTCTTTTTTATTTTATTTAATAATGTTTAATGTTCTTTTACTATATGGTCTCTCTCTCTCTCTCTCTCACACACACACACACACACACTTGATATATCTATTAAAAGAAAGGAGTTCATTTATTTACTTTTATATATATATATATTTATATATATATATATATATATATATATATATATATATATTTGTATATACATATATTATAGGTCTAGTTTAATAGGTGGTCTTGACTGACGCCCAGATCTGGTTGTTGTATACTCTTGAGAGGTGAAAGTGGGGCATGCTGTTTTGACTGCTTCTTCCCTAGGTAGATGACTGTCTTCATGGGTCTCCGATGTGTGAGCCTCGACCATTTCTGGTGGTTTGGGTACAATGTGTCGTCGATTGCGTCGGATTATTGTCCCTTCTTCTTTGGTCCGTAGAATGTAGGAACGTGGTGTATTTGCCATTCCAACTACGATGCCTTCCTGGTTTGGGGGGTTGTAGCTTCTGACCCATACAATATATTAGGGTGTCCACTTGACAAGCATTTGGTTTTTCGTCAAGGTTGGACACTGTCTGGTAACGGTTGAACCGTCGTATCCATTTTTCCCATGACTCGGGTTGGTTGAATGGAAAGGGCTCTGGTGGACTCACGTGGCTATTCATACTGGGGGGTTATTATGGAACTTCACGTATTTCTTTTTTTTTTAACGGCTCTTAGGCTCGGTATTTAGTATAACTCTTTCCCCGTATTTTGCTCACATTTTAGTAAATCCCGTGTTCTGACACCATGTTATGTCAGGTTTCTATTAATAATAACAGGACAAGAATATGTGACCGTTCAGACCAAGTCTCGTTTATTCACGTTTACATCCGAGAGTTTACATTATAAACATTGAACAAAGGGGGACAACTCCCACCAATCCAAGGGACATAACACTTTTATCTTCAATTTGTGATATATAAAACTTTGGTGCGTAAATTAATTATTTACTTTTTAATAGACATTTCAAAATAGGGGGCGTTAATTTAAAAAGAAAACGTTTGTCTAAAATATTATATTCGGTTTATTGGAAAGAGCATAAAATTTCACATTGACCCTGAAAATATTGTAAAAATAGAATCAATAGAAAAATTTTGATAGATTTTTAAAGTTTAAAAATTGAAAAATACTTAACTCGTAAAATTCAATTAATTTCATTATTAATTTTTTTTAAATATTTCTATTACTTTTTATACAACTTTAATAGTTTATTTTGGAAGTATAATCCATAAAGAAAATAAACAACCCACTTTTAAAAGAGAAATTACGAGTTTTTTTTTTAATTATTATTTTATTCGCAGTTTCGTGTTGGGAGGGGGGATCAAAAATTCCTACAAAAATTCTGATACACCTAATGCTCCAGCAATTTTGAAATTTGGAGGAATTTTTGACACCCTTAACACAAAACTGCGAATAAAATATACAAAACTCGTAATTTCTCTTTTTAAAGTGGTTTGTTTATTTTCTTTATGAAATATACTTCCAAAATGAACTATTAAAGTTTTTTGAAAAATAATAGAAATATTATTTTTATTTAAAAAAAAAACAAACAGTGTTTACAAAGTACCTCATGCAGCCATTTTTTTTTACGTAATAAAATGCATTGAATTTTACGAGTTAAACTTTTTCAATTTTTTCAATGTAAAAATCTATTAAAATTTTTCTATTGGTCCAAATTTTACGATATTTGCAGGTTTAATGTGAAATTTTATGCTCTTTCCAATAAACTGAATACAATATTTTAGACAAGCGTTTTTTTAATTCATCCCCCCATTTTGAAATGTCTATCAATTAATCTTCTCACCGCAGATTTATATATCACAAATTGAACATAAAAGATCAATGAATAAAATAATCTAATTTAAAACAAACAAAAAAAAAGAATAGTTTTGTGCAAATTTACATTATATATATATATATTCGAAGTAAGTTAAAATTCTTTGATTTTCTTGAAATCTTTTTTAAAGAAAATCGATTGAAAAAAACAAATATTGCATATTTTGCTTGTTATTATTTTAAAAGTTGGTCTTTGCTCCTTTTATTGAAAAAAAATAAGGTTTGAATTACATTTTTCAAGTAGTTATGAGCTTCGAAAGATAGTAAGTCTAATTATTCAAGTTTTTATCACGCATTAAAAATGCAATTTCTGATACTCCTAGTGGAGCACTGAAGATTCCCGAAAGGAAGAAACACTAGTGTCTGTAGGTATTTAATAATTATTATAGTAAAAAAATTATTATGTCAGCCCCTTTAAGAAACTCGTTTCTTATCGTTGAGCACTTTCAGTTGAAATAAAAAGTCGGTCAATTTAGCTCTTATGCATAGATCATCGTATAACAATTAGATCACTGTGACTGACATAAAAAACATTTAAAAATAAAATGTCTAAATTCAACGTTATTTCACGCAGTTAATGGTAGCCAATTGGATACGGTCTTTGCTAATCGAGCCAGAGATGGCTCGTGTTGCCGGGTTCGAATCTGGTGTTAATCATGACACCCTGCACTGAAGATTCCCGAAAGGATGAAACACTAGTGTCTGTAGGTATTTAATTATTATAGTAAAAAAAAATTATATATATATATATATATATATGAGCAAACACTTAATAAAATATATAAAAAAAACACTTTGAAATGAGTTAAACATATTTAATCTGAAAAGGAAACACTAGATAAATGGATAGTCCTTAATCCGCGGAGTTTTGAAGAAATACTTTCCTTCTCATCAGAGGGTAGGAATTAGCAAAATGCAGGATCGGATTTTGCATGCAGAAGTATTTGATGAAACAACAAGTAAGTCAAAGATCTTACTTGAAAACGAAAAAAAAGTGAAGCAGAGGGAATATGGTGAAGAAAAAGGTGATTACATATTATAAGCTCTATTTCCTATTTGGTTTTATCGAGCTTTTACATCTGGCTGAGATCATTTTATGAATATTAATTCTTTAATATTTATAATATACTTTAATTTTACTATCTTGGATCATTTTGGTAAATTTAATTGTAATTTATATATATATATATATATATATATATATATTGTTCTCCAAACGAGGATATAATTCCACTTAGTCTTTTTTGCTCCTAATGAACCCTGCTCTAGATGCCGCATCTTCACCATGCTACCTAGCATCTTCTCTACTATTCTGATGAGAAGCATTAGGCTTCGAAATGCCCTGGCATTAATATTGGCCATGCAGACATTAGATGGCTTGCGCTTTCAATCGCTGAGTGGCAAAACCTACACTGGCCATTTGTTTGTAGGCCAGCCATTTTTTTAAATCCATTTGTAAGTAAGCCCTGATCTTGCCTGGCTACAATAAGTCTTTCCTCATCAAATGGCAGTCTCCCACTCTTGAGCCATTGGAGTGAAGCATCTTTGTCTATGTATTGCTGGTTCAGCTCCTCCAGGAACTTCCCTGCTCGCTTATTTTGTTTCCATCCTTTCTATTTCGGTGTATTTTTTTCTTGCTTGTGTATCGTCACGTGTGTATATAGATATGTGTATACAGATAAAACACATTTACCTTTCAGTTATGAAAGCATGAACACAAACAGTTTACAAAATATGATAACTCTTTATTCTACCAGCCAGTTGATTGATGAATCAACAATTCAAGCCTTTGTTGTATCTTCCCATCTTCGCTTCAAGAGGGTTTCAGCTAACTTGACTCTCCCTAAGTTGCTCCTCAACTCTGTCTTTCTTCTTCTAACTGACGTGAATCCATCTCAATATATTGGAATTTCCCCCTTTTAAAAGCATGCCTCGCCATGTGAATTTCATTCACGTGGATTTCACCTATGTATGTCCAAGCATGCCTTTAGCAAACAAAGAAATTCCTAAATGAGTTGTTTCATTTATAACCTATTTATTTCATCATTGTTTCTAAACTGCATTGTTCATATCTAACTCTGACATAAATATTTAGTTATTTCCAAGAACAATGAAAATCGTTCTACATTCCTACGATTTCAATATGTATTCTTTTTTAAACTTTTCTTACTGGGTTCGATTCTAACCTTTTCCAAACATCATTTTCAAACTTATCTAGTTTGCTCTTTTAATTACTGGGGTCTGTGGCCTTTGCTTTTTTACTTACGTCTGTCCCCTTCTCATGTAACAATACATATGAAAGTGGTATGAATGTCCTGTTTCTTTTTTTCTAAGGGCATAGCTTCACTCTCTGACTCTCTCTCCCTGGCTGTCAGTGTGACTATGTGATTATCTCTAATTATTATCTCTGATTATCTGCCCTAACTTCGAACCTTGTTTCAATATATTGAGAATCACCCTTGTTTATGACGTCAGAGGCTTTCAATATGTATTCTTTTTAACTTTTCTTACTGGGTTTAATTTTAACCTACTTTTCCGAATCTCATTTCCAAACTTATCTAGTTTGCTCTTTTAATTACTGGGGTTTCCGTTTCACATGCAACGTCATGATAGTTCTTTTATCATTATGTTAATACGGAGCTGAGATGAGAATGATCCGATGTGTAATCTGAGTCCTTTAGATCCGACGACCTCAGTAAGAAAATTAAATCTCGACAACATAGAGAGATGGTTTGTCCACGTTGAAAGAACGGACGAGAGTTCCTGGGTTCATTGATGTCGAGCAGTTGAGGTAACATGTTCAGTTCACAAAAGAAAAACCAAGGAAAACATAAAATAAGAGTGGACTTGAGAGAAAGAGGGATAAATAAAGACCTGACCAGAGATAGGTCAGTTTCGAAATCAATTTTTAAACCAAACATTACACTGAATATGATGACAAAGCAACCAGAAAAAAACGGAACATAATAACATGTTAAAGAAATATGGGCACAAGAAAGAAATTTAACCATTTTTTTTTTTTTTTAAAGAACAAGATTTGGTGTATTTTTATTAAAAATCTCCTGCAACAACCAGAAAAAAAAATAAAAATAAAAAAAAGAAATAATAACAAATCACTTCTTTTTCACGTCTCCTGACGTCACGAGAAACTCAAATTTCATCATTTTTATCATGGGAGGATGGAGGGAGAGTGACAACTCCTTATATCATTGTTTTTGTTTTGTTTGATTTTCTTCGAACGGGGGGGGGGGATATAAGGGTACCGTGAGGGGTTTCTTAAAAGATATATATAAAAAAAAGGAGGGTGGGATTAGGATTAGGGTTACTGCGTTTTTAAAATCTTTTTTTTGTGTACTGTGTTTGTAAAAGAAAAGAAAAACGCTTTCAGAATGCGAGGAAGGAGTACTGTGTTTTCATTTTTTATTTGTTTATTCATTTTTTTTTTTACTTCATCATTTTCCCATGTTCATTTTTGGTGGATAAGGAATTGCGAGTGTCAGAAGGAGGAGGGAAAGGGACGTGGTAACTGGAAGTTGAGGGAATCCTTTCTTTCTTTTTTTAAAATTTTATTTCGTTCTATTTTATTTTTTCTTAAGTCCGAACTGATTCAGCAGAGACCGTAAAGGGCAGGCCAGAAGCTATCACAATCTGAAAAAGAGAAGAAAAGAAAAACACTTAAAGTCTTGATTAACCTTTTCTTTTTTTTTTTTTTTTAACTCATGCTCATCTATAACAAGGCATATCGCCACTTGGACCTAAGGGGCTACTATCATGGATATCGGTGATTGGAGAGACGTCTTTTAATTGTTAAAAGAAAGCAGCTTAGTTTTACTAGCATTAAATGTTACCATCCATTTGCGACCCCATTCCATTACGGTCTGGAGGTCATTGTCAGAACAGATGTACATAAATCTAAAACAATGGCAGAATCGTTACGTTTTAAATTTATGTACATCTGTTCTTCCTGCATATTATAAAGTGTTGTATCATCAGCAAATATACCCATCTCGGACACAATATTATCATGCATGTTATATTGTGTCCTCAACAAATCTTCCCATCTCGGACACAATGGTGTCAAATAATAGAGAATCATTTAAATACTTCAAAGTGTAGTATCTGTTCCGGCAGATGCTGCAAAGCTATGACTAGCACAGACCAGCTATGACTAGCAAAGATCATATGTGGGGGTAACCCCACATATCTGACCTTGGTCACTGAAGGGGCAACCCTTCATACCAACAGTTTCTAATCCAGCTCCCACCTCTCAGGAGCTGGATCCCCCTTTCCCTCCCCCTTCCCCCTATCTCCACATTAAAAAACGGCCTCCTGCCTAATTTGCTCAGTAGCAAAACCCTGGTTGTTTAATGTTTAATATTCAACATCTATATAAAAACTGAACAACCGGTAATTGAGCATTACATGGTAGCTTAACTTTCAAACATTGAGTTATGAAAGCAAAAAATTTTTTTATTACTTTTTTGTTTTTAAATAATTATGTTTATTTAAATTATTGCTATATACGATGGTAAAACTGTTTAGATATTTTAAAAATTATTTTCATTTAAAGAACTATAAAACAAGTATGCATGGTCCGCCACTCCCCCCACCCCATTTAGCTCCAAGAGTCCCCAGGGGTTGTCAAATCCTTGTGAAAATGAACGGTGCAGTTTTAAGCCTTAACATATGTAAATTTGAGTTCTGTACCATGCGAAAAAAAAAAAAAATGACTAAGTCCATCATTTATCTCCACCCCCCCCCCACATTTAGCCCCAAAAGTCCCCAAGACCTTAACATATTTAAATTTGAGTTCAGCACCATGCAAAACTGCTAAATAGACATACACATCAAATTTTGAACAAATATGATAAAATAGTCCCAGAAATGGAGTGTTTTTATTAGCCCTAAAAGAGCCCCTGGGGCACACCCAAGAGTTATCGCAAAGTATAGACAAACAAAATTATATAGAAATCAGTTAGTTACAACTTTTCAGAAAGTTTTATAAAAATCCAAGGCATCATTTTTTTTTTTTTTAATAAGCACAAAAGTCTCAATTTTAGCCATTTTAACCCGAAAGGAACCCCTGGAAGGGGGGGGGGGGGCAACCAGAGTTTTCCCGGAAAATCCGTTCTGTTACATTTTTACTCATATCATGTTCAATGTTTGTGCAAAATTTCAAAAAATTCCAAGGTGCAGTTATTGAGAAAAATGTGGACAACGAACAGACGCATAGACAAGGGTGAATTTACAGCCCTCCCCCACCCATTTTGTCGGCGGACCAAAAAAAAACAAAAAACAATGAAACATTCGCAGCAAACACTCGTCTGGCTACAACAACTGCCAATAATTTCCCTTATAATCTATCTGGGCTTAAAAGTATTCCATGAGCAAAACTTCTTTCCTAAAACTAACCATCTATGGAACACGGACCGCTTTCCAGCTAACTATAACATGGTCGTTTTCAAGTCTAATGTAAACAAGTTTCTGTTCAGCTGTTCTCTTTAATAAACTTACCCAAATATCAATAGTATGTGTGTGTGTGTTAGAAACGACAATAACCCTATTCAGGTTTAACTGGCTTCCTCTAAAGCAAGTTTGATGCGATTATGAAATTCACAAGCGATTCCCAGTCGTGTGTATATCCCCGATGATGATGTTAGGTTTTTGCAACTTTTGCAGGAGGGTGTCGACGTCTTCCTACATACAGCGCCTGAAATTCTCAAATTGGTCAAGTCCTTGACTTTTGACCACTTCTCCACCGTCCTTTCTCTTTTTTCGAGTCTGTGCAAACCCTGGCGCCATAAAACATATTTAGCATCTTCTTTTCTGTTTTGTAGTTTTTTTCTTTTTTTTAATAAATTTCAAATCTTAGCGTTTGCTGTGTAGCAGGAGGTTCATTATTCAGGGACTAGCGAGGGGTACCACGCATTGCCCAGGTGTTTGGAGGTGTGTGTGGAAACTCTCGGGGGGGGGGGGTAAAATAATAAAAAAAATGTTTTGGTAGGTAGAGGGGGGGGGGTAAAATAATTAAAAAAAATGTTTTGGTAGGTAAGTATGAGGATCGAACCCGAACCCTTGAGGCAAAGTTGGAAATTAAAGTGTGAGAAAAAAAACCGTGCGACGTTAACCATTGCGCCACCGCGAGATGCTAACGGAAACACGTTTGAATTTATTTAATTACTTAAATTGGCCGGTGCACATTTTAATGACTTAATGAGGTTAACTTTTGACTGTGGGGTAGCATTTCATTTAGTGCGGGAATGCTTTTTTTTTCCCCAAGATGTTGGAGGGAAGGGGGGAAACATTATAGGAAAAGGCCTAACCTACATGCGGCGAGCGAAAACTGTTGAATATTTATCTTCCCGAAGTCGAACAAATTAAATAGACAGGCAAGCTCCGTTGTTAACTGTGAGATATTACGATTTACATGTGATATAAAAATTTTTAAAAAGTTGTGAACCAACTGACCGCTTCTCTGAAAAAGCCTTTCTTGGACATACACAAAAAGCCAACATACATTTTCGCTTTTATATATACAGATGGCAAGGAGTTCATATTGGGCGAATACATATAACGGATATAACGATAGTGATAAGGGAGAGGAAGAGAGGCATTTAGATGCACAGTCCTTATATTTCTTACTAGCATGGGTGCCCGGCATTGCCCGGGTATTTGGAGGTGTATGTTGAGCAAAAAGAAAAAAAAAGCGGTCAATTTTTTTTAACTTTGACCCCTATTATGACCTCTTAACATTTATTGTTTTGTGTTCAAATCAAGTTATTAAGTTAGATCCATGTCAAAGAGACCTATATCTAAAATTTCAAGTGTTTAAACCCAAAATTGTCGGAGGAGTTTGGCAGAGTTCTCAAAGGTCAAATCGTTGAGCTTTGACCCCTTAATTGCCAAATTTTTGGTCGAAAACCGATCACGTCGATTTTCCCAAATCTCAGTACCGTGTATATCAAATTTCGAGTCTGTAGACTTAAAATTGACAGAGTTATTGCATAGGGAAATGTAGACACACAGACACTTTCACTTTTTCACTTATCTAATGTTCTTATTTACATGGAAAGGGACAGCCCTTTTTTCTGTAACATGTTTACTGAAGACATTTCTTTATTCAAACCAAACCGGTCTATCTCTCACATGATAGTTATTCATTCCTGTGTTTAATCCCCCCCCCCCCAAAAAAAAATAAGCATCTTATTTGTTTGTAAAAGAAAAAGAAAAAAAATGAAAATGGCAAAAGTCCTTCTGAAAATATTTCAAGATTATTATTTCACTTTCTGTGAAGTATTTTATTTATTTGTTTATTTGTTTATTTATTTATTTGTTTATTTATTTATTTATTTATTTGTTTCTTTATTTATTTGTTTATTTGTTTATTTATTTGTTTGCAGACTATTATCCTCATCTTCATTGTTGCTCTTGTTTCACCACGTTTCGACCAACTTATCCTCTGGCCTTCTTCATGTGGTTAACCACAATGGTATAGGAATGCTGAGTTTTGTAACTTCCATAGTTGTCGTCGTCTCAAGTTCAATATGAACAGACATCTTGCTGCTCAACTCCCTACATAGTATCCCTGCAATTATGTCCTAAATACCACATTAAAGTGGCACTGTGCTGTGCCTGGGGTAAAAAAAAAACCCAAAAAAATTTAAACAAAAAAAAAAATCTGAATCTCCTAACTGCATTCTCAGCAACTACTGCCATCCATAGTTATTGTCATCTCAACACGTTCTTAAAAGTCCAAGGAGGTATTCAACGTCTCTATCCGGGGCCCGTGGCGCAGTGGATAGAGACGTTGAATCTCTACGGTTTTGTCTGAAGATAGCGGTTTCAATCCTACCCAAGGCTGGCCAGAGGCTTACTTGGCCAAAACGTGGTGAGACGCAACAACTATGGAAGGCAGTAATTGCCGAGAATGCAGTTAGGAGATTCGGAGTTCCTATCTTGTCGCGAAACAACGACTAAGAAAGATGAGGATAATAGTCCGCAATAAATAAATTAATAAATAATTGTTACTTACAATTTGCATGGAAGTTTAAAGGTTCGTATAACCCTCACTTCTTGACGATCTGAACAACGTCTTCATCACAAAGGACATGGTCTTTTCCGACCTTCTGGGGTTGATGCTTTACTGAGCTACCCCAAACCAAAGCACTGAAAAAAAAAAAAGAAAGAAAGAAAAAAAAAAGATCAAAGATACGGTTATCAGGGATGTCAGTAGCCAACAACAAAGAAGGCTGAAAGTGAGATTGATTTCCCAACGGGGCCATGACCTCACTAATTTCCCAACTGATGGTTAGGGTTATGAAATGACAAAATGTAGGACAAATCTCTGGTGATTCAGTAAAAATCAGTCTTTGCTTAAAAAAAAATGTCAACTCTGGATAGTTCAGTCCTATCCGATTGAAATAATGAAGAAATAAAGGAGAAAAGATTTTGATGGTTGTTTATTTTGTTTTTTTAAACAAACGCATTTCAGGTGAAAACATTACATACTTGCATGTCATGGAAAAATTAGTATAAATTACAAACAAAAGAAAATGATCCAGTAGAAAAAAATTAAAATTAAAAAGAGAATTTATTCCGTTTTATCGTCTGTTTTTACGTGAAAGAGTTGTGCAACCAATTCAGTATCAAAAACAAGGGGGATAACCTTTGACTTAAATTGATAAATTAAAGGTCATCCATTTTAAAACCAAACATAATTTTGGATGACTTTTTTGTCAAAATTACATCTAGCAAAACTTCTAACGAATCATGTGTCGTAATTTTTAAAAATTTATTCTAAATTCACCATGACACGTAAGTATGTAATAATCGTTTTATTTTTAACTAAAAAAAAAAAAATCAAATTTCATGAGTAAGCAAAAAGGGACAGTTTCTACATCGCCATCTTGAAGAAACATAAGATAACTCCACAATAATTTAAACTTGTGAGATTAGTCTAAAATTTAGTATTAATCGTTTCAAATTATCTAAAAATGATTTTCTTTCTGAAAATAAAACTACCTGATTTATGTGACTTTTGGAATATGATCTTTTTGTTCTATCACGGAAACATACATCAAAGATTTTTCTCGGCAACCATCCAATATTTATTTCTGAGAAAAGTGTTAATTTGTTGCATATGAAAACTGTATATGACATGTGCATTGAAAGTTGGATCAAAGGGGGAGAACTTTGTCGTATGTTTCGCTAAAGTTACCCAATTATTTTCACATATCAAAAAACAAAAAAAAACAGTAAACAACCCCAAGAATACGAAACCAGAAATGAGGCCATCCATTTTTAAACCAAACATAATTTTGGATGACTTTCTTGGTCAAAATTACATCTATATATATATATATATATATATATATATATATATATATGACACATGCATTGAAAGTTCAATCAAAGGGGGATAACTGTTGTATGTTTGACTAAAGTTATTCAGTAGGCATGAAGTTGTCATGTCACAGTAATGAACATATCCAAAACTTAAAAAAAAACGATGAGATAGAAAATTAATTATTAATGAAAACTGTTTTTGAAGACAATTAGCGAAAACAAAGTTTTGCAGAAAAAAAAGAAAAAAAAACATTACTAAGCTACCACCTTACATTCATTAATCCTTATCCTCGAATGGCCATTGGACCTTGATAAATGGTGACTCCCAAGTAAAAAAAAAGGGGGGCAGTTGTGTGTGTGCGTGTTCGATCAGAAAGTCAGAAACTACACAGTGCACATTCACAAAGTTCATATTCTTTTTCGGCATTTTCTCACAACGAATACGAACATACCTTGTTTCTTCCCTGTTAATGTACCTATTCACAATGCCTCCCAACGGGAAAGAGTTAGACACCAGGGTCGTTTTTTAATGTGGAGAAAAGGTACAAAAATAAAAAAATTGTCTCAGTCGTGAAGGACTGCTCCTCCACCGAAAGAGAACAAGAAATGGAAGCGCATCATCAGAAGAACAGATACTACACTTTGATCTTGGCCAAGAAAATTCGAAATATTGAATTTCAAACGAAACCAATGGTATCTACTTAATTGTCATGTCCCAGTAATGAGCATATCCAAAAATTATGAAAAACGATAGGGTAGAATATTAATTATTAATGAAAATAGGTTTCGAAAATTGAGTTTTGCAAAAAAAAAAAAAAAAAAAAAAAAAAAGGGAGGGGGGATGCGAGTTTTAATTTTAACAAAGGGGAGGTAAATATTTTTCTGAAAATCTGGGCCAATTTAGCAAAACTTAATTTCCCCTAATCGTCTTCAAAAGCTGTTTTCATTAATTACTAGTGAGGGGTACCCGGCGTTGCCCGGGTGTTTTTCGGGGTATGTGAAAAAACCCAGAAAATGTGAAAAATAAACGAAGCCTTCACGACGCACAGTTGGAAAAGTGTTTTAAAAAAAACAGGTGCGCGTTTTTGATTGACGTGATGGCGATAGGTATTCAGCAGTTAGAGTTTTGTGCGGGACAGTTTTGAATGAGGTGAATAAATCGGTTTATTTGTTTTTAAAAACCCGCTCCCTGTTTATTAGGAGGAGCGAAATGAAAGCTACAGTCTGATATGACGAAGTCGACATTGAACAAACGTTACTTAGTTCTCTTGAGACAACTGGCTTTCGGCCTGTGATTAGAGTCAAGTTTCGCTTTTTTTTATACCGAATGTAACGCGTGCCGATGCGGGAAATGTGGAATAATTAACGTTTGAAAGTCAATAAAATTAAATAGACAGGCGAGCTCCATGGGTAACTCTGAGATATTACAATTTATAGATGATATAAAAAGTTTTAAGAAGTTGCGAAATGAGCGCTTCTCTGAAAGAAGCCTTTTGCGGACATCGAGGAAAAGCGTACATACATACACACATACATTTTCGCTTTTATATATATAGATTATCGTTTCGTAATTTTGGTTTGTTGGTTGTTTTTGTTTTACGGCATATCAACCCCTTTTCAGGTCATTTAATGCCAAATCCAATGATTTTGAAGAAAATTTTTTTTTAATAGAATATATTTGCTTTTTTTGTTTTTCAAGTCGGTTTCTATTTAACCCATAGTTGGGACCCTAACAGGTACTACCACTCTGGGTCAGAGTGGACCTGGAAGTGATGGCAATTAAAGAGTGGCTCCACACGCTCCAAAACCCACAAGCTGGGGCCTCACCATCAGATATAGTTTAAGGTCATATCCAGGACCATGTAATTTTGGGATATTTTCATTACCGTGACACGACAATTCAGTAGATATCATTGCTTTCGCTTGAAATTCGATATTTCAAATTTCGCTAAAATAACGAAGAAGACAAAAAAAGGCAGTTGTTTGTGTGTGTGTGTGTGTGCGTCCCATCTTTAAATCAGAAACTACACAGTGTACATTCATGAAGTTTATATTCTTTGTCAGCATTGTCTCACACAGAATACGGACATATCTTGCTTCTTCTTTGTTAGTGTAGTGAAGTTTGAAAATTTGAAATATTGAATTTTAATTGAAACCAATGGTATCTACTGAATTCTCATGTCGGTAATAATTTATGAAAACTTAATTTTCGCTAATTGTCATCGAAAACTGTTTTCTTTAATAATTAATTTTCTACCTTATCGTTTTTCATAATTTTTGGATATGTTCATTACTGTGACGTGACAATTCAGTAGATACCATTGGTTTCGTTTGAAATTCAATATTTCAATGTTAGAATTTCGCTACACTAACCAACTAAGAAACTCAACAAAATCAAACACTCGGTTGAGTTGGGTATTCTTGGGTTCTATTATAACAAGGATTAGTTGCACCACATGCAGAACAACAGGTAACTGGTTGGTTGGTTGTTTTTGTTTTACGGCATATCAACCCTTTTCGGGTTATTTAATGCCGAATCCAAAGATTTTGAAGAAAAATTTTTTTAATAGAATATATTTGTTGTTTTCACGTCGATTTCTATTTAACCCATAACAGGTACTACCACTCCGGGTCAGAGTGGATCTGGGAGCAATGGTAATTAAAGGGTGGCTCCACACTCCCCAAAGCCCATAAGCTGGGGCCTCACCACTGGATATAGTTTAAGGACCCCCATTGAGGGACTTTTACCCTCTGCAGGGGGGCAGTCGGCGTATTCTAATGTCCTACCGACAGGGCCACAGGTAACTGGACTACACTATGTCACACTTTGATGATGGCAAACCATTCCTGTAATGATCGGGTCCCTGTTGATTTTGTGGTGGGAGTTTAGTTCTGTGCAGTTCTAGGAGGTCCAGGCTTCATCTTTCTTAGGCACCCTTACAAAGGAATGCCAACGGGGTTGCTAGGCACTTTTTGCAGGGGCACTGACTTATCAATCACACTTTCTGACCCTGGTGTCGGAGTTCTTGCAGTGGGGGAGAACTAAACATAATTTATAGTGTGTGTGTGTGGGGGGGGGGGATATTGTAAAGAAAGTTTTTGATGCAAGGGAAGTAACTCTCGATCAGCAAGAAATTTATAAAGTTGTTCCAAATAGGAATCAGACGCTAAAACCAACCTAACTTGTAGTAAGTGACTAGTGTTTAGTCCGTAGTAGAACCAAGCCAAGCATACAAGGTCCCTCTCCACAAGTGAAAAATTTACTTTCACCATGACTAATGTTTGAGCAAAATTTAAAAAAAAAAAAAAAAAGTGTGTGGTCATTGAGAAAAGTGCAAAAAAAAAAATTAACAGATGGAACGATTCGGGAGCAATTTTTACCCCTATAATGGACCCTGGAAGAATAACCAGAGTTATTCCGGAAAAGCCATTCTGGCAAAAAATTGATTTTCATCATAACTAATGTTTGAGCAAAATTTCAAAAAGAAAAAATAAAACAAAAAAACAAAACCAAGGTGTAGTGATTGAAAAAAGTGCGAACAAATGAACAGATGACGATTTGGGGCCAATTTTACCCCTTTAATGGCTGCTTGAAGGGCAACGAGAGTTATACCAGAAAATCCATTCCGGCAAAAATTTACTTTCACCATGACTAATGTTTGTGCAAAATTTAGAAAAAAAAAAAAAAAAAAAAATCCATGGTGTGGTTATTGAGAAAAGTGTGAACGGACGAACGGGAATAATTACTAGGTCCAATTTCTTTGTTGGAGGATGAAAAACAAATACACAATCAAATAAAACATAACTAAAACACAAATTACTAAACATAGTTTGTAGTGTAAAAGAAAGGTAGTTTGACATGTTTAGTTGTACCTATTTACAATGCCTCCCCACCGGACAGAGTTAGACACCAGGGTCGTTTTTTAACGTGGAGAAAAGGTACAAAAATAAAACTTGTCTCAGTCGTGAAGGATTTCTCTCCCTCTGAAAGAGAACGAGAAATGGAAGTGCCGCATCTGAAGAACAGATACTACACTTTGATCTTGGCCAAAAGGCCAAGTTTGTAGA
The DNA here is from genome assembly GCF_053919585.1 of Euprymna scolopes. Classification (NCBI taxonomy): domain Eukaryota; kingdom Metazoa; phylum Mollusca; class Cephalopoda; order Sepiida; family Sepiolidae; genus Euprymna; species Euprymna scolopes. The sequence continues at coordinate 9,670,722 of NC_136526.1, forward strand.
TATAAAAGAAAGGTGGTGATGCAAGGGAAGTAACTCTTGGTAAGAAATTTATCAAATTGTTCAAGATAGAAGTTGGATGCTAAAACCAACCCAACTTGTAATAAGTGAACAGTGTTGAGTTCGTATTATAAAATTAAATACAAAATCAAATAAAGACTTCATCTTATATGGGGTGGGGGTGGGGGTCAAAAACAAAAATCTGTATAATGTATGTACCCATGACAGAATGAAAAATGTCATATTCCAAAAGTCACATAAACTGATCAAATAGTATTAGTTTTAACTAAGAAAACAACATTTTATGAGGATGTGAGAATGAAGTGTGGCGCTCTACCATCTTTAAAAAATAAAGGGAGATAATTTGAAATTTGAGAGATCAAAATAAGCCTTGTAATGGCTACGATTTGCCATTAATCACTTAAAATTGTAAAAAATAAAATAAAATAAGAAAATAATTTTTTATATAAAAAAGAAAAACTATAACAGCCGTTGCATTGTTGTTGTTATAAAAAAAAAAAATGTTTGATGCTAAAAGTAGATAGTGCATCCTTTGCTCAGATGGACGCAAACCTGGTTAAGATTTGAAAATTTGGTACGTGTACAGTTTTAATGAAGACATTAAAAATGGAAATATTTTTAAAAAATGTTATATTGTACGTACTCGTTATGGAATTGAGTTCTCTGAAAAAAAATTCCACTTAATTTGAACAGGTATTTTTTGGGACAGCGAAAAAACAATTTTTTATGACAATGAGCTGAAGGTAGCCATGTTTGAATTTAAACATGTAGACGGAGGGAGGGAGGGATACGAGAAGATAACTCAGTATAAAGTGCGAACACCTCCCCTCTCCCCATGTTAAATAATAGTTTCTCTTCCTTCCTCGAGGTCTCAAAATCGAAACATGGCTACCTTTTGCTCGGTGTCATAAATTGTTTTTCTGCTGTAAAAAAAAACAAAAAAAAACTACCTAATTAAATTTTTTTTTTATTAACATGCTTAGTGTAGCATTGCAGACATCTTGATAGACAACTTCAAAGAAATGACCAATTTCTGCCTTCAAGTATGTGGATATTTTATAGTTAGACTAGCAAGGGTACTGGGCGTTGCCCAGGTTTTTAGAACAAGCGAAGTAATAACTCTGTTTAAATATTTAAAAAACGAACAAAAACAAAAAAACGTTTTAGGATGAAGGTAGGCTCGAACCCAAAGCCTTGAGGTTAATAGCCTGATGACATAACGACACAGCAAAGACTAACTTTAGATGAGTCGAAAATAAGTGTTTATAAACCCAGGTGGTTTTCTAGGTCAAATCTCATGCCATAGCAGCAGCAGCAGCAGGAGGAGAAGCAGGAGGAGCAGTAGAGAAAAAACGAATTCACATCTCAAATTTTGTTGTAAGATAAAAGTCGTTGAAATAAAAGACTTTTACTACGTCATTTCGTAAGCGTTACATATTATGATCTAGATAGCATATAAAAAGTTATAAGAAATAGTAACCCCCCTCCCACCTGGAATCCCAGCGAAAAAACTTTTGCGTACACACACACATTTTCGCTTTTATATATAAAAGTTAGATAGTCATTTTGTTTTTCATCCTGTTAATTGAACCTGGTTTAGTCACCGATAATCATAGCATTCTGTCAAAAACAATGACAATCTATAATATAAATCTCATCTGTCTGTTTAAATGTATGTATGTATGTTTGTATGTCTACCTAAACACACACACACGGTGCTAGTTGGCCGTTGACCCCGAAAAAGGGTTCATTCGCCCTTTGGTGTGTGTTTGTGTGTATGTGTGTGTTGGGGTGGAGAGGACTCCTGTAAACCGTGGTGAAGGTAACCTTTCTAGGAGAAGCAAATCCCTGATTTAAAAGACCATAAAGCGGGAGACCAGTACCCACATTAAGCTGGTCTGCAGTTTAACTTGTTGCTGGCTATCTTGCTCTTGCTTTTTGCTGGATCTCAACATTTTGAACCGAGAGAGAGACTTTGCTGTCGTACAAAGCTAAGACTCTGTAACATCATCTGTGTATGGATACTCCCTCAGGCATTTGTCTATAAAAGTGGTCCTGTGGCAATGGAAAAATTGTGATGCATGGAGGCTTGAAATTCTGGAAGCGTGTAATAATTGATCTCAATGACCGTCTTCGGTGTCATGCTTGCTTGAGCGTATGAATTCATTAGTAGGACTAAAAGAAAAAGTCATTTTTGGGCTCATTGACTTTAAGTGTCTGAGGGAGTGGCACTCGTCTGACAAGACGTTGCTATCATCATGTCTACCTAAAACTTTCAACAGAGGTGATGGACTTTCACGAGATTGGTATCGTTTTGAAGCTCAACCCTTCGGACGAATTGATTAAGTCGTTTTTCTTTTAATTAAGATTAAACAAATTTTATGAGCAAACAAAAAGAAAAAAAAAAAAAAGGAATTGTCTCGCATCGCCAACTTGAAGAAACAAGGGTAGATAACTCCACAATAATTCAAACTCGTGAGATCAGTTTTGTAATGCCTAAAATTCACCATTAATTGCTTAAAAAATTATTTTTTTTATAAAAATAAAACCATTAAACCAATTTACATGATTTTTGGAACATGATCTTTTTGTTCCATCACGGATGCATCACATCATAAGAATTTTTCTGTATTTTTTGTCTTTTAACATAGGGGAAAATTTTGCACAAGAACTTAAAAATTTTGTCAAGTCTGAAAATGAAACATAACCAAATAAAAGAGTAACACTTACTGCTTGAATTCACGCATAATATTCCGATGTATTTTATCGCAAAAGTCCTCAACGCTGCTATGGCCTTCTTTCAGTACGACGGGCGCGCTGTAATCTGGTAGTTGACCCTTTGGTTTTGTGTAACTAGAAATTTAAACAATAAAAATTATGACAAGAAATTGAAGTTGGAAGATAAAAAAAAATGTTCTGTTATGTAAAAAGAAGAATCGAAGAAATTATTATGAGATGCTATAATATGGTTCGTACAGATTTGCAATGTCCATTTTCAAGGCTTTTCAAAGTTCCTCAAGGCTTTCTCCTCACAAAATTCAAGTTTTCAAAACAAACTTTGGGGTTTATTTTTTGGACGAACATAAGTGTCTAATAAAGCGGTAAAATAGTGCTGGAGTTTATACAGGTTTTCAAAGTCCGTTTACAAAGTTTTTCAAGGCTTTCTCTAGACAAACAGTTTTCAGAACAAAATTCAATTTACAATCGACAACAATTTGAAGCAGTGGTAAAAAAATCAAATATATAACAAATAAAAGTTGCTTTAAAATCCACTTGCATAATTCTCTCTGATGTTCTGATTATATGCGAAGGTGGCCAACATGGCCCATCCTGGCTTTGAACCGCCTTTCTCAGTGGGGGCAGGCTGTTCTATTTTCACCTGGAGGATTAGCTTGCGAGCGTTCTTCTCTGATGACACTCAAATACATTTTTTTTTTACTTTTGAAATCACAACTCTATAATAATATGAAATCTGGACCAAATAAAATATCATACTTAAGTGTATTTTACGATTGGGCAAATTGTTTTGAAATTTAAGCTTTGTTTTACAACAAGACAGAGGTACGAAAAAGTGGTAAACAAACAAATATGCAACAAATAAATGTTACCAAAGGCAAGATAAGTTACTCAAGATTAGTTTTTGGCGTTTTAACTGATTTTAAAATTTGTTTTAAGTGTGAAACGTAAGTTGTGCTGAGCGCTTCAGTTGAAAAGAAACCAACATAGCGACAGGATGTTCTTTGGTGTCCTGTTAATTTGTCCAAAAACCGATAAAAAAAAAAACAAGCAAAAGGAAAAGGAAAAAAAAAAAAAGCTGACATATCCCCTGAATAAATGTTACAATGTCACTGTGACATTTATTTGGTGGATTTCTGCCAGTATCAATTTTTGGGGGCAGTTTTTGACCAATTAACGAGATTCTAAAAGCAACAACATCCTGGCGTCATATTGGTTTTCGTTTCAACTGAATCAGCACAATTTACGTTTCACGCTTAAAACAAATTGAGAAAAGTGCAAGCAAATGAATGAACTTTTTATATATACTCCCTAGATTATAATATCTACGATTTACGAAACAAGGTTGCGTCTATCTTTTATTTGAGTGACTTTTGCACACTATTTTCACGGTATTTCTTATTCTCCACGTGTTTGTTTAGCTTTTCCGTATATGAGGGAAACTGAATCTGTATACAAACGAATCTCCCTGGCACTCGAGCTTTGATCAATGCGGGCAAAACCCGTCATATCAGGCAATTGCTATTCATTTGGACACTCCCCTTTTTTATGGGGAGCTGGTTTTCCCCAACATCTCGGGGAAACTGGCTTGCAGCCAAAGTTAAGTGCGGGATTTCATTCCCGTATGGCGTGATGTTTGACCTCATTAAATTCACACACCTGTCACTTAAATTTTTAATCGTTTAATTTCAACCATTCTCATTGCCGCTTCCCTCGTAGCGTCGCAGTAAGTTATCAGGCTATTCGCCTCAAGGTTCGAGCCTACCTGCCTCTCAAAACTTTTTTTTTCTTTTACACCTCCAAACACCTGGGCAATGCCGGGTATTCACGTTAGTTTATATAAAAGAAATTACTTACATCCTAACGAGCTGCAAATAATCCCAAAGTTTTTCCAAAAGGTCATCAAAGTTCCATTTATGATGAGCGGACAGCGGAACACAATGTGGGATCCGGTAAATAATATCCAGTTCCTGGCAACAGATGAAATGAAACGAAACAATTAAGGGGCACAACTATAACAACAATCATACAACTATATTGTCCTTTTGACTACTCTACACTCTTTAACCCTTATCCTTGAGTGGCCTATCGGCCTTGATAAGTGGTGACGTCTATGAAAAAAAAAAAAAAACTTTATTGGGATTTTAGGGATTTATAGCACATAAACCTTGAAGGTCATTTGGTGCTTGTACAGCCGACAGAACAATTTTTTTTATATCGTTTTCGACATACTTCATTGCCATGCTGAAAATAGTAATATATCCAAAAATTACGAAAAATCAGAGTATAAGTATATTTATAATTAAAAGTAATTTATACGGAAAATGGGGTAAAATTGCATTTTTCTTAGACTTTATTGAGTAGATTGTAAGCATAAGGCACAGAGGCTGTTCTTGGTCTTCAGGCCAGGAGCGGAAAAGGAAGTAATCAGTTTTGGTCAATGTGGGGGGCAACCCTTCATATCAGACAATTGCTAATTTTGGATCCTTCCAGAGTGCCCCCTTGGGGGAGCTGGTTTTTCCTCCCCACATTAAAAAAAACGCCTCGTGCCTAATTTTCTCAGTGGGGAAGCAAATAAATAAAAAGCATCTAAATGCAGGGGACATAACTCCGAAAGGAATATTTTAGATTATTTGTGTTATGGCTGCAATATTCGTTCCTATTTACAGTGCCTCCCCACGAACAGATACTACACTGTGATCTTGTCTTGAAGGCCAAGTACGGTGTATCTGCAATATTTGTTACCTATAGCGATAGACTATTTATTTTTTTACTAAAAACACAATAGCAGTTGTTCTACTACATAAATTTTCATAATTTTTGGATATATTACTATTTTAGACATAACAATTAAGTATGTAATATTGTCTTTGCTTAAAACGATATATTTAAAAAATCGATTTGTCGGCTGTCAAGCACCGGTCATTTTGCGCTATGTATTTATATCATTTAAATAATTATTTAAATAATTTAGAACACTAAATAATCTGTATACCTAAAACAACACATGAACCTTCCTGGTCATTTCTTGCCGACAGATTGATTTTTTTTTAAAGCAAAAACAATTATGACATACGTAATTGTTATGCTGAAAATTGTAATATATCCAAAAATTACGTCATAATCACGTTCACACATCGGTTCCTGTAAGCAACGTTGAACCTGGTCAAGGTGCTGTTTTAGTCTCTACTTCAATCCCACATATAAGACCTTGGTCAATGTAGGGGCAACCCTTCATACCAATTGTCACTATCCAGCTCCCCTACTCCCCGGGGACTTGGTCGCCATTTCCCCTACACTCCTCACTTTAAAAATCGGCCTCGTGCCTAATTTGCTCAGTGGGGGAGCAAATATATACCTCAAAGTGTAGTATCTGTTCTTCAGATGCTGCACTTCCATTTCTTGTTCTCTTTCGGTGGAGGAGAAGTCCTTCACGACTGAGACAGTTTTTATTTTTGTACCTTTTCTCCACGTTAAAAAAACGACCCTGGTGTCTAACTCTGTCCCGTGGGGAGGCATAGTAAATAGGTACACACACAGACACAGCGACGAACGGACTTGGCGACGTTAAAAAAACGACCCTGGTGCTAACACTGTCCCGTGGGGAGGCATTGTAAATAGGTACAATTTGTCACTGTGAAGAGGGAGACAACTCTCGTTTACTAAAAGATTTGTCCATTTTTTTTTCATCTCATAATTTAGGACACAATATTTTTTTTTTTTTAAATCAAAACATTAAAAGAAGAAAGCTGCGACAAATTTTTATTTTAATCTAACAAAGTTGATAACACTAATACAAAATTACTTAATTTTACATAGATAACGTTCAAATTTGATCTCGAATAAAGTTCAGTTTAAGTAGTAATCGAACTGTGTTCCTTTTTCTTTTTAAAAGTAAAGGAACAAAAAAAATAAAAATAAAGAAACAAAAACAAAAAAATAAAGAACAAAAAAAATTTAAAAATAAACGAACAAAAAATTTTTTTAAAAGATGGCCGATAATGTTACCTCGACTGAAATCTGATCAATTTTGTTGAGAATGTAGATGCAAGGAATGTAAACTCTGTTTCCTTCCACAACATCAATAAGGTCTTCGGCAGTGGCATCGTAGCGCAAGACAATATCTGCATTGTGGATGCGGTATTCTCCTAGGATCGTCTTCACAGTATCCAAATCCAATTCAGATTGGGACGTCTGGAAAGAAGATGAAAACGGAAATGATCAGGTTGAAACGAGCAATTAAAAGAAGGAAAAATTAAGGAAAAAAAAAAATGGGGAAAAAGAAAAAAAAAAGAAAAGAAAGCGGAAAAGAAAAAAAAACAGAAAAGACAAAAGAAAAAACTGAAAAGAAAAGAAAGAAAAACGGAAAAGAAAGAAAAACAGAAAAGAAAGAAAATAGGAAAAAAAGGATAAAAAAAGGAAAAAAAATAAAGGAAAAAGGAAAACAGAATAAAAAAGGTAAAAAGGAAAAATAAAGCAAAAAAAGGAAAAATAAAGGAAAAAGGGGCAAAAAAAGGAAAAGAGGGGAAAGGAAAAAAAAAGGAAAAAAAAGGAAAAATAAAGAAAAAAAAGGAAAAATAATAAAAAGGAGAAATAAAGGAAAAAAAAGGGGGAAATAAAGGAAAAAAAAGGGAAACAAAAAAAAAAGGAAAACAAAAACAAATCAAAGCAAAGAAACTTTTTCCATGCAAAATACGATCAACACAAGAAATGCCCTCTTTTCAACGCTTTTTTTACAATTTGTCATTGTTCTGAGGGAGACAACTCTGTTCTACTAAGAGATTCATTCATTTTTTTTCATCCCGTAATTTAGAACGCTAATAATTCTGTCAATAAGTTTTCACAAGCAGTTTACAAAAAACATACTTGGAGAGAGGGGGGCACCACAACACTTCACCCCCCCCCCTCCATAATGTAAACAGAATCTTTATGAAATACGAAACGGTTTTTCTGCTCAGTTAATGTCGGCGCGTTACTTACAGAAAAACGGTTAATTAAACTGCAGAAGCACCTGACTAAAAATCTATACAAGTTCTATAATTGAATACCCTTCCGCCAAGAAAAGGAACGAAAAACATAAAAGTATGTTTCTGTAAAAAATACTGCGAGCATTATTAGCGTCCTAGATAATGAGATGAAAAAAATGAACGAATCTCTTTGTAAAAGAGAGTTGTCTCCCTCAGAACAATGACAAATTGTAAAAAAGCGGCGTGAAAAGGGCATCACCTACTAGATTTCGAATGACAAATTGTAAAACAGCAGTCTTTTCTTCCCTGTACGTTGTGAGTCTGTTCCTACTCTATCATTATTTTCATGGCAAGTGCTCGCCTGAGCTTCAATCTATGATCCCCCTCCCTAGCCAAACTTTCACAAGAAACCCTTGTCTAGCTATAAGCTGGTTCTTACGACTCTTAGTGATAGCCAACAGACGGACAAGTAATAATGAAAGGTTCTTACCGTTGAAGTGAGATTAATTCCTCCTTTATCTTTCCGTCGGAAGTGAATGTTTGGTGGTGTTTTGTTGAGTCGGATACCAAATCCTTCCAATTCATATTCTATAAGTTTTTTATGCTGCAACGGCTTCAAGACATCGAGCACGATAAAGATAAGACTGCACGTACGAGCAACTGAAAAGCAGATAAACCGAATAATACCCATCAAAAACAAAATTTAAACCGCATTATCAGAATAGCCATGAGAGTACCTGGTCTTCAAATATGGCTAAGACAAATATACACAAACTTTTATTTTCTTTATCCAATGAAACCTGGTCTCACTTTTTTTATTTTTACCGGGGTGGGGGTTGGGTGTACGCCCAGCTTTTGCCCTGTCGTAAAATACGCTTAAATATGATATTTTAATTTGTCCAGATTTTGTATATATTTTTATAGAGTCGTGATTTCAAAAGTAAAGAAAAAATATTTGGGTGCCATCAGCTAGAATTGAAACCAAAAGCAAAACTGTAGCATTCAAAGCTGGTGATGTTACCACATTACCAACGTGACATGCATATGAACTGATCTGTATATCTATAAAAGTGAACGTGTCTGTGTGTCTGTCTGTCTGTGTACATTTCCCTATGCAATAACTCTGTCAATTTTAAGTCTACAGACTCGAAATTTGATATACAGGGTACTGAGATTTGGGAAAATCTTTATGATCGGTTTTCGGACAGAAATTTGGCTGTTAAGGGATCAAAGTTCAACAATTTGACCTTTGAGATCTCTACTAAACTCCTCTGGCAATTTTGGGTCTAAACACTTGAAATTTTAGATATAGGTTCCTTCGACATGGATCTAACTTAATAACTTGATTTGAGCTCAAAACAATAAATTTTAAGGGGTCAAAGTTAACAAAAATTGACCATTTTTTCTTTTTTTGCTCAACATACACCTCGAAACACCCGGGCAACGCTGGGCTGAAATGCTAGTTAAAATTAAAAAATAAACTAAGGGACAGGCAATTCTGGGAAAGAAGCTTTGTTCATGGAATCTGCATTTAGATTTAGGCACAGATAGAGAGTGGGGGAAATCGTATATAGTGGTTGAAGCTAGTCAAGTGTTTTTTTTGTGAAAGTTTGGCAAGGCGGGGAGGAGGGAGCCATAGATTGGAGTTCAGTCGAGCACTTGCAATGAAAATAAGGATAGAACAGAGACAAGCTCGCAACGTCCTTTATATAATGCATGGTATTAGCTACACAAACTCAAACGTTAACTCCAAAAGCTTAAAAAAAAACAAGTGAAGCATGCATGGTCCCCCGTGAATGCACAGTGAACGAGGCATAAAAAATGACTAAGTTCAGCATTTGCCCCCTCTCCCCCATTTTGCCCCAAAAGTCTCCAGGGAACGTCAAATCCTAGTGAAAATGAACTGTGAAGTTTTAGGCTTCAACAAATGTAAATTTGAGTTCTGCACCATGCAAAAAAAAAGAAATGACCAAGTCCATCACTTGCCCCTCCCCCATTTAGCCCCAAAAGTCCCCAAGACCATAACATATTTAAATTTGAGTTCAGCACCATGCAAAACTGCTAAGTAGGCATACACAGAAAATTTTGGACAAATATGGTAAAATAGTCCCAAAAGTGGACTGTTTTTATTAGCCCTAAAAGAGCCCCTGGGTCACATCCAAGAGTTATTGCGAAGTACAGACAAACAAAATTATACAGAAATCAGTTCGTTACAACTTTTAAGAAAGTTTTATAAAAATCAAAGGCAATAATAATAAGCACAAAAGTGTCAATTTTAGCCATTTTGACCCGAAAGGCTCCCCTAGGGAGGGGAGCAACCGGAGTTTTCCCCAAAAATCTGTTCTGTTACTTTTTTATTCATGTCATGTTTAATGTTTGTGCAAAATTTCAAAAAATTCCAAGGCGTAGTTATTGCGGGGACCAATAAAAGGGACGATTGTTTATATTGATTGGATTATTGTTCTCATCTTGAGTTTTTATTGTGTAACGTTCTTTGACCATCTTCATGTTGGTTGTTGTTTCGAAAAAAAAAAAAAAGAAATAATTACTAAGAAGACTATGCTTAGATTTTAATAACATTTGGGAGCCTCTAATTATAGAAAAAGAGCAAACATTGTACACCCTTAAAAATTTGGTGATGGAGGAGAGATAATCCCCTATTGAGTTTGACTAGAGTTGCCTTCCCTTTGTCAACCAATTTTTACACAAATTCGAAACTATAACCATAAAATAGAGACTAACTCACAGCATACGAAAAGCATATACGGAGTAACTTTTCTCTTTTCTTTTCCAAACAACAACCAGCATGCCCGAAGACGGTCGAAGGCCAATCCGACAGGAACGCTGCACAAATAACACTCAGGATGAGAACAATAGTCCGATCAATACAAGTAATATAAATTAAAGGGACTTACCAGCAATGACCTGTTTACCCCGACCTTTACCGTCTTTGGCTCCTTCAATAATACCAGGCAAATCAAGAAGCTGAAATGGAGAGAAAATAAACGGTAAATCCAGCAAAGAATAAAAGTGAACAATTATATATTACTTGGAGGAGAGACTTTGCCCGGTCGTAAAATACGCTTAAATATATTTTAATTTGTCCAGATTTCATATATTATAGAGTCATGATTTCAAAAGAAGAGTCTTATATTATTATAGTGTCATATATTATTATAGAGTCATATATTATTATAGAGTCATGATTTCAAAAGAAGAGTCTTATATTATTATAGTGTCATATATTATTATAGAGTCATGATTTCAAAAGAAGAGCCTTATATTATTATAGTGTCATATATTATTATAGAGTCATATATTATTATAGAGTCATGATTTCAAAAGAAGAGTCTTATATTATTATAGTGTCATATATTATTATAGAGTCATATATTATAATAGAGTCATGATTTCAAAAGAAGAGTTATATTATTATAGTGTCATATATTATTATAGAGTCATATATTATAATAGAGTCATGATTTCAAAAGAAGAGTCTTATATTATTATAGTGTCATATATTATTATAGAGTCATATATTATTATAGAGTCATGATTTCAAAAGAAGAGTCTTATATTAGTATAGTGTCATATATTATTATAGAGACATATATTATTATAGAGTCATGATTTCAAAAGAAGAGTCTTATATTATTATAGTGTCATATATTATTATAGAGTCATATATTATAATAGAGTCATGATTTCAAAAGAAGAGTCTTATATTATTATAGTGTCATATATTATTATAGAGTCATATATTATAATAGAGTCATGATTTCAAAAGAAGAGTCTTATATTATTATAGTGTCATATATTATTATAGAGTCATATATTATAATAGAGTCATGATTTCAAAAGAAGAGTCTTATATTATTATAGTGTCATATATTATTATAGAGTCATGATTTCAAAAGAAGAGCCTTATATTATTATAGTGTCATATATTATTATAGAGTCATATATTATTATAGAGTCATGATTTCAAAAGAAGAGTCTTATATTATTATAGTGTCATATATTATTATAGAGTCATATATTATAATAGAGTCATGATTTCAAAAGAAGAGTTATATTATTATAGTGTCATATATTATTATAGAGTCATATATTATAATAGAGTCATGATTTCAAAAGAAGAGTCTTATATTATTATAGTGTCATATATTATTATAGAGTCATGATTTCAAAAGAAGAGTCTTATATTAGTATAGTGTCATATATTATTATAGAGACATATATTATTATAGAGTCATGATTTCAAAAGAAGAGTTTTATATTATTATAGTGTCATATATTATTATAGAGTCATATATTATAATAGAGTCATGATTTCAAAAGAAGAGTCTTATATTATTATAGTGTCATATATTATTATAGAGTCATATATTATAATAGAGTCATGATTTCAAAAAGAGACTTATATTATTATAGAGTCATGATTTCAAAAGAAGAGTCTTATATTATTATAGTGTCATATTTTATTATAGAGTCATGATTTCAAAAGAAGAGTCTTATATTATTATAGTGTCATATATTATTATAGAGTCATATATTATAATAGAGTCATGATTTCAAAAGAAGAGTCTTATATTAATATAGTGTCATATATTATTATAGTGTCATATATTATTATAGAGTCATGATTTCAAAAGAAGTTTTATATTATTATAGTGTCATATATTATTATAGTGTCATATATTATTATAGAGTCATGATTTCAAAAGAAGAGTCTTATATTATTATAGTGTCATATATTATTATAGAGTCATATATTATAATAGAGTCATGATTTCAAAAGAAGAGTCTTATATTATTATAGTGTCATATATTATTATAGAGTCATATATTATAATAGAGTCATGATTTCAAAAGAAGAGTCTTATATTATTATAGTGCCACTTTGAAGTAGGGGGCTATTTGTTTGGGGTGAAAATTGAATAATAAAAAATAAAAAAATGCACAGAGTGGCATCAAAATTGGTGCGCAGGTTGTTGTCACCAGAATAAAAGGTCCTCTGTGTTCACGTTGCACAGGACCTTGTATGATATTATTTCTATTTACTTTCCTCGTTTACTGTGAAAATGAGATAAACGCCACCCCTGTCACAGGATCATAGGTAAACTAAACCTGGGTTTGTTGTAGACGCATACACTAAAATATGAAACATGGTAATATGTTAAAGATTGTCTTTGCGTCCTTTACTTATTTATTTGTTTAATTGTTTAATTTACGATTCTTTTTACTTTAAATTTTTTGTGTTCTTACATACGTGTTCTTACTTATATGTGTGTGTGTGCATTCTATTCTTACCCAGTTTCTTGCACAGGACCTTCTGGATACTGCAAACACTGATTCTGAATTTCTGAACACTATAACTGGAGATGAATCATGGATGTACGGGAACGACCCAGTGTTAAAGATTTCGCGTTTGCGTCCTTCTTATTTTATTTATTTACTTCTTTTACTTATTAAACGTTAATTTAACGATTCTTCTTACTTTATGGTAAAGTCTGCGTGTTCTTATTAATACGTGTTCTTATCTATATTGGTGTGTGTGTGTGTGTGTGTGTGTGTTCTATTCGTACACAGTTTCTTGCCTTGAAGGGTCTCGACATGTATGCGCAAATATATAATGTGTACATACCTGCTTGCCTTGTCCAGCGGATGATATCTTCTTGTCACTGGCTCCATCTCATGGGGAGCGGTACTTACTGCTGCAGATGCATCGATAACACAAGACGGATTGAAGCTTCAATTTGTTTCATTAAAAAGGCAAGTCTATGTCTCGAACCAATGGTTGTCAGAGGAGAGACCCTAATGTCACGTCTGCTTCATCTGCAGTCCAAAACCAACTCTAACCCATGGTCGCCAACCGGAAACCTACGACCACAATTCCTGTTACCCCTAATTTCCGGTGCATCTAACTAAGTTGACAAAAGGTAACTTGAGTTTGACGACTGTCAAATCTAACCTTCTGTGACCCCACTAAACTGGCTGGTGGGAATTGAAAATATATCTACATAACTTGCTATTTCTACAACTACCTGGATAGCATTTAAGCTAGGATTACAAATCCTACAGACGTTGAAATGGATTGGTTGTTTTTGTTTTACGGCATGTCAACCCTTTTCAGGTTATTTAATGCCAAATCCAGTGATTTTGAAGGAAAGTTTTTTTATAGAATATATTTGTTTCTATTTAACCCATAGTTGGGACCCCAACAGGTACTACCACTCTGGGTCAGAGTGGACCTGGGAGCAATGGCAATTAAAGGGTGGCTCCACACTCCCCAAAGCCCGCAAGCTGGGGCCTCACCATCGGATATAGTTTAAGGTCATGTCCAGGACCCGTTGCAATGGAATACTTTGAATAATTGCAAGGTCGAATACTTTTAGACAGGCCTCGTAGAAATAAATGAAATAGTAAACTAATGCCCCTTTTGTATATATTAATCGAATTGTGAACAGACAGACAGACAGGACTACAAATTTATATATATAGATTAATTTTTCAAGTATTTCTAGCATCATCAGCGAACTTGTGAACGGAAATGATGGGAAGCTGACTCACCTGAATTTTAGCTCCCTTGTACCTGATCACACCCGGAACTGTGGTCAACGTGGTGAACTCATAGGCGGCCACCTCGGAATAGACTCCGGCCAAATTGCTAAGGAGAGTTGATTTGCCCACCGATGGGAAACCTGGAATGAATACCAACACGCGTCAATTTTTAGTCAACTTTTGGGAAAGAAATCTATACGAAAGAGCCATATTTCTGTCTATCCGGCTCGCATCGTTTATTTTATACTAGTGATATGATATTTTAATTTGTCCAAATTTTATATATATTATTATAGAGTCGTGATTTCAAAAGTAAAAAAAAAAAAATATTTGGGTTCCATCAGCTAGAATCGAAACCAAAAGCAAAACTGTAGTATTCAAAGCTGGTGATGTTACCACAGGACTAACTTAAATATATTTTAATTCGTCCAAATTTTATATATATATTATTATAGAGTCGTGAACTCATAGGCGGCCACCTCGGAATAGACTCCGGCCAAATTGCTAAGGAGAGTTGATTTGCCCACCGATGGGAAACCTGGAATGAATACCAACACGCGTCAATTTTTAGTCAACTTTTGGGAAAGAAATCTATACGAAAGAGCCATATTTCTGTCTATCTGGCTCGCATCGTTTATTTTATACTAGTGGGGTGGGGTGGGGGGGTGCCTGGGTGTAAAATACACTTAAATATGATATTTTAATTTATCCAGATTCTGTATATACTATTATATATGTATACATAATTATAGAGTCGTGATTTCAAAAGTAAAAATAAAATAAAAATTAGGGTGCCCTCAGTTAGAATCGAAACTGAAAGCTGGTGATGTTACCACTATCATCTCATCTCCGTCATCTTTCAGGACGCTTCACCACTGAATCTACACGACTTCTCCAGTTCTCTCGATCTCGCATGATAGTTTGCAGGTGGCAAACACTTTCCAATCCGGTGTCCTATAACAGGTTATCAATATAGGTTATTCTTCTTCAACCACAATTTGGGTGTCCATCTGTTGGTATCCAGAGAACTAGCTTGATGGCTTCCTCTTTGCTGTGCCTCATGCAGTGGCCAGCTACGCTCCTCCTTCTCTGCTGTACTTTCAGTGATACTGGTACTGGTGGTTTGTTTGTGTGGCTCCTCCGTGATGTATTAAGGGCCATCCTGAGCATCTGAGTGTAACAGCCAACTAGTCTCTTCTTCAGCGCATCTTCACAGTAACAAATACTTTTTTTTACTTTTGAAATCATGATTCTATAATAATACTAGACTGCCCGTGACCCATTGGGTCAGTATGTGATATTAGCTATGGAAGTCATGTATGAGCGTGACGCTTGTGACGTAAAGAAAACAGTTTTTTTGTTGAAATAACAGAAAAATTTCTATGAAAGTATATTAAAATGAAAAAAGAATATACATAGATTTCTACGAGTCGTTCTGTTTATTATAATTGATTATTTTTGAAAAAAAAATACCGTTACTGAATTATAAGTGGTTGACCATACTTATAGGTAAATGTGCACTGAACAGATACCATAATACTTATTATAGTTAAATTCAAATTTTGATATCTGTTTTTTTTTTTTACATCGTTCATTTCTGTATTACATTTAAGTTATTCTAAACCCCACTCTTCCCATGTTAAATAATAATTTCGAAATAATAACATTAATATTTCAGTGCGCAGGTTATGCGCTCATGCGCAACCGGATGTCGTAAGCCGGAAAGTGGGTTACATACATCGTTACAAGGTCATTTGAGTTTTATAATTATATAGATATACGAAATCTGGACAAATTAAAGTATCATATTTAAGCATATTTTATGCCTGGGCAAAGCTAGCTGCCCCACTCCCACTAGTTTAGAGTTGAGAAAAAAAAAACAATACAAAAAGGCATATCTTTCATTACTGCAACAATAATTTCAAGTCCAGAGTATAGAGTGGCAACATGAATAAATATAATTTGATGCTAGTCCACAACCCATCGTTATGAACAAAAACAAATTTTTATAATGTACATACCTGTGATGGAAAAAAAATATTGTACACCTAAAATCACATAAATTGATTAAGCAATTTTATTCTATGTTTCTGAATTTTTGAGATGAGGATTGATTATTCGTATCATTTGGATTCATCGGACTACTGTTCTCATCTTGAGTTTTATTTTCACAACGTTTCGGTCGATGTAAACTTTTTCAGGTGCATCTTGTCAAACTCAGGAATCGGGACAGAATTTTGAATGGAACCCTTTTATTTACTTCAAATGGATAGTATGTTCTTGTTCTGTCAGCCATGACATGAGAAGTGTGGCAATTACACTCCATTAACCTTAGAGGTAGGACATAGTTTCAGTGGTAGTAGGTACACTATGTGTAGTATCAAGTCTTCTGGAAGGACATTTGAAAAAACTAGCAATCCCTGATATGACTTGGGCGGTCTTAAGACCACTGCTATTGTTGATACCACCAATATCCTTAGGGGAAAAAGCCTCGTCTTTGAAGCTCCTGGTTTTGAGTCAGGATTGAGGGAGAGTCTTCTGAGAATGAATCCCATTTCTTTTCAGAGTCGTTATAAAACAAAATCAGAATTATCATTTGTACTCACTAGGAGTTCTCACACAGGTAACCATCAGAGATTACTTACTGACAAAAACTGGTAGTGTTTCCTGGAGTCTGAGTGACAAAACGTTTCCTCAGATATCCAGTATTATTTACAATTGATTTTTCCAAGTACTTTAACCATTTCACCACAGGTTTTTTTAAACGAATGTGTTTTCTAATGCTCTTTACCATGTTAAGAATGGCTTTCTAAAATCTCTCAAAGTTCCTCCCTTAACTTGCAAAATGGTGCAGAGAGAAAATTTGATTTTAAATATAATATTGTGATTAATGCAGATTTCCTATTTATTATAATACTAGCGGCGGGATGGGGTACCCGGCGTTGCCCGTGTGTTAAAAAGAGGTGTAAAAGAAAAAAAAAATTTTGGTCGGAAGGTAGGATTGAACCCCAAAGCCTTGACGCGAAGGTGGAAACGAAAGCGAAAAAAAGCCAGTCACCTAACCATCTCGGCCACGAGGGAGAGGAACTGATAAGGGCGTCATATGAAGGTTTACGAAGCGAAATAAACAGGTGCGAGGAAGTGGTGTGGTGTCTGACCTAGTTTTGTGCTGCAGGCCAGATAATTCGCTTTCGCTTTTCAAAGACGCGACGAACTGATAAAATTCGGGCTAATTAAATACACACGCGACCCCCGTTGTTAAGTCGTAGTTATGATGATTTAGACGCGATATAAAAAGTTTTAAGTATGAGCGAGCCTACCCAGAAGGCCTGGGAAAAAAGTCTTTCGCGGACATACACAAAAAACAAACACACATACACACATTTTCGCTATTATATTTATAGATTACTAGCGAGGGGTACCCGGCATTGCCCGGGTTTTTGGAGGTGTGTGTGGAAACTCCGGGGGGGGGGGGTAAAAAAAAAATGTTTTGGTAGGTAAGGATCGAACCCGAACCGATGAGGCAAAGTTGTAAATTAAAGTGTGAAAAAAAAAAAAAAAAGTGCGACGTTAACGATTGCCCCACCGCGAGATGCTAACGGAAACACGTTTGAATTTATTTAATTACTTGGATTTGGCAGGTGCCCGTTTTATTGAGTTAATGACGTCAAGTTTGCCTGCGGGATGGTATCATTTACTGCGGGAACGCTCCCCAAGATGTTATAGGAAAAAGACTAACCCACATGCGGCGAGCGACAAATGTTGAATATTTATCTTCCCGAAATCGAGAAAATTAAACAGATAGGCGAGCTTTGTTGTTAAGTCTGAGATATAACGATTTATACGTGATATAAAAAGTTTTTAAAAGTTTTGAAGCGACCGACCGCTTCTCTGAAAAAAGCCTTTTGTAGACATACAGAAAAAGCGAACACACATACATACATTTTCGCTTTTATATTTATAGATAATGACCTGAATTGTAACTATCACGGAAAGCAAAGAAATGCTTATATTCCAGGTCAGGGAGTTAGAATTGCGTAACGCAAAATAAAGATGAACAATTAAATATTTAAAATATTTACATTTCTGGAATGTCAGTTGATGTATTTATAAAACACGAATAACATAAACAATAATTACACAATAACTCCACAATAATTCAAACTAATTCAAAATAATTCAAATTAATACCTTGAAAAATTGGAAAATTTTCATGTCCTCAAAGGTGAAAGAATGTGGTGATTCTGGAATCATTCATCTGTTGTTTTTAATGTTTCCTATCGAATCGAAAGCTTTTAATGCTATTCTTTGGTATTTTTTGATGATTTTCTTTGATTTAGACATAAAATAAATACAAAATTAATACCTTGAAAAATTGTAAAATGTTCATGTCCTCAAAGGTTAAAGAATGTGGTGATTCTGGAATCATTCATCTGTTATTTTTAATGTTTCCTATCGAATCGAAAGCTTTTAATGCTATTCTTTGGTATTTTTTGATTATTTTCTTTGATTTAGACATAAAATAAATACAAAATTAATACCTTGAAAAATTGGAAAATGTTCATGTCCTCAAAGGTTAAAGAATGTGGTGATTCTGGAATCATTCATCTGTTATTTTTAATGTTTCCTATCGAATCGAAAGCTTTTAATGCTATTCTTTGGTATTTTTTGATGATTTTCTTTGATTTAGACATAAAATCAATACAAAATTAATACCTTGAAAAATTGTAAAATGTTCATGTCCTCAAAGGTTAAAGAATGTGGTGATTCTGGAATCATTCATCTGTTATTTTTAATGTTTCCTATCGAATCGAAAGCTTTTAATGCTATTCTTTGGTATTTTTTGATTATTTTCTTTGATTTAGACATAAAATAAATACAAAATTAATACCTTGAAAAATTGGAAAATTTTCATGTCCTCAAAGGTGAAAAGAATGTGGTGATTCTGGAATCATTCATCTGTTGTTTTTAATGTTTCCTATCTAATCGAAAGCTTTTAATGCTATTCTTTGGTATTTTTTGATGATTTTCTTTGATTTAGACATAAAATAAATACAAAATTAATACCTGTAAAAATTGGAAAATGTTCATGTCCTCAAAGGTTAAAGAATGTGGTGATTCTGGAATCATTCATCTGTTATTTTTAATGTTTCCTATCGAATCGAAAGCTTTTAATGCTATTCTTTGGTATTTTTTGATGATTTTCTTTGATTTAGACATAAAATAAATACAAAATTAATACCTGTAAAAATTGGAAAATATTCATGACCTCATAGGTGAAAGAATGTGGTGAATCTGGAATCATTCATCTGTTATTTTTAATGTTTCCTATCGAATCGAAAGCTTTTAATGCTATTCTTTGGTATTTTTTGATGATTTTCTTTGATTTAGACATAAAATCAATACAAAATTAATACCTTGAAAAATTGTAAAATGTTCATGTCCTCAAAGGTTAAAGAATGTGGTGATTCTGGAATCATTCATCTGTTATTTTTAATGTTTCCTATCGAATCGAAAGCTTTTAATGCTATTCTTTGGTATTTTTTGATTATTTTCTTTGATTTAGACATAAAATAAATACAAAATTAATACCTTGAAAAATTGGAAAATGTTCATGTCCTCAAAGGTTAAAGAATGTGGTGATTCTGGAATCATTCATCTGTTATTTTTAATGTTTCCTATCGAATCGAAAGCTTTTAATGCTATTCTTTGGTATTTTTTGATGATTTTCTTTGATTTAGACATAAAATAAATACAAAATTAATACCTTGAAAAATTGGAAAATTTTCATGTCCTCAAAGGTGAAAAGAATGTGGTGATTCTGGAATCATTCATCTGTTGTTTTTAATGTTTCCTATCTAATCGAAAGCTTTTAATGCTATTCTTTGGTATTTTTTGATGATTTTCTTTGATTTAGACATAAAATAAATACAAAATTAATACCTTGAAAAATTGGAAAATGTTCATGTCCTCAAAGGTTAAAGAATGTGGTGATTCTGGAATCATTCATCTGTTATTTTTAATGTTTCCTATCGAATCGAAAGCTTTTAATGCTATTCTTTGGTATTTTTTGATGATTTTCTTTGATTTAGACATAAAATAAATACAAAATTAATACCTGTAAAAATTGGAAAATATTCATGACCTCATAGGTGAAAGAATGTGGTGAATCTGGAATCATTCATCTGTTATTTTTAATGTTTCCTATCGAATCGAAAGCTTTTAATGCTATTCTTTGGTATTTTTTGATGATTTTCTTTGATTTAGACATAAAATCAATACAAAATTAATACCTTGAAAAATTGTAAAATGTTCATGTCCTCAAAGGTTAAAGAATGTGGTGATTCTGGAATCATTCATCTGTTATTTTTAATGTTTCCTATCGAATCGAAAGCTTTTAATGCTATTCTTTGGTATTTTTTGATGATTTTCTTTGATTTAGACATAAAATCAATACAAAATTAATACCTTGAAAAATTGTAAAATGTTCATGTCCTCAAAGGTTAAAGAATGTGGTGATTCTGGAATCATTCATCTGTTATTTTTAATGTTTCCTATCGAATCGAAAGCTTTTAATGCTATTCTTTGGTATTTTTTGATGATTTTCTTTGATTTAGACATAAAATCAATACAAAATTAATACCTTGAAAAATTGTAAAATGTTCATGTCCTCAAAGGTTAAAGAATGTGGTGATTCTGGAATCATTCATCTGTTATTTTTAATGTTTCCTATCGAATCGAAAGCTTTTAATGCTATTCTTTGGTATTTTTTGATGATTTTCTTTGATTTAGACATAAAATAAATACAACATTAATACCTTGAAAAATTGGAAAATGTTCATGTCCTCAAAGGTTAAAGAATGTGGTGATTCTGGAATCATTCATCTGTTATTTTTAATGTTTCCTATCGAATCGAAAGCTTTTAATGCTATTCTTTGGTATTTTTTGATGATTTTCTTTGATTTAGACATAAAATAAATACAAAATTAATACCTTGAAAAATTGGAAAATGTTCATGTCCTCAAAGGTTAAAGAATGTGGTGATTCTGGAATCATTCATCTGTTATTTTTAATGTTTCCTATCGAATCGAAAGCTTTTAATGCTATTCTTTGGTATTTTTTGATGATTTTCTTTGATTTAGACATAAAATAAATACAAAATTAATACCTTGAAAAATTGGAAAATGTTCATGTCCTCAAAGGTTAAAGAATGTGGTGATTCTGGAATCATTCATCTGTTATTTTTAATGTTTCCTATCGAATCGAAAGCTTTTAATGCTATTCTTTGGTATTTTTTGATGATTTTCTTTGATTTAGACATAAAAAAAATACAAAATTAATACCTTGAAAAATTGGAAAATTTTCATGTCCTCAAAGGTGAAAAGAATGTGGTGATTCTGGAATCATTCATCTGTTATTTTTAATGTTTCCTATCTAATCGAAAGCTTTTAATGCTATTCTTTGGTATTTTTTGATGATTTTCTTTGATTTAGACATAAAATAAATACAAAATTAATACCTTGAAAAATTGGAAAATTTTCATGTCCTCAAAGGTTAAAGAATGTGGTGATTCTGGAATCATTCATCTGTTATTTTTAATGTTTCCTATCGAATCGAAAGCTTTTAATGCTATTCTTTGGTATTTTTTGATGATTTTCTTTGATTTAGACATAAAATACATACAAAATTAATACCTTGAAAAATTGGAAAATTTTCATGTCCTCAAAGGTGAAAGAATGTGGTGATTCTGGAATCATTCTGGAATCATTCATCTGTTATTTTTAATGTTTCCTATCGAATCGAAAGCTTTTAATGCTATTCTTTGGTATTTTTTGATGATTTTCTTTGATTTAGACATAAAATAAATACAAAATTAATACCTTGAAAAATTAGAAAATGTTCATGTCCTCAAAGGTGAAAGAATGTGGTGATTCTGGAATCATTCATCTGTTATTTTTAATGTTTCCTATCGAATCGAAAGCTTTTAATGCTATTCTTTGGTATTTTTTGATGATTTTCTTTGATTTAGACATAAAATAAATACAAAATTAATACCTTGAAAAATTGGAAAATGTTCATGTCCTCAAAGGTTAAAGAATGTGGTGATTCTGGAATCATTCATC
Organism: Euprymna scolopes; assembly: GCF_053919585.1. Classification (NCBI taxonomy): domain Eukaryota; kingdom Metazoa; phylum Mollusca; class Cephalopoda; order Sepiida; family Sepiolidae; genus Euprymna; species Euprymna scolopes. Next base: position 9,693,130 of record NC_136526.1, read on the forward strand.
TGTTATTTTTAATGTTTCCTATCTAATCGAAAGCTTTTAATGCTATTCTTTGGTATTTTTTGATGATTTTCTTTGATTTAGACATAAAATAAATACAAAATTAATACCTTGAAAAATTGGAAAATGTTCATGTCCTCAAAGGTTAAAGAATGTGGTGATTCTGGAATCATTCATCTGTTATTTTTAATGTTTCCTATCTAATCGAAAGCTTTTAATGCTATTCTTTGGTATTTTTTGATGATTTTCTTTGATTTAGACATAAAATAAATACAAAATTAATACCTTGAAAAATTAGAAAATGTTCATGTCCTCAAAGGTGAAAGAATGTGGTGATTCTGGAATCATTCATCTGTTATTTTTAATGTTTCCTATCGAATCGAAAGCTTTTAATGATATTCTTTGGTATTTTTTGATGATTTTCTTTGATTTAGACATAAAATAAATACAAAATTAATACCTTGAAAAATTGGAAAATTTTCATGTCCTCAAAGGTGAAAAGAATGTGGTGATTCTGGAATCATTCATCTGTTATTTTTAATGTTTCCTATCTAATCGAAAGCTTTTAATGCTATTCTTTGGTATTTTTTGATGATTTTCTTTGATTTAGACATAAAATAAATACAAAATTAATACCTGTAAAAATTGGAAAATATTCATGACCTCATAGGTGAAAGAATGTGGTGAATCTGGAATCATTCATCTGTTATTTTTAATGTTTCCTATCGAATCGAAAGCTTTTAATGCTATTCTTTGGTATTTTTTGATGATTTTCTTTGATTTAGACATAAAATAAATACAAAATTAATACCTTGAAAAATTGGAAAATTTTCATGTCCTCAAAGGTTAAAGAATGTGGTGATTCTGGAATCATTCATCTGTTATTTTTAATGTTTCCTATCGAATCGAAAGCTTTTAATGCTATTCTTTGGTATTTTTTGATGATTTTCTTTGATTTAGACATAAAATAAATACAAAATTAATACCTTGAAAAATTGGAAAATGTTCATGTCCTCAAAGGTTAAAGAATGTGGTGATTCTGGAATCATTCATCTGTTATTTTTAATGTTTCCTATCGAATCGAAAGCTTTTAATGCTATTCTTTGGTATTTTTTGATGATTTTCTTTGATTTAGACATAAAATAAATACAAAATTAATACCTGTAAAAATTGGAAAATATTCATGACCTCATAGGTGAAAGAATGTGGTGAATCTGGAATCATTCATCTGTTATTTTTAATGTTTCCTATCGAATCGAAAGCTTTTAATGCTATTCTTTGGTATTTTTTGATGATTTTCTTTGATTTAGACATAAAATAAATACAAAATTAATACCTTGAAAAATTGGAAAATGTTCATGTCCTCAAAGGTTAAAGAATGTGGTGATTCTGGAATCATTCATCTGTTATTTTTAATGTTTCCTATCGAATCGAAAGCTTTTAATGCTATTCTTTGGTATTTTTTGATGATTTTCTTTGATTTAGACATAAAATAAATACAAAATTAATACCTTGAAAAATTGGAAAATGTTCATGTCCTCAAAGGTTAAAGAATGTGGTGATTCTGGAATCATTCATCTGTTATTTTTAATGTTTCCTATCGAATCGAAAGCTTTTAATGCTATTCTTTGGTATTTTTTGATGATTTTCTTTGATTTAGACATAAAATAAATACAAAATTAATACCTTGAAAAATTGGAAAATTTTCATGTCCTCAAAGGTGAGAGAATGTGGTGATTCTGGAATCATTCATCTGTTATTTTTAATGTTTCCTATCGAATCGAAAGCTTTTAATGATATTCTTTGGTATTTTATGATGATTTTCTTTGATTTAGACATAAAATAAATACAAAATTAATACCTTGAAAAATTGGAAAATTTTCATGTCCTCAAAGGTGAAAAGAATGTGGTGATTCTGGAATCATTCATCTGTTATTTTTAATGTTTCCTATCGAATCGAAAGCTTTTAATGCTATTCTTTGTTATTTTGTTATGATTTTCTTTGATTTAGACATAAAATAAATACAAAATTAATACCTGTAAAAATTGGAAAATGTTCATGTCCTCAAAGGTTAAAGAATGTGGTGATTCTGGAATCATTCATCTGTTATTTTTAATGTTTCCTATCGAATCGAAAGCTTTTAATGATATTCTTTGGTATTTTTTGATGATTTTCTTTGATTTAGACATAAAATAAATACAAAATTAATACCTTGAAAAATTGGAAAATTTTCATGTCCTCAAAGGTGAAAAGAATGTGGTGATTCTGGAATCATTCATCTGTTATTTTTAATGTTTCCTATCTAATCGAAAGCTTTTAATGCTATTCTTTGGTATTTTTTGATGATTTTCTTTGATTTAGACATAAAATAAATACAAAATTAATACCTGTAAAAATTGGAAAATATTCATGACCTCATAGGTGAAAGAATGTGGTGAATCTGGAATCATTCATCTGTTATTTTTAATGTTTCCTATCGAATCGAAAGCTTTTAATGCTATTCTTTGGTATTTTTTGATGATTTTCTTTGATTTAGACATAAAATAAATACAAAATTAATACCTTGAAAAATTGGAAAATTTTCATGTCCTCAAAGGTTAAAGAATGTGGTGATTCTGGAATCATTCATCTGTTATTTTTAATGTTTCCTATCGAATCGAAAGCTTTTAATGCTATTCTTTGGTATTTTTTGATGATTTTCTTTGATTTAGACATAAAATAAATACAAAATTAATACCTTGAAAAATTGGAAAATGTTCATGTCCTCAAAGGTTAAAGAATGTGGTGATTCTGGAATCATTCATCTGTTATTTTTAATGTTTCCTATCGAATCGAAAGCTTTTAATGCTATTCTTTGGTATTTTTTGATGATTTTCTTTGATTTAGACATAAAATAAATACAAAATTAATACCTGTAAAAATTGGAAAATATTCATGACCTCATAGGTGAAAGAATGTGGTGAATCTGGAATCATTCATCTGTTATTTTTAATGTTTCCTATCGAATCGAAAGCTTTTAATGCTATTCTTTGGTATTTTTTGATGATTTTCTTTGATTTAGACATAAAATAAATACAAAATTAATACCTTGAAAAATTGGAAAATGTTCATGTCCTCAAAGGTTAAAGAATGTGGTGATTCTGGAATCATTCATCTGTTATTTTTAATGTTTCCTATCGAATCGAAAGCTTTTAATGCTATTCTTTGGTATTTTTTGATGATTTTCTTTGATTTAGACATAAAATAAATACAAAATTAATACCTTGAAAAATTGGAAAATGTTCATGTCCTCAAAGGTTAAAGAATGTGGTGATTCTGGAATCATTCATCTGTTATTTTTAATGTTTCCTATCGAATCGAAAGCTTTTAATGCTATTCTTTGGTATTTTTTGATGATTTTCTTTGATTTAGACATAAAATAAATACAAAATTAATACCTTGAAAAATTGGAAAATTTTCATGTCCTCAAAGGTGAGAGAATGTGGTGATTCTGGAATCATTCATCTGTTATTTTTAATGTTTCCTATCGAATCGAAAGCTTTTAATGATATTCTTTGGTATTTTATGATGATTTTCTTTGATTTAGACATAAAATAAATACAAAATTAATACCTTGAAAAATTGGAAAATTTTCATGTCCTCAAAGGTGAAAAGAATGTGGTGATTCTGGAATCATTCATCTGTTATTTTTAATGTTTCCTATCGAATCGAAAGCTTTTAATGCTATTCTTTGTTATTTTGTTATGATTTTCTTTGATTTAGACATAAAATAAATACAAAATTAATACCTGTAAAAATTGGAAAATGTTCATGTCCTCAAAGGTTAAAGAATGTGGTGATTCTGGAATCATTCATCTGTTATTTTTAATGTTTCCTATCGAATCGAAAGCTTTTAATGCTATTCTTTGGTATTTTTTGATGATTTTCTTTGATTAAGACATAAAATAAATACAAAATTAATACCTTGAAAAATTGGAAAATTTTCATGTCCTCAAAGGTTAAAGAATGTGGTGATTCTGGAATCATTCATCTGTTATTTTTAATGTTTCCTATCGAATCGAAAGCTTTTAATGCTATTCTTTGGTATTTTTTGATGATTTTCTTTGATTAAGACATAAAATAAATACAAAATTAATACCTTGAAAAATTGGAAAATTTTCATGTCCTCAAAGGTTAAAGAATGTGGTGATTCTGGAATCATTCATCTGTTATTTTTAATGTTTCCTATCGAATCGAAAGCTTTTAATGCTATTCTTTGGTATTTTTTGATGATTTTCTTTGATTTAGACATAAAATACATACAAAATTAATACCTTGAAAAATTGGAAAATTTTCATGTCCTCAAAGGTTAAAGAATGTGGTGATTCTGGAATCATTCATCTGTTATTTTTAATGTTTCCTATCGAATCGAAAGCTTTTAATGCTATTCTTTGGTATTTTTTGATGATTTTCTTTGATTTAGACATAAAATCAATACAAAATTAATACCTTGAAAAATTGTAAAATGTTCATGTCCTCAAAGGTTAAAGAATGTGGTGATTCTGGAATCATTCATCTGTTATTTTTAATGTTTCCTATCGAATCGAAAGCTTTTAATGCTATTCTTTGGTATTTTTTGATGATTTTCTTTGATTTAGACATAAAATAAATACAAAATTAATACCTTGAAAAATTGGAAAATGTTCATGTCCTCAAAGGTTAAAGAATGTGGTGATTCTGGAATCATTCATCTGTTATTTTTAATGTTTCCTATCGAATCGAAAGCTTTTAATGCTATTCTTTGGTATTTTTTGATGATTTTCTTTGATTTAGACATAAAATCAATACAAAATTAATACCTTGAAAAATTGGAAAATTTTCATGTCCTCAAAGGTGAGAGAATGTGGTGATTCTGGAATCATTCATCTGTTATTTTTAATGTTTCCTATCGAATCGAAAGCTTTTAATGATATTCTTTGGTATTTTATGATGATTTTCTTTGATTTAGACATAAAATAAATACAAAATTAATACCTTGAAAAATTGGAAAATTTTCATGTCCTCAAAGGTTAAAGAATGTGGTGATTCTGGAATCATTCATCTGTTATTTTTAATGTTTCCTATCGAATCGAAAGCTTTTAATGCTATTCTTTGGTATTTTTTGATGATTTTCTTTGATTTAGACATAAAATACATACAAAATTAATACCTTGAAAAATTGGAAAATTTTCATGTCCTCAAAGGTGAAAGAATGTGGTGATTCTGGAATCATTCTGGAATCATTCATCTGTTATTTTTAATGTTTCCTATCGAATCGAAAGCTTTTAATGCTATTCTTTGGTATTTTTTGATGATTTTCTTTGATTTAGACATAAAATAAATACAAAATTAATACCTTGAAAAATTGGAAAATGTTCATGTCCTCAAAGGTTAAAGAATGTGGTAATTCTGGAATCATTCATCTGTTATTTTTAATGTTTCCTATCGAATCGAAAGCTTTTAATGCTATTCTTTGGTATTTTTTGATGATTTTCTTTGATTTAGACATAAAATAAATACAAAATTAATACCTGTAAAAATTGGAAAATATTCATGACCTCATAGGTGAAAGAATGTGGTGAATCTGGAATCATTCATCTGTTATTTTTAATGTTTCCTATCGAATCGAAAGCTTTTAATGCTATTCTTTGGTATTTTTTGATGATTTTCTTTGATTTAGACATAAAATAAATACAAAATTAATACCTTGAAAAATTGGAAAATTTTCATGTCCTCAAAGGTTAAAGAATGTGGTGATTCTGGAATCATTCATCTGTTATTTTTAACGTTTCCTATCGAATCGAAAGCTTTTAATGCTATTCTTTGGTATTTTTTGATGATTTTCTTTGATTTAGACATAAAATCAATACAAAATTAATACCTTGAAAAATTGGAAAATGTTCATGTCCTCAAAGGTGAGAGAATGTGGTGATTCTGGAATCATTCATCTGTTATTTTTAATGTTTCCTATCGAATCGAAAGCTTTTAATGATATTCTTTGGTATTTTATGATGATTTTCTTTGATTTAGACATAAAATCAATACAAAATTAATACCTTGAAAAATTGTAAAATGTTCATGTCCTCAAAGGTTAAAGAATGTGGTGATTCTGGAATCATTCATCTGTTATTTTTAATGTTTCCTATCGAATCGAAAGCTTTTAATGCTATTCTTTGGTATTTTTTGATGATTTTCTTTGATTTAGACATAAAATCAATACAAAATTAATACCTTGAAAAATTGGAAAATGTTCATGTCCTCAAAGGTTAAAGAATGTGGTGATTCTGGAATCATTCATCTGTTGTTTTTAATGTTTCCTATCTAATCGAAAGCTTTTAATGCTATTCTTTGGTATTTTTTGATGATTTTCTTTGATTTAGACATGAAATAAATACAAAATTAATACCTTGAAAAATTGGAAAATGTTCATGTCCTCAAAGGTTAAAGAATGTGGTGATTCTGGAATCATTCATCTGTTGTTTTTAATGTTTCCTATCTAATCGAAAGCTTTTAATGCTATTCTTTGGTATTTTTTGATGATTTTCTTTGATTTAGACATGAAATAAATACAAAATTAATACCTTGAAAAATTGGAAAATTTTCATGTCCTCAAAGGTGAGAGAATGTGGTGATTCTGGAATCATTCATCTGTTATTTTTAATGTTTCCTATCGAATCGAAAGCTTTTAATGATATTCTTTGGTATTTTATGACGATTTTCTTTGATTTAGACATAAAATAAATACAAAATTAATACCTTGAAAAATTGGAAAATTTTCATGTCCTCAAAGGTGAAAAGAATGTTGTGATTCTGGAATCATTCATCTGTTATTTTTAATGTTTCCTATCTAATCGAAAGCTTTTAATGCTATTCTTTGGTATTTTTTGATGATTTTCTTTGATTTAGACATAAAATAAATACAAAATTAATACCTGTAAAAATTGGAAAATATTCATGACCTCATAGGTGAAAGAATGTGGTGAATCTGGAATCATTCATCTGTTATTTTTAATGTTTCCTATCGAATCGAAAGCTTTTAATGCTATTCTTTGGTATTTTTTAATGATCTTTTTGTATTTAGACATAAAATAAATAAAAATTTCTAAGTCCAAACAAGAGGGGATGTAGGTATAGATAGGTGACAATCTTATAGACCAGGGCATGTCAGCGTGTATTCAATTGAAAAATTTCTAAGTCCAAACAAGAGGGGATGTAGGTATAGATAGAGTGCAATCTTATAGACCAAGTCATCTCAGCGTGTATTCAATTGAAAAATTTCTAAGTCTAAACAAGAGGGGATGTAGGTATTGATAGAGTGCAATCTTATAGACCAAGTCATCTCAGCGTGTATTCAAGTGAAAAATTTCTAAGTCCAAACAAGAGGGGATGTAGGTATAGATAGGTGACAATCTTATAGACCAAGTCATCTCAGCGTGTATTCAATTGAAAAATTTCTAAGTCCAAACAAGAGGGGATGTAGGTATAGATAGAGTGCAATCTTATAGACCAAGTCATCTCAGCGTGTATTCAATTGAAAAATTTCTAAGTCTAAACAAGAGGGGATGTAGGTATTGATAGAGTGCAATCTTATAGACCAAGTCATCTCAGCGTGTATTCAAGTGAAAAATTTCTAAGTCCAAACAAGAGGGGATGTAGGTATAGATAGGTGACAATCTTATAGACCAAGTCATCTCAGCGTGTATTCAATTGAAAAATTTTTAAGTCCAAACAAGAGGGGATGTAGGTATAGATAGGTGACAATCTTATAGACCAAGTCATCTCAGCGTGTATTCAATTGGAAAATTTCTAAGTCCAAACAAGAGGGGATGTAGGTATAGATAGGTGACAATCTTATAGACCAGGGCATGTCAGCGTGTATTCAATTGGAAAATTTCTAAGTCCAAACAAGAGGGGATGTAGGTATAGATAGGTGACAATCTTATAGACCAAGTCATCTCAGCGTGTATTCAATTGAAAAATTTTTAAGTCCAAACAAGAGGAGATGTAGGTATAGATAGGTGACAATCTTATAGACCAAGTCATCTCAGCGTGTATTCAATTGAAAAATTTCTAAGTCCAAACAAGAGGGGATGTAGGTATAGATAGGTGACAATCTTATAGACCAAGTCATCTCAGCGTGTATTCAATTGAAAAATTTCTAAGTCCAAACAAGAGGGGATGTAGGTATAGATAGGTGACAATCTTATAGACCAAGTCATCTCAGCGTGTATTCAATTGAAAAATTTCTAAGTCCAAACAAGAGGGGATGTAGGTATAGATAGGTGACAATCTTATAGACCAAGTCATCTCAGCGTGTATTCAATTGAAAAATTTCTAAGTCCAAACAAGAGGGGATGTAGGTATAGATAGGTGACAATCTTATAGACCAAGTCATCTCAGCGTGTATTCAATTGAAAAATTTCTAAGTCCAAACAAGAGGGGATGTAGGTATAGATAGGTGACAATCTTATAGACCAGGGCATGTCAGCGTGTATTCAATTGGAAAATTTCTAAGTCCAAACAAGAGGGGATGTAGGTATAGATAGGTGACAATCTTATAGACCAAAGCATCTCAGCGTGTATTCAATTGAAAAATTTCTAAGTCCAAACAAGAGGGGATGTAGGTATAGATAGGTGACAATCTTATAGACCAGGGCATGTCAGCGTGTATTCAAGTGAAAAATTTTTAAGTCCAAACAAGAGGGGATGTAGGTATAGATAGGTGACAATCTTATAGACCAAGTCATCTCAGCGTGTATTCAATTGGAAAATTTCTAAGTCCAAACAAGAGGGGATGTAGGTATAGATAGGTGACAATCTTATAGACCAAGTCATCTCAGCGTGTATTCAATTGAAAAATTTTTAAGTCCAAACAAGAGGGGATGTAGGTATAGATAGGTGACAATCTTATAGACCAAGTCATCTCAGCGTGTATTCAATTGAAAAATTTCTAAGTCCAAACAAGAGGGGATGTAGGTATAGATAGGTGACAATCTTATAGACCAAGTCATCTCAGCGTGTATTCAATTGAAAAATTTCTAAGTCCAAACAAGAGGGGATGTAGGTATAGATAGGTGACAATCTTATAGACCAAGTCATCTCAGCGTGTATTCAATTGAAAAATTTCTAAGTCCAAACAAGAGGGGATGTAGGTATAGATAGGTGACAATCTTATAGACCAAGTCATCTCAGCGTGTATTCAATTGAAAAATTTCTAAGTCCAAACAAGAGGGGATGTAGGTATAGATAGGTGACAATCTTATAGACCAGGGCATGTCAGCGTGTATTCAATTGGAAAATTTCTAAGTCCAAACAAGAGGGGATGTAGGTATAGATAGGTGACAATCTTATAGACCAAAGCATCTCAGCGTGTATTCAATTGAAAAATTTCTAAGTCCAAACAAGAGGGGATGTAGGTATAGATAGGTGACAATCTTATAGACCAAAGCATCTCAGCGTGTATTCAATTGAAAAATTTCTAAGTCCAAACAAGAGGGGATGTAGGTATAGATAGGTGACAATCTTATAGACCAAGTCATCTCAGCGTGTATTCAATTGAAAAATTTCTAAGTCCAAACAAGAGGGGATGTAGGTATAGATAGGTGACAATCTTATAGACCAAGTCATCTCAGCGTGTATTCAATTGAAAAATTTTTAAGTCCAAACAAGAGGGGATGTAGGTATAGATAGGTGACAATCTTATAGACCAAGTCATCTCAGCGTGTATTCAATTGAAAAATTTCTAAGTCCAAACAAGAGGGGATGTAGGTATAGATAGGTGACAATCTTATAGACCAGGGCATGTCAGCGTGTATTCAATTGGAAAATTTCTAAGTCCAAACAAGAGGGGATGTAGGTATAGATAGGTGACAATCTTATAGACCAAAGCATCTCAGCGTGTATTCAATTGAAAAATTTCTAAGTCCAAACAAGAGGGGATGTAGGTATAGATAGGTGACAATCTTATAGACCAGGGCATGTCAGCGTGTATTCAATTGGAAAATTTCTAAGTCCAAACAAGAGGGGATGTAGGTATAGATAGGTGACAATCTTATAGACCAAAGCATCTCAGCGTGTATTCAATTGAAAAATTTCTAAGTCCAAACAAGAGGGGATGTAGGTATAGATAGGTGACAATCTTATAGACCAAAGCATCTCAGCGTGTATTCAATTGAAAAATTTCTAAGTCCAAACAAGAGGGGATGTAGGTATAGATAGGTGACAATCTTATAGACCAAGTCATCTCAGCGTGTATTCAATTGAAAAATTTCTAAGTCCAAACAAGAGGGGATGTAGGTATAGATAGGTGACAATCTTATAGACCAAGGCATCTCAGCGTGTATTCAAGTGAAAAATTTTTAAGTCCACACAAGAGGGGATGTAGGTATAGATAGGTGACAATCTTATAGACCAAGTCATCTCAGCGTGTATTCAATTGGAAAATTTCTAAGTCCAAACAAGAGGGGATGTAGGTATAGATAGGTGACAATCTTATAGACCAGGGCATGTCAGCGTGTATTCAATTGGAAAATTTCTAAGTCAAAACAAGAGGGGATGTAGGTATAGATAGGTGACAATCTTATAGACCAAAGCATCTCAGCGTGTATTCAATTGAAAAATTTCTAAGTCCAAACAAGAGGGGATGTAGGTATAGATAGGTGACAATCTTATAGACCAAGGCATCTCAGCGTGTATTCAATTGAAACATTTCTAAGTCCAAACGAGAGGGGATGTAGGTATAGATAGGTGACAATCTTATAGACCAAAGCATCTCAGCGTGTATTCAATTGAAAAATTTCTAAGTCCAAACAAGAGGGGATGTAGGTATAGATAGGTGACAATCTTATAGACCAAGTCATCTCAGCGTGTATTCAATTGAAAAATTTCTAAGTCCAAACAAGAGGGGATGTAGGTATAGATAGGTGACAATCTTATAGACCAAGTCATCTCAGCGTGTATTCAATTGAAAAATTTCTAAGTCCAAACAAGAGGGGATGTAGGTATAGATAGGTGACAATCTTATAGACCAAGTCATCTCAGCGTGTATTCAATTGAAAAATTTCTAAGTCCAAACAAGAGGGGATGTAGGTATAGATAGGTGACAATCTTATAGACCAGGGCATGTCAGCGTGTATTCAATTGGAAAATTTCTAAGTCCAAACAAGAGGGGATGTAGGTATAGATAGGTGACAATCTTATAGACCAAAGCATCTCAGCGTGTATTCAATTGAAAAATTTCTAAGTCCAAACAAGAGGGGATGTAGGTATAGATAGGTGACAATCTTATAGACCAGGGCATGTCAGCGTGTATTCAAGTGAAAAATTTTTAAGTCCAAACAAGAGGGGATGTAGGTATAGATAGGTGACAATCTTATAGACCAAGTCATCTCAGCGTGTATTCAATTGGAAAATTTCTAAGTCCAAACGAGAGGGGATGTAGGTATAGATAGGTGACAATCTTATAGACCAAAGCATCTCAGCGTGTATTCAATTGAAAAATTTCTAAGTCCAAACAAGAGGGGATGTAGGTATAGATAGGTGACAATCTTATAGACCAAGTCATCTCAGCGTGTATTCAATTGAAAAATTTCTAAGTCCAAACAAGAGGGGATGTAGGTATAGATAGGTGACAATCTTATAGACCAAGTCATCTCAGCGTGTATTCAATTGAAAAATTTCTAAGTCCAAACAAGAGGGGATGTAGGTATAGATAGGTGACAATCTTATAGACCAAGTCATCTCAGCGTGTATTCAATTGAAAAATTTCTAAGTCCAAACAAGAGGGGATGTAGGTATAGATAGGTGACAATCTTATAGACCAGGGCATGTCAGCGTGTATTCAATTGGAAAATTTCTAAGTCCAAACAAGAGGGGATGTAGGTATAGATAGGTGACAATCTTATAGACCAAAGCATCTCAGCGTGTATTCAATTGAAAAATTTCTAAGTCCAAACAAGAGGGGATGTAGGTATAGATAGGTGACAATCTTATAGACCAGGGCATGTCAGCGTGTATTCAAGTGAAAAATTTTTAAGTCCAAACAAGAGGGGATGTAGGTATAGATAGGTGACAATCTTATAGACCAAGTCATCTCAGCGTGTATTCAATTGGAAAATTTCTAAGTCCAAACAAGAGGGGATGTAGGTATAGATAGGTGACAATCTTATAGACCAAGTCATCTCAGCGTGTATTCAATTGAAAAATTTTTAAGTCCAAACAAGAGGGGATGTAGGTATAGATAGGTGACAATCTTATAGACCAAGTCATCTCAGCGTGTATTCAATTGAAAAATTTCTAAGTCCAAACAAGAGGGGATGTAGGTATAGATAGGTGACAATCTTATAGACCAAGTCATCTCAGCGTGTATTCAATTGAAAAATTTCTAAGTCCAAACAAGAGGGGATGTAGGTATAGATAGGTGACAATCTTATAGACCAAGTCATCTCAGCGTGTATTCAATTGAAAAATTTCTAAGTCCAAACAAGAGGGGATGTAGGTATAGATAGGTGACAATCTTATAGACCAGGGCATGTCAGCGTGTATTCAATTGGAAAATTTCTAAGTCAAAACAAGAGGGGATGTAGGTATAGATAGGTGACAATCTTATAGACCAAAGCATCTCAGCGTGTATTCAATTGAAAAATTTCTAAGTCCAAACAAGAGGGGATGTAGGTATAGATAGGTGACAATCTTATAGACCAAGGCATCTCAGCGTGTATTCAATTGAAAAATTTCTAAGTCCAAACGAGAGGGGATGTAGGTATAGATAGGTGACAATCTTATAGACCAAAGCATCTCAGCGTGTATTCAATTGAAAAATTTCTAAGTCCAAACAAGAGGGGATGTAGGTATAGATAGGTGACAATCTTATAGACCAAAGCATCTCAGCGTGTATTCAATTGAAAAATTTCTAAGTCCAAACAAGAGGGGATGTAGGTATAGATAGGTGACAATCTTATAGACCAAGGCATCTCAGCGTGTATTCAATTGAAAAATTTCTAAGTCCAAACAAGAGGGGATGTAGGTATAGATAGGTGACAATCTTATAGACCAAGGCATCTCAGCGTGTATTCAATTGAAAAATTTCTAAGTCCAAACAAGAGGGGATGTAGGTATAGATAGGTGACAATCTTATAGACCAAAGCATCTCAGAGTGTATTCAATTGAAAAATTTCTAAGTCCAAACAAGAGGGGATGTAGGTATAGATAGGTGACAATCTTATAGACCAAAGCATCTCAGCGTGTATTCAATTGAAAAATTTCTAAGTCCAAACAAGAGGGGATGTAGGTATAGATAGGTGACAATCTTATAGACCAAAGCATCTCAGCGTGTATTCAATTGAAAAATTTCTAAGTCCAAACAAGAGGGGATGTAGGTATAGATAGGTGACAATCTTATAGACCAGGGCATGTCAGCGTGTATTCAATTGGAAAATTTCTAAGTCCAAACAAGAGGGGATGTAGGTATAGATAGGTGACAATCTTATAGACCAAGGCATCTCAGCGTGTATTCAATTGAAAAATTTCTAAGTCCAAACAAGAGGGGATGTAGGTATAGATAGGTGACAATCTTATAGACCAAAGCATCTCAGAGTGTATTCAATTGAAAAATTTCTAAGTCCAAACAAGAGGGGATGTAGGTATAGATAGGTGACAATCTTATAGACCAAAGCATCTCAGCGTGTATTCAATTGAAAAATTTCTAAGTCCAAACAAGAGGGGATGTAGGTATAGATAGGTGACAATCTTATAGACCAAGGCATCTCAGCGTGTATTCAATTGAAAAATTTCTAAGTCCAAACAAGAGGGGATGTAGGTATTGATAGGTGACAATCTTATAGACCAGGGCATGTCAGCGTGTATTCAAGTGAAAAATTTCTAAGTCCAAACAAGAGGGGATGTAGGTATAGATAGGTGACAATCTTATAGACCTAGGCATCTCAGCGTGTATTCAAGTGAAAAATTTCTAAGTCCAAACAAGAGGGGATGTAGGTATAGATAGGTGACAATCTTATAGACCTAGGCATCTCAGCGTGTATTCAAGTGAAAAATTTCTAAGTCCAAACAAGAGGGGATGTAGGTATAGATAGGTGACAATCTTATAGACCAGGGCATGTCAGCGTGTATTCAAGTGAAAAATTTCTAAGTCCAAACAAGAGGGGATGTAGGTATAGATAGGTGACAATCTTATAGACCAAGTCATCTCAGCGTGTATTCAATTGAAAAATTTCTAAGTCCAAACAAGAGGGGATGTAGGTATAGATAGGTGACAATCTTATAGACCTAGGCATCTCAGCGTGTATTCAATTGAAAAATTTCTAAGTCCAAACAAGAGGGGATGTAGGTATAGATAGGTGACAATCTTATAGACCTAGGCATCTCAGCGTGTATTCAAGTGAAAAATTTCTAAGTCCAAACAAGAGGGGATGTAGGTATAGATAGGTGACAATCTTATAGACCAAGTCATCTCAGCGTGTATTCAAGTGAAAAATTTCTAAGTCCAAACAAGAGGGGATGTAGGTATTGATAAAGTGCAATCTTATAGACCAAGTCATCTCAGCGTGTATTCAATTGAAAAATGTCTAAGTCCAAACAAGAGGGGATGTAGGTATCGATAGGTGACAATCTTATAGACCTAGGCATCTCAGCGTGTATTCAAGTGAAAAATTTCTAAGTCCAAACAAGAGGGGATGTAGGTATAGATAGGTGACAATCTTATAGACCTAGGCATCTCAGCGTGTATTCAAGTGAAAAATTTCTAAGTCCAAACAAGAGGGGATGTAGGTATAGATAGGTGACAATCTTATAGACCAAGTCATCTCAGCGTGTATTCAATTGAAAAATTTCTAAGTCCAAACAAGAGGGGATGTAGGTATAGATAGGTGACAATCTTATAGACCTAGGCATCTCAGCGTGTATTCAAGTGAAAAATTTCTAAGTCCAAACAAGAGGGGATGTAGGTATTGATAAAGTGCAATCTTATAGACCAAGGCATCTCAGCGTGTATTCAATTTAAAAATTTCCAAGTCCAAACAAGAGGGGATGTAGGTATAGATAGGTGACAATCTTATAGACCAAGGCATCTCAGCGTGTATTCAATGGAAAAATTTCTAGATCCAAACAAGAGGGGATGTAGGTATAGATAGGTGACAATCTTATAGACCAGGGCATGTCAGCGTGTATTCAATTGAAAAATTTCTAAGTCCAAACAAGAGGGGATGTAGGTATAGATAGGTGACAATCTTATAGACGAGGGCATGTCAGCGTGTATTCAATTGGAAAATTTCTAAGTCCAAACAAGAGGGGATGTAGGTATAGATAGGTGACAATCTTATAGACCAAAGCATCTCAGCGTGTATTCAATTGAAAAATTTCTAAGTCCAAACTAGAGGGGATGTAGGTATTGATAGGTGACAATCTTATAGACCAGGGCATGTCAGCGTGTATTCAAGTGAAAAATTTCTAAGTCCAAACAAGAGGGGATGTAGGTATTGATAAAGTGCAATCTTATAGACCAAGTCATCTCAGCGTGTATTCAATTGAAAAATGTCTAAGTCCAAACAAGAGGGGATGTAGGTATCGATAGGTGACAATCTTATAGACCTAGGCATCTCAGCGTGTATTCAAGTGAAAAATTTCTAAGTCCAAACAAGAGGGGATGTAGGTATAGATAGGTGACAATCTTATAGACGAGGGCATGTCAGCGTGTATTCAATTGGAAAATTTCTAAGTCCAAACAAGAGGGGATGTAGGTATAGATAGGTGACAATCTTATAGACCAAAGCATCTCAGCGTGTATTCAATTGAAAAATTTCTAAGTCCAAACAAGAGGGGATGTAGGTATTGATAGGTGACAATCTTATAGACCAGGGCATGTCAGCGTGTATTCAAGTGAAAAATTTCTAAGTCCAAACAAGAGGGGATGTAGGTATAGATAGGTGACAATCTTATAGACCAGTGCATCTCAGCGTGTATTCAATTGGAAAATTTCTAAGTCCAAACAAGAGGGGATGTAGGTATAGATAGGTGACAATCTTATAGACCAAGGCATCTCAGCGTGTATTCAATTGGAAAATTTCTAAGTCCAAACAAGAGGGGATGTAGGTATAGATAGGTTACAATCCTCTAGACCAAGTCATCTCAGCGTGTATTCAAGTGAAAAATTTCTAAGTCCAAACAAGAGGGGATGTAGGTATAGATAGGTGACAATCTTATAGACCAAGTCATCTCAGCGTGTATTCAATTGAAAAATTTCTAAGTCCAAACAAGAGGGGATGTAGGTATAGATAGAGTGCAATCTTATAGACCAAGTCATCTCAGCGTGTATTCAATTGAAAAATTTCTAAGTCTAAACAAGAGGGGATGTAGGTATTGATAGAGTGCAATCTTATAGACCAAGTCATCTCAGCGTGTATTCAAGTGAAAAATTTCTAAGTCCAAACAAGAGGGGATGTAGGTATAGATAGGTGACAATCTTATAGACCAAGTCATCTCAGCGTGTATTCAATTGAAAAATTTTTAAGTCCAAACAAGAGGGGATGTAGGTATAGATAGGTGACAATCTTATAGACCAAGTCATCTCAGCGTGTATTCAATTGGAAAATTTCTAAGTCCAAACAAGAGGGGATGTAGGTATAGATAGGTGACAATCTTATAGACCAGGGCATGTCAGCGTGTATTCAATTGGAAAATTTCTAAGTCCAAACAAGAGGGGATGTAGGTATAGATAGGTGACAATCTTATAGACCAAGTCATCTCAGCGTGTATTCAATTGAAAAATTTTTAAGTCCAAACAAGAGGAGATGTAGGTATAGATAGGTGACAATCTTATAGACCAAGTCATCTCAGCGTGTATTCAATTGAAAAATTTCTAAGTCCAAACAAGAGGGGATGTAGGTATAGATAGGTGACAATCTTATAGACCAAGTCATCTCAGCGTGTATTCAATTGAAAAATTTCTAAGTCCAAACAAGAGGGGATGTAGGTATAGATAGGTGACAATCTTATAGACCAAGTCATCTCAGCGTGTATTCAATTGAAAAATTTCTAAGTCCAAACAAGAGGGGATGTAGGTATAGATAGGTGACAATCTTATAGACCAAGTCATCTCAGCGTGTATTCAATTGAAAAATTTCTAAGTCCAAACAAGAGGGGATGTAGGTATAGATAGGTGACAATCTTATAGACCAAGTCATCTCAGCGTGTATTCAATTGAAAAATTTCTAAGTCCAAACAAGAGGGGATGTAGGTATAGATAGGTGACAATCTTATAGACCAGGGCATGTCAGCGTGTATTCAATTGGAAAATTTCTAAGTCCAAACAAGAGGGGATGTAGGTATAGATAGGTGACAATCTTATAGACCAAAGCATCTCAGCGTGTATTCAATTGAAAAATTTCTAAGTCCAAACAAGAGGGGATGTAGGTATAGATAGGTGACAATCTTATAGACCAGGGCATGTCAGCGTGTATTCAAGTGAAAAATTTTTAAGTCCAAACAAGAGGGGATGTAGGTATAGATAGGTGACAATCTTATAGACCAAGTCATCTCAGCGTGTATTCAATTGGAAAATTTCTAAGTCCAAACAAGAGGGGATGTAGGTATAGATAGGTGACAATCTTATAGACCAAGTCATCTCAGCGTGTATTCAATTGAAAAATTTTTAAGTCCAAACAAGAGGGGATGTAGGTATAGATAGGTGACAATCTTATAGACCAAGTCATCTCAGCGTGTATTCAATTGAAAAATTTCTAAGTCCAAACAAGAGGGGATGTAGGTATAGATAGGTGACAATCTTATAGACCAAGTCATCTCAGCGTGTATTCAATTGAAAAATTTCTAAGTCCAAACAAGAGGGGATGTAGGTATAGATAGGTGACAATCTTATAGACCAAGTCATCTCAGCGTGTATTCAATTGAAAAATTTCTAAGTCCAAACAAGAGGGGATGTAGGTATAGATAGGTGACAATCTTATAGACCAAGTCATCTCAGCGTGTATTCAATTGAAAAATTTCTAAGTCCAAACAAGAGGGGATGTAGGTATAGATAGGTGACAATCTTATAGACCAGGGCATGTCAGCGTGTATTCAATTGGAAAATTTCTAAGTCCAAACAAGAGGGGATGTAGGTATAGATAGGTGACAATCTTATAGACCAAAGCATCTCAGCGTGTATTCAATTGAAAAATTTCTAAGTCCAAACAAGAGGGGATGTAGGTATAGATAGGTGACAATCTTATAGACCAAAGCATCTCAGCGTGTATTCAATTGAAAAATTTCTAAGTCCAAACAAGAGGGGATGTAGGTATAGATAGGTGACAATCTTATAGACCAAGTCATCTCAGCGTGTATTCAATTGAAAAATTTCTAAGTCCAAACAAGAGGGGATGTAGGTATAGATAGGTGACAATCTTATAGACCAAGTCATCTCAGCGTGTATTCAATTGAAAAATTTTTAAGTCCAAACAAGAGGGGATGTAGGTATAGATAGGTGACAATCTTATAGACCAAGTCATCTCAGCGTGTATTCAATTGAAAAATTTCTAAGTCCAAACAAGAGGGGATGTAGGTATAGATAGGTGACAATCTTATAGACCAGGGCATGTCAGCGTGTATTCAATTGGAAAATTTCTAAGTCCAAACAAGAGGGGATGTAGGTATAGATAGGTGACAATCTTATAGACCAAAGCATCTCAGCGTGTATTCAATTGAAAAATTTCTAAGTCCAAACAAGAGGGGATGTAGGTATAGATAGGTGACAATCTTATAGACCAGGGCATGTCAGCGTGTATTCAATTGGAAAATTTCTAAGTCCAAACAAGAGGGGATGTAGGTATAGATAGGTGACAATCTTATAGACCAAAGCATCTCAGCGTGTATTCAATTGAAAAATTTCTAAGTCCAAACAAGAGGGGATGTAGGTATAGATAGGTGACAATCTTATAGACCAAAGCATCTCAGCGTGTATTCAATTGAAAAATTTCTAAGTCCAAACAAGAGGGGATGTAGGTATAGATAGGTGACAATCTTATAGACCAAGTCATCTCAGCGTGTATTCAATTGAAAAATTTCTAAGTCCAAACAAGAGGGGATGTAGGTATAGATAGGTGACAATCTTATAGACCAAGGCATCTCAGCGTGTATTCAAGTGAAAAATTTTTAAGTCCACACAAGAGGGGATGTAGGTATAGATAGGTGACAATCTTATAGACCAAGTCATCTCAGCGTGTATTCAATTGGAAAATTTCTAAGTCCAAACAAGAGGGGATGTAGGTATAGATAGGTGACAATCTTATAGACCAGGGCATGTCAGCGTGTATTCAATTGGAAAATTTCTAAGTCAAAACAAGAGGGGATGTAGGTATAGATAGGTGACAATCTTATAGACCAAAGCATCTCAGCGTGTATTCAATTGAAAAATTTCTAAGTCCAAACAAGAGGGGATGTAGGTATAGATAGGTGACAATCTTATAGACCAAGGCATCTCAGCGTGTATTCAATTGAAACATTTCTAAGTCCAAACGAGAGGGGATGTAGGTATAGATAGGTGACAATCTTATAGACCAAAGCATCTCAGCGTGTATTCAATTGAAAAATTTCTAAGTCCAAACAAGAGGGGATGTAGGTATAGATAGGTGACAATCTTATAGACCAAGTCATCTCAGCGTGTATTCAATTGAAAAATTTCTAAGTCCAAACAAGAGGGGATGTAGGTATAGATAGGTGACAATCTTATAGACCAAGTCATCTCAGCGTGTATTCAATTGAAAAATTTCTAAGTCCAAACAAGAGGGGATGTAGGTATAGATAGGTGACAATCTTATAGACCAAGTCATCTCAGCGTGTATTCAATTGAAAAATTTCTAAGTCCAAACAAGAGGGGATGTAGGTATAGATAGGTGACAATCTTATAGACCAGGGCATGTCAGCGTGTATTCAATTGGAAAATTTCTAAGTCCAAACAAGAGGGGATGTAGGTATAGATAGGTGACAATCTTATAGACCAAAGCATCTCAGCGTGTATTCAATTGAAAAATTTCTAAGTCCAAACAAGAGGGGATGTAGGTATAGATAGGTGACAATCTTATAGACCAGGGCATGTCAGCGTGTATTCAAGTGAAAAATTTTTAAGTCCAAACAAGAGGGGATGTAGGTATAGATAGGTGACAATCTTATAGACCAAGTCATCTCAGCGTGTATTCAATTGGAAAATTTCTAAGTCCAAACGAGAGGGGATGTAGGTATAGATAGGTGACAATCTTATAGACCAAAGCATCTCAGCGTGTATTCAATTGAAAAATTTCTAAGTCCAAACAAGAGGGGATGTAGGTATAGATAGGTGACAATCTTATAGACCAAGTCATCTCAGCGTGTATTCAATTGAAAAATTTCTAAGTCCAAACAAGAGGGGATGTAGGTATAGATAGGTGACAATCTTATAGACCAAGTCATCTCAGCGTGTATTCAATTGAAAAATTTCTAAGTCCAAACAAGAGGGGATGTAGGTATAGATAGGTGACAATCTTATAGACCAAGTCATCTCAGCGTGTATTCAATTGAAAAATTTCTAAGTCCAAACAAGAGGGGATGTAGGTATAGATAGGTGACAATCTTATAGACCAGGGCATGTCAGCGTGTATTCAATTGGAAAATTTCTAAGTCCAAACAAGAGGGGATGTAGGTATAGATAGGTGACAATCTTATAGACCAAAGCATCTCAGCGTGTATTCAATTGAAAAATTTCTAAGTCCAAACAAGAGGGGATGTAGGTATAGATAGGTGACAATCTTATAGACCAGGGCATGTCAGCGTGTATTCAAGTGAAAAATTTTTAAGTCCAAACAAGAGGGGATGTAGGTATAGATAGGTGACAATCTTATAGACCAAGTCATCTCAGCGTGTATTCAATTGGAAAATTTCTAAGTCCAAACAAGAGGGGATGTAGGTATAGATAGGTGACAATCTTATAGACCAAGTCATCTCAGCGTGTATTCAATTGAAAAATTTTTAAGTCCAAACAAGAGGGGATGTAGGTATAGATAGGTGACAATCTTATAGACCAAGTCATCTCAGCGTGTATTCAATTGAAAAATTTCTAAGTCCAAACAAGAGGGGATGTAGGTATAGATAGGTGACAATCTTATAGACCAAGTCATCTCAGCGTGTATTCAATTGAAAAATTTCTAAGTCCAAACAAGAGGGGATGTAGGTATAGATAGGTGACAATCTTATAGACCAAGTCATCTCAGCGTGTATTCAATTGAAAAATTTCTAAGTCCAAACAAGAGGGGATGTAGGTATAGATAGGTGACAATCTTATAGACCAAGTCATCTCAGCGTGTATTCAATTGAAAAATTTCTAAGTCCAAACAAGAGGGGATGTAGGTATAGATAGGTGACAATCTTATAGACCAGGGCATGTCAGCGTGTATTCAATTGGAAAATTTCTAAGTCCAAACAAGAGGGGATGTAGGTATAGATAGGTGACAATCTTATAGACCAAAGCATCTCAGCGTGTATTCAATTGAAAAATTTCTAAGTCCAAACAAGAGGGGATGTAGGTATAGATAGGTGACAATCTTATAGACCAGGGCATGTCAGCGTGTATTCAATTGGAAAATTTCTAAGTCCAAACAAGAGGGGATGTAGGTATAGATAGGTGACAATCTTATAGACCAAAGCATCTCAGCGTGTATTCAATTGAAAAATTTCTAAGTCCAAACAAGAGGGGATGTAGGTATAGATAGGTGACAATCTTATAGACCAAAGCATCTCAGCGTGTATTCAATTGAAAAATTTCTAAGTCCAAACAAGAGGGGATGTAGGTATAGATAGGTGACAATCTTATAGACCAAGTCATCTCAGCGTGTATTCAATTGAAAAATTTCTAAGTCCAAACAAGAGGGGATGTAGGTATAGATAGGTGACAATCTTATAGACCAAGGCATCTCAGCGTGTATTCAAGTGAAAAATTTTTAAGTCCACACAAGAGGGGATGTAGGTATAGATAGGTGACAATCTTATAGACCAAGTCATCTCAGCGTGTATTCAATTGGAAAATTTCTAAGTCCAAACAAGAGGGGATGTAGGTATAGATAGGTGACAATCTTATAGACCAGGGCATGTCAGCGTGTATTCAATTGGAAAATTTCTAAGTCAAAACAAGAGGGGATGTAGGTATAGATAGGTGACAATCTTATAGACCAAAGCATCTCAGCGTGTATTCAATTGAAAAATTTCTAAGTCCAAACAAGAGGGGATGTAGGTATAGATAGGTGACAATCTTATAGACCAAGGCATCTCAGCGTGTATTCAATTGAAAAATTTCTAAGTCCAAACGAGAGGGGATGTAGGTATAGATAGGTGACAATCTTATAGACCAAAGCATCTCAGCGTGTATTCAATTGAAAAATTTCTAAGTCCAAACAAGAGGGGATGTAGGTATAGATAGGTGACAATCTTATAGACCAAAGCATCTCAGCGTGTATTCAATTGAAAAATTTCTAAGTCCAAACAAGAGGGGATGTAGGTATAGATAGGTGACAATCTTATAGACCAAGGCATCTCAGCGTGTATTCAATTGAAAAATTTCTAAGTCCAAACAAGAGGGGATGTAGGTATAGATAGGTGACAATCTTATAGACCAAGGCATCTCAGCGTGTATTCAATTGAAAAATTTCTAAGTCCAAACAAGAGGGGATGTAGGTATAGATAGGTGACAATCTTATAGACCAAAGCATCTCAGAGTGTATTCAATTGAAAAATTTCTAAGTCCAAACAAGAGGGGATGTAGGTATAGATAGGTGACAATCTTATAGACCAAAGCATCTCAGCGTGTATTCAATTGAAAAATTTCTAAGTCCAAACAAGAGGGGATGTAGGTATAGATAGGTGACAATCTTATAGACCAAAGCATCTCAGCGTGTATTCAATTGAAAAATTTCTAAGTCCAAACAAGAGGGGATGTAGGTATAGATAGGTGACAATCTTATAGACCAGGGCATGTCAGCGTGTATTCAATTGGAAAATTTCTAAGTCCAAACAAGAGGGGATGTAGGTATAGATAGGTGACAATCTTATAGACCAAGGCATCTCAGCGTGTATTCAATTGAAAAATTTCTAAGTCCAAACAAGAGGGGATGTAGGTATAGATAGGTGACAATCTTATAGACCAAAGCATCTCAGAGTGTATTCAATTGAAAAATTTCTAAGTCCAAACAAGAGGGGATGTAGGTATAGATAGGTGACAATCTTATAGACCAAAGCATCTCAGCGTGTATTCAATTGAAAAATTTCTAAGTCCAAACAAGAGGGGATGTAGGTATAGATAGGTGACAATCTTATAGACCAAGGCATCTCAGCGTGTATTCAATTGAAAAATTTCTAAGTCCAAACAAGAGGGGATGTAGGTATTGATAGGTGACAATCTTATAGACCAGGGCATGTCAGCGTGTATTCAAGTGAAAAATTTCTAAGTCCAAACAAGAGGGGATGTAGGTATAGATAGGTGACAATCTTATAGACCTAGGCATCTCAGCGTGTATTCAAGTGAAAAATTTCTAAGTCCAAACAAGAGGGGATGTAGGTATAGATAGGTGACAATCTTATAGACCTAGGCATCTCAGCGTGTATTCAAGTGAAAAATTTCTAAGTCCAAACAAGAGGGGATGTAGGTATAGATAGGTGACAATCTTATAGACCAGGGCATGTCAGCGTGTATTCAAGTGAAAAATTTCTAAGTCCAAACAAGAGGGGATGTAGGTATAGATAGGTGACAATCTTATAGACCAAGTCATCTCAGCGTGTATTCAATTGAAAAATTTCTAAGTCCAAACAAGAGGGGATGTAGGTATAGATAGGTGACAATCTTATAGACCTAGGCATCTCAGCGTGTATTCAATTGAAAAATTTCTAAGTCCAAACAAGAGGGGATGTAGGTATAGATAGGTGACAATCTTATAGACCTAGGCATCTCAGCGTGTATTCAAGTGAAAAATTTCTAAGTCCAAACAAGAGGGGATGTAGGTATAGATAGGTGACAATCTTATAGACCAAGTCATCTCAGCGTGTATTCAAGTGAAAAATTTCTAAGTCCAAACAAGAGGGGATGTAGGTATTGATAAAGTGCAATCTTATAGACCAAGTCATCTCAGCGTGTATTCAATTGAAAAATGTCTAAGTCCAAACAAGAGGGGATGTAGGTATCGATAGGTGACAATCTTATAGACCTAGGCATCTCAGCGTGTATTCAAGTGAAAAATTTCTAAGTCCAAACAAGAGGGGATGTAGGTATAGATAGGTGACAATCTTATAGACCTAGGCATCTCAGCGTGTATTCAAGTGAAAAATTTCTAAGTCCAAACAAGAGGGGATGTAGGTATAGATAGGTGACAATCTTATAGACCAAGTCATCTCAGCGTGTATTCAATTGAAAAATTTCTAAGTCCAAACAAGAGGGGATGTAGGTATAGATAGGTGACAATCTTATAGACCTAGGCATCTCAGCGTGTATTCAAGTGAAAAATTTCTAAGTCCAAACAAGAGGGGATGTAGGTATTGATAAAGTGCAATCTTATAGACCAAGGCATCTCAGCGTGTATTCAATTTAAAAATTTCCAAGTCCAAACAAGAGGGGATGTAGGTATAGATAGGTGACAATCTTATAGACCAAGGCATCTCAGCGTGTATTCAATGGAAAAATTTCTAGATCCAAACAAGAGGGGATGTAGGTATAGATAGGTGACAATCTTATAGACCAGGGCATGTCAGCGTGTATTCAATTGAAAAATTTCTAAGTCCAAACAAGAGGGGATGTAGGTATAGATAGGTGACAATCTTATAGACGAGGGCATGTCAGCGTGTATTCAATTGGAAAATTTCTAAGTCCAAACAAGAGGGGATGTAGGTATAGATAGGTGACAATCTTATAGACCAAAGCATCTCAGCGTGTATTCAATTGAAAAATTTCTAAGTCCAAACTAGAGGGGATGTAGGTATTGATAGGTGACAATCTTATAGACCAGGGCATGTCAGCGTGTATTCAAGTGAAAAATTTCTAAGTCCAAACAAGAGGGGATGTAGGTATTGATAAAGTGCAATCTTATAGACCAAGTCATCTCAGCGTGTATTCAATTGAAAAATGTCTAAGTCCAAACAAGAGGGGATGTAGGTATCGATAGGTGACAATCTTATAGACCTAGGCATCTCAGCGTGTATTCAAGTGAAAAATTTCTAAGTCCAAACAAGAGGGGATGTAGGTATAGATAGGTGACAATCTTATAGACGAGGGCATGTCAGCGTGTATTCAATTGGAAAATTTCTAAGTCCAAACAAGAGGGGATGTAGGTATAGATAGGTGACAATCTTATAGACCAAAGCATCTCAGCGTGTATTCAATTGAAAAATTTCTAAGTCCAAACAAGAGGGGATGTAGGTATTGATAGGTGACAATCTTATAGACCAGGGCATGTCAGCGTGTATTCAAGTGAAAAATTTCTAAGTCCAAACAAGAGGGGATGTAGGTATAGATAGGTGACAATCTTATAGACCAGTGCATCTCAGCGTGTATTCAATTGGAAAATTTCTAAGTCCAAACAAGAGGGGATGTAGGTATAGATAGGTGACAATCTTATAGACCAAGGCATCTCAGCGTGTATTCAATTGGAAAATTTCTAAGTCCAAACAAGAGGGGATGTAGGTATAGATAGGTTACAATCCTCTAGACCAAGTCATCTCAGCGTGTATTCAAGTGAAAAATTTCTAAGTCCAAACAAGAGGGGATGTAGGTATAGATAGGTGACAATCTTATAGACCAAGGCATCTCAGTGTGTATTCAATTGAAAAATTTCTAAGTCCAAACAAAGGGGATGTAGGTATCGATAGGTGACAATCTTATAGACCTAGGCATCTCAGCGTGTATTCAATTGAAAAATTTCTAAGTCCAAACAAGAGGGGATGTAGGTATAGATAGGTGACAATCTTATAGACCAGTGCATCTCAGCGTGTATTAAATTGAAAAATTTCTAAGTCCAAACAAAGGGGATGTAGGTATAGATAGGTGACAATCTTATAGACCAAGGCATCTCAGCGTGTATTCAAGTGAAAAATTTCTAAGTCCAAACAAGAGGGGATGTAGGTATTGATAGAGTGCAATCTTATAGACCAAGGCATCTCAGCGTGTATTCAATTGAAAAAATTCCAAGTCCAAACAAGAGGGGATGTAGGTATAGATAGATTTCAATTCTATAGACTAAGGCAAGTCAACGTTTATTCAATTGATAATTTCTAAGTCCAAACAACAGGGCATGTAGTTATAGATAGATGATAATCCGTAAGACCGAAGCATCTCAGATTGTATTCAAGTCCAAACAAGAGGGGATGTAGGTATAGGTAGATGAGAATCCTATAGACCGAGGCATCTCAGCGTGTATTCAATTGAAAATTTCTAAGTCCAAACAAGAGGGGATGTAGGTATAGGTAGATGAAAATCTTATAGACCAAGGCAAGTCAACGTGTATTCAAATGAAAATTTCTAAGTCCTTACAGGGGTGGACGTAGGTATAGGTAGATGAGGAACTACTAGACCAACACATGTCCACGAGTATTCAATTTAAATTTATAAGTTCCAAACAGTGTAAATAAGTGTCTGGAAGTGCCCGATCGACGCCTACTGCCATGTTGGGTGCATGTAGGCGTAGCAAAATGCCTTCTGATCTGCTAGGCACATCGGGACTTAGTTTTTTTTCTGTCCTTTCTCTGCACCGTGTAGGTTGGCGTCTGGATGTGCCTCATCGATGCCTTGGCATATAAACGTGTAATCAAGTTAAAACTTCTAACTTCAAAACGGGAGTTAGGTACCGGTAAATGAGAAGCTTATCAATCTAGACATGTTGAAATTTATAAGTTCACACATAGTGGATAGCAAGGCGAGGAATAGGGATATAGAATAAGAAAAGAGAGATAGACAGATCTAGATAAATACAGAGGTATAAAGAGAGACAGGCAAGGGAGATACATTTCATGATTCAACTTATATGCTAATAAGAAATAGTTGGTATATCAGGAACACAAGCATTGTATTTACTAGTTAATTTTACATCAGAATACACTTGTAGATTTTATGTAGCTTTTTTTTCTATAGGGAACATGCAAATAGCAGACATAACATCTAGACATATAAATATATACATAAAACAATTATAGTTATGAGATATATCTTAACTAATCCAAAAAGACAATAATGATGAATATCATCACTTACCTTGGAAAATTATCCAGGCTGTATGCCTACTCACATTCCATCAAACACCAGAAAATCATGAGCAATTGCTTGGTTGATTTTTTTCATTTTTTTTATTTTAATTTTTTTCATACACATTTGTAATTGTGTCTTGTTTTATCAAGTATTTTTGTAGTTAATCTGTGGTCTTGGGAGAGGTGTTAACATGAATCAATTTTGCTTAACATTTTTTATTATGTATATTTTTTCAGTTTACAGAGTCATTGCAGTACCAAGTCTGACACTGTAATTGCTTGAAAAGTATTGCATTGGGAAGGAATCTTTTTTTTTTTTTTTTTTTTTTGAGGTGTGCAGGAATTTCAGTAGGGGATGTTTCTACTGAATTCAGATTCCAAGACAGCAAATTTGTATTTTATTGTTTGTGCATTCTTTTATCAAGTTTTTACAGATGTTTTTGTGTTATGAAAGTGAAAATGAATGAGTTGCAAAGACATTTACATTTTTGCATTCTTTTTTTAATTCTTCACCTTTTTTGTTTTAATGTCCCAAGAGTGAACCAAGACGGATGAGTCTTATTCAGCAGAGTCGAAAAAAACAGGTTACCTTTGGTTGTCCTCAATGGATTTGTCCATAGTATAATGTGTCCAAGTTATTGCCCTAATAAAGTGAGAACCATACCCCAAAACTAATGCAGAACTCTACTTAATTAAATGAGCACTCTCAAAGACAATTTATCTAACATAATTTTGAAATATGTTTTATAAAGTTACCATAGAGCTCTCAAATATATTAGGCACACAAATAGGAAACTTGTTTCAAATACTTGTCATATATATATATATATGTATATATATATATATATATATATATATTAAAAACTTACAGTATATCTATACTTATGTATTGACATTTAGGTTTTCAAAACATACTGCAGAGCTCCTCATGTTTTCTGAATTTTATGCTTTCGTCTACTAATCTATTGAGCACTCTTAAGTATATTTGTGTAGCTGAATTGCCATACATGTTTTTGAAAGTGTATATTTAGCTCTACTAATGTATTGTACTCTGTCAAAATAAATTTATGCAGTTGAAATGCCATATCTGTTTCTCAAATGTTTTATTTAGCTCTACTAATATATTGAGCACTCTGGAAGTAGATTTGTCTAAAATAATTGCAAAAATGTTTCCAACTCTTACTACAAAGCTCTTTAAATGCATTGAGCACTCTTAAAGTAAAATCGTCTTGTATAATTAAACAAAGCAATTTTTAAACTTACTACACAGCTATATAAAACTATGGAGCACATGCAAGCATCATTGGTATATATATAGATAACATAATTATTAGAAGTTATTTTTTTACTTGAAATACATATATATATATATATATATATATATATATATATATATATTCAAGGGAGACAATTTGTATATAGATGACATAATTAGAAGTTATTTTTTTACTTGAAATACATATATATATATATATATATATAATCTATATCTATATATATTCAAGGGAGACAATGTATATATACATCACATAATGATTAGAAGTTATTTTGTATATATATTCAAGGGAGACAATTTATATATAGATCACATAATTATTAGAAGTTTTTTTTTTATTGAAATAAATATATATATATATATATACATATATATATATATATATATATATATATATATATATATATATATATATATATATATTCACGGGAGACAATTTGTATATAGATGACATAATAATCAGAAGTGATTTTTTTAAGGAAATATATATATATATATATATATATATATATATATATACAAGGGAGACAATTTATATATAGATCACATAATTAATGGAAGTCTTTTTTAATTGAAGTAAATATATATATATATATATTTTTTTTTATTTCAATTCCATCAATGAGACATAGAGCAATAAAGTCATGTTATTTACATTTTGACTTAATAATAACCCTTTAAAATAGTGCTCAAAACTAGACAGAGCTGATATTATAAAACGTTTATTTTATTACAGGATAAATAAACATTAAGATTGAACTAGATTTATATAAGAGTGCTCAATAAGACATAGAGCAATAAAGACATTGTATTTAGATTTTTATTTAATAATTACACTTTAAATAGTGCTAAACAAAGGGAGACAATTTGTATATACATCACATAATTATTAGAAGAAATTTTTTATTGAAATATATATATATATATATATATATATTCAATGAGACAATTAGTATACAGATCACATAATTATTAGAACATATTTTTTTTATTGAAATATATATATATGTATATATATATATATATATATAAACCTATATTTAAGGGAGACAATTTATATATAGATCACATAATTATTAGAAGTTATTTTTTTATTGAAATAAATATATATATATAATATATATATGTTCAAGGGAGACAATTTGTACATATATCACATAATTATTAGAAGTTATTTTTTTAATTGATATATTTTTATATATATTTATATATATATATATATTCAATTTTTATATGTATTTTTTTTATTACAGGATAAATAAACATTAAGATTCAACTAGTTATATAAGAGTGCTCAATGAGACATAGAGCAATAAAGACATTTTATTTAGGTTTGTACTTAATAAATACCCTTTAAATAGTATTCAAAACTAGACAGAGCTGATATTATAAAACGTTTATTTTATGACAGGATAAGTAAACATAAAGATTTAACTAGAGTTATATAAGAGTGGTCAATTAGACATAGAGCAATGAAGACATTTATATATATATATATATATATATAATCTATATATATTTTATATATATATATATATAGTCTATATATATATGTTCAAGGGAGACAATAGTTATATAGATCACATAATTATTAGAAGTTATTGTTTTATTGAAATATATATATATATATATATAACTAAATATATATATATAAAATATATATTTATATATATAGATATAACATATATATATAATCAAAGGAGACAATTAATACATAGATCACCTAATTATTAGAAGTTTTTTTCATTGAATTAAATATATATATATATTCAAGGGGGTCGTTTGTATATATATCACATAATTATTAGAAGTTATTTTTTTAATTGAAATATAAATTTTTATATGTATTTTATTTTATTACAGGATGAATAAACATAAAGATTCAACTAGTTATATAAGTGTGCTCAATGAGACATAGAGCAATGAAGACATTTTATTTAGGTTTGTACTTAATAAATACCCTTTAAATAGTGCTAAAAACAAGACAGAGCTGATATTATAAAACGTTCATTTCATTCCAGGATAAATAAACATTAAGATTTAAATAGAGTAATGTAAGAGTGCTCACTGAGACATAGAGCAATAAAGACATTTTATTTAGATTGGTACTTAATAAATACACTTTAAATAGTGTTCAAAACTAGACAGAGCTGAGTTTATAAACCGTTTATGTTATTACAGGATAAGTAAACATTAAGATTTAACTAGAGTTATATAAGAGTGCTCAATTAGACATAGAGCAATAAAGACATTTTATTTAGATTTGTACTTAATAATTACACTTTAGTGGTAAAAAAAGGGAGACAATTTATAGATAGATCACATAATCATTAGAAGTTATTTTTTTTTAAATAAATACATATATATATATATATATATATATATATATATATCAATATATATATATATATAATCTATAAATTTAAT
>NC_136526.1:9724200-9821950 GCF_053919585.1 Euprymna scolopes
AACGCGTGCCGATGCGGGAAATGTGGAATAATTAACGTTTGAAAGTCAATAAAATTAAATAGACAGGCGAGCTCCATGGGTAACTCTGAGATATTACAATTTATAGATGATATAAAAAGTTTTAAGAAGTTGCGAAATGAGCGCTTCTCTGAAAGAAGCCTTTTGCGGACATCGAGGAAAAGCGTACATACATACACACATACATTTTCGCTTTTATATATATAGATTATCGTTTCGTAATTTTGGTTTGTTGGTTGTTTTTGTTTTACGGCATATCAACCCCTTTTCAGGTCATTTAATGCCAAATCCAATGATTTTGAAGAAAATTTTTTTTTAATAGAATATATTTGCTTTTTTTGTTTTTCAAGTCGGTTTCTATTTAACCCATAGTTGGGACCCTAACAGGTACTACCACTCTGGGTCAGAGTGGACCTGGAAGTGATGGCAATTAAAGAGTGGCTCCACACGCTCCAAAACCCACAAGCTGGGGCCTCACCATCAGATATAGTTTAAGGTCATATCCAGGACCATGTAATTTTGGGATATTTTCATTACCGTGACACGACAATTCAGTAGATATCATTGCTTTCGCTTGAAATTCGATATTTCAAATTTCGCTAAAATAACGAAGAAGACAAAAAAAGGCAGTTGTTTGTGTGTGTGTGTGTGTGCGTCCCATCTTTAAATCAGAAACTACACAGTGTACATTCATGAAGTTTATATTCTTTGTCAGCATTGTCTCACACAGAATACGGACATATCTTGCTTCTTCTTTGTTAGTGTAGTGAAGTTTGAAAATTTGAAATATTGAATTTTAATTGAAACCAATGGTATCTACTGAATTCTCATGTCGGTAATAATTTATGAAAACTTAATTTTCGCTAATTGTCATCGAAAACTGTTTTCTTTAATAATTAATTTTCTACCTTATCGTTTTTCATAATTTTTGGATATGTTCATTACTGTGACGTGACAATTCAGTAGATACCATTGGTTTCGTTTGAAATTCAATATTTCAATGTTAGAATTTCGCTACACTAACCAACTAAGAAACTCAACAAAATCAAACACTCGGTTGAGTTGGGTATTCTTGGGTTCTATTATAACAAGGATTAGTTGCACCACATGCAGAACAACAGGTAACTGGTTGGTTGGTTGTTTTTGTTTTACGGCATATCAACCCTTTTCGGGTTATTTAATGCCGAATCCAAAGATTTTGAAGAAAAATTTTTTTAATAGAATATATTTGTTGTTTTCACGTCGATTTCTATTTAACCCATAACAGGTACTACCACTCCGGGTCAGAGTGGATCTGGGAGCAATGGTAATTAAAGGGTGGCTCCACACTCCCCAAAGCCCATAAGCTGGGGCCTCACCACTGGATATAGTTTAAGGACCCCCATTGAGGGACTTTTACCCTCTGCAGGGGGGCAGTCGGCGTATTCTAATGTCCTACCGACAGGGCCACAGGTAACTGGACTACACTATGTCACACTTTGATGATGGCAAACCATTCCTGTAATGATCGGGTCCCTGTTGATTTTGTGGTGGGAGTTTAGTTCTGTGCAGTTCTAGGAGGTCCAGGCTTCATCTTTCTTAGGCACCCTTACAAAGGAATGCCAACGGGGTTGCTAGGCACTTTTTGCAGGGGCACTGACTTATCAATCACACTTTCTGACCCTGGTGTCGGAGTTCTTGCAGTGGGGGAGAACTAAACATAATTTATAGTGTGTGTGTGTGGGGGGGGGGGATATTGTAAAGAAAGTTTTTGATGCAAGGGAAGTAACTCTCGATCAGCAAGAAATTTATAAAGTTGTTCCAAATAGGAATCAGACGCTAAAACCAACCTAACTTGTAGTAAGTGACTAGTGTTTAGTCCGTAGTAGAACCAAGCCAAGCATACAAGGTCCCTCTCCACAAGTGAAAAATTTACTTTCACCATGACTAATGTTTGAGCAAAATTTAAAAAAAAAAAAAAAAAGTGTGTGGTCATTGAGAAAAGTGCAAAAAAAAAAATTAACAGATGGAACGATTCGGGAGCAATTTTTACCCCTATAATGGACCCTGGAAGAATAACCAGAGTTATTCCGGAAAAGCCATTCTGGCAAAAAATTGATTTTCATCATAACTAATGTTTGAGCAAAATTTCAAAAAGAAAAAATAAAACAAAAAAACAAAACCAAGGTGTAGTGATTGAAAAAAGTGCGAACAAATGAACAGATGACGATTTGGGGCCAATTTTACCCCTTTAATGGCTGCTTGAAGGGCAACGAGAGTTATACCAGAAAATCCATTCCGGCAAAAATTTACTTTCACCATGACTAATGTTTGTGCAAAATTTAGAAAAAAAAAAAAAAAAAAAAAATCCATGGTGTGGTTATTGAGAAAAGTGTGAACGGACGAACGGGAATAATTACTAGGTCCAATTTCTTTGTTGGAGGATGAAAAACAAATACACAATCAAATAAAACATAACTAAAACACAAATTACTAAACATAGTTTGTAGTGTAAAAGAAAGGTAGTTTGACATGTTTAGTTGTACCTATTTACAATGCCTCCCCACCGGACAGAGTTAGACACCAGGGTCGTTTTTTAACGTGGAGTAAAGGTACAAAAATAAAACTTGTCTCAGTCGTGAAGGATTTCTCTCCCTCTGAAAGAGAACGAGAAATGGAAGTGCCGCATCTGAAGAACAGATACTACACTTTGATCTTGGCCAAAAGGCCAAGTTTGTAGATATAAAAGAAAGGTGGTGATGCAAGGGAAGTAACTCTTGGTAAGAAATTTATCAAATTGTTCAAGATAGAAGTTGGATGCTAAAACCAACCCAACTTGTAATAAGTGAACAGTGTTGAGTTCGTATTATAAAATTAAATACAAAATCAAATAAAGACTTCATCTTATATGGGGTGGGGGTGGGGGTCAAAAACAAAAATCTGTATAATGTATGTACCCATGACAGAATGAAAAATGTCATATTCCAAAAGTCACATAAACTGATCAAATAGTATTAGTTTTAACTAAGAAAACAACATTTTATGAGGATGTGAGAATGAAGTGTGGCGCTCTACCATCTTTAAAAAATAAAGGGAGATAATTTGAAATTTGAGAGATCAAAATAAGCCTTGTAATGGCTACGATTTGCCATTAATCACTTAAAATTGTAAAAAATAAAATAAAATAAGAAAATAATTTTTTATATAAAAAAGAAAAACTATAACAGCCGTTGCATTGTTGTTGTTATAAAAAAAAAAAATGTTTGATGCTAAAAGTAGATAGTGCATCCTTTGCTCAGATGGACGCAAACCTGGTTAAGATTTGAAAATTTGGTACGTGTACAGTTTTAATGAAGACATTAAAAATGGAAATATTTTAAAAAAATGTTATATTGTACGTACTCGTTATGGAATTGAGTTCTCTGAAAAAAAATTCCACTTAATTTGAACAGGTATTTTTTGGGACAGCGAAAAAACAATTTTTTATGACAATGAGCTGAAGGTAGCCATGTTTGAATTTAAACATGTAGACGGAGGGAGGGAGGGATACGAGAAGATAACTCAGTATAAAGTGCGAACACCTCCCCTCTCCCCATGTTAAATAATAGTTTCTCTTCCTTCCTCGAGGTCTCAAAATCGAAACATGGCTACCTTTTGCTCGGTGTCATAAATTGTTTTTCTGCTGTAAAAAAAAACAAAAAAAAAACTACCTAATTAAATTTTTTTTTTATTAACATGCTTAGTGTAGCATTGCAGACATCTTGATAGACAACTTCAAAGAAATGACCAATTTCTGCCTTCAAGTATGTGGATATTTTATAGTTAGACTAGCAAGGGTACTGGGCGTTGCCCAGGTTTTTAGAACAAGCGAAGTAATAACTCTGTTTAAATATTTAAAAAACGAACAAAAACAAAAAAACGTTTTAGGATGAAGGTAGGCTCGAACCCAAAGCCTTGAGGTTAATAGCCTGATGACATAACGACACAGCAAAGACTAACTTTAGATGAGTCGAAAATAAGTGTTTATAAACCCAGGTGGTTTTCTAGGTCAAATCTCATGCCATAGCAGCAGCAGCAGCAGGAGGAGAAGCAGGAGGAGCAGTAGAGAAAAAACGAATTCACATCTCAAATTTTGTTGTAAGATAAAAGTCGTTGAAATAAAAGACTTTTACTACGTCATTTCGTAAGCGTTACATATTATGATCTAGATAGCATATAAAAAGTTATAAGAAATAGTAACCCCCCTCCCACCTGGAATCCCAGCGAAAAAACTTTTGCGTACACACACACATTTTCGCTTTTATATATAAAAGTTAGATAGTCATTTTGTTTTTCATCCTGTTAATTGAACCTGGTTTAGTCACCGATAATCATAGCATTCTGTCAAAAACAATGACAATCTATAATATAAATCTCATCTGTCTGTTTAAATGTATGTATGTATGTTTGTATGTCTACCTAAACACACACACACGGTGCTAGTTGGCCGTTGACCCCGAAAAAGGGTTCATTCGCCCTTTGGTGTGTGTTTGTGTGTATGTGTGTGTTGGGGTGGAGAGGACTCCTGTAAACCGTGGTGAAGGTAACCTTTCTAGGAGAAGCAAATCCCTGATTTAAAAGACCATAAAGCGGGAGACCAGTACCCACATTAAGCTGGTCTGCAGTTTAACTTGTTGCTGGCTATCTTGCTCTTGCTTTTTGCTGGATCTCAACATTTTGAACCGAGAGAGAGACTTTGCTGTCGTACAAAGCTAAGACTCTGTAACATCATCTGTGTATGGATACTCCCTCAGGCATTTGTCTATAAAAGTGGTCCTGTGGCAATGGAAAAATTGTGATGCATGGAGGCTTGAAATTCTGGAAGCGTGTAAT
Organism: Euprymna scolopes; assembly: GCF_053919585.1. NCBI lineage: Eukaryota > Metazoa > Mollusca > Cephalopoda > Sepiida > Sepiolidae > Euprymna > Euprymna scolopes. The sequence continues at coordinate 9,729,070 of NC_136526.1, forward strand.
AATTGATCTCAATGACCGTCTTCGGTGTCATGCTTGCTTGAGCGTATGAATTCATTAGTAGGACTAAAAGAAAAAGTCATTTTTGGGCTCATTGACTTTAAGTGTCTGAGGGAGTGGCACTCGTCTGACAAGACGTTGCTATCATCATGTCTACCTAAAACTTTCAACAGAGGTGATGGACTTTCACGAGATTGGTATCGTTTTGAAGCTCAACCCTTCGGACGAATTGATTAAGTCGTTTTTCTTTTAATTAAGATTAAACAAATTTTATGAGCAAACAAAAAGAAAAAAAAAAAAAAGGAATTGTCTCGCATCGCCAACTTGAAGAAACAAGGGTAGATAACTCCACAATAATTCAAACTCGTGAGATCAGTTTTGTAATGCCTAAAATTCACCATTAATTGCTTAAAAAATTATTTTTTTTATAAAAATAAAACCATTAAACCAATTTACATGATTTTTGGAACATGATCTTTTTGTTCCATCACGGATGCATCACATCATAAGAATTTTTCTGTATTTTTTGTCTTTTAACATAGGGGAAAATTTTGCACAAGAACTTAAAAATTTTGTCAAGTCTGAAAATGAAACATAACCAAATAAAAGAGTAACACTTACTGCTTGAATTCACGCATAATATTCCGATGTATTTTATCGCAAAAGTCCTCAACGCTGCTATGGCCTTCTTTCAGTACGACGGGCGCGCTGTAATCTGGTAGTTGACCCTTTGGTTTTGTGTAACTAGAAATTTAAACAATAAAAATTATGACAAGAAATTGAAGTTGGAAGATAAAAAAAAATGTTCTGTTATGTAAAAAGAAGAATCGAAGAAATTATTATGAGATGCTATAATATGGTTCGTACAGATTTGCAATGTCCATTTTCAAGGCTTTTCAAAGTTCCTCAAGGCTTTCTCCTCACAAAATTCAAGTTTTCAAAACAAACTTTGGGGTTTATTTTTTGGACGAACATAAGTGTCTAATAAAGCGGTAAAATAGTGCTGGAGTTTATACAGGTTTTCAAAGTCCGTTTACAAAGTTTTTCAAGGCTTTCTCTAGACAAACAGTTTTCAGAACAAAATTCAATTTACAATCGACAACAATTTGAAGCAGTGGTAAAAAAATCAAATATATAACAAATAAAAGTTGCTTTAAAATCCACTTGCATAATTCTCTCTGATGTTCTGATTATATGCGAAGGTGGCCAACATGGCCCATCCTGGCTTTGAACCGCCTTTCTCAGTGGGGGCAGGCTGTTCTATTTTCACCTGGAGGATTAGCTTGCGAGCGTTCTTCTCTCTGATGACACTCAAATACATTTTTTTTTTACTTTTGAAATCACAACTCTATAATAATATGAAATCTGGACCAAATAAAATATCATACTTAAGTGTATTTTACGATTGGGCAAATTGTTTTGAAATTTAAGCTTTGTTTTACAACAAGACAGAGGTACGAAAAAGTGGTAAACAAACAAATATGCAACAAATAAATGTTACCAAAGGCAAGATAAGTTACTCAAGATTAGTTTTTGGCGTTTTAACTGATTTTAAAATTTGTTTTAAGTGTGAAACGTAAGTTGTGCTGAGCGCTTCAGTTGAAAAGAAACCAACATAGCGACAGGATGTTCTTTGGTGTCCTGTTAATTTGTCCAAAAACCGATAAAAAAAAAAAACAAGCAAAAGGAAAAAAAAAAAAAGCTGACATATCCCCTGAATAAATGTTACAATGTCACTGTGACATTTATTTGGTGGATTTCTGCCAGTATCAATTTTTGGGGGCAGTTTTTGACCAATTAACGAGATTCTAAAAGCAACAACATCCTGGCGTCATATTGGTTTTCGTTTCAACTGAATCAGCACAATTTACGTTTCACGCTTAAAACAAATTGAGAAAAGTGCAAGCAAATGAATGAACTTTTTATATATACTCCCTAGATTATAATATCTACGATTTACGAAACAAGGTTGCGTCTATCTTTTATTTGAGTGACTTTTGCACACTATTTTCACGGTATTTCTTATTCTCCACGTGTTTGTTTAGCTTTTCCGTATATGAGGGAAACTGAATCTGTATACAAACGAATCTCCCTGGCACTCGAGCTTTGATCAATGCGGGCAAAACCCGTCATATCAGGCAATTGCTATTCATTTGGACACTCCCCTTTTTTATGGGGAGCTGGTTTTCCCCAACATCTCGGGGAAACTGGCTTGCAGCCAAAGTTAAGTGCGGGATTTCATTCCCGTATGGCGTGATGTTTGACCTCATTAAATTCACACACCTGTCACTTAAATTTTTAATCGTTTAATTTCAACCATTCTCATTGCCGCTTCCCTCGTAGCGTCGCAGTAAGTTATCAGGCTATTCGCCTCAAGGTTCGAGCCTACCTGCCTCTCAAAACTTTTTTTTTCTTTTACACCTCCAAACACCTGGGCAATGCCGGGTATTCACGTTAGTTTATATAAAAGAAATTACTTACATCCTAACGAGCTGCAAATAATCCCAAAGTTTTTCCAAAAGGTCATCAAAGTTCCATTTATGATGAGCGGACAGCGGAACACAATGTGGGATCCGGTAAATAATATCCAGTTCCTGGCAACAGATGAAATGAAACGAAACAATTAAGGGGCACAACTATAACAACAATCATACAACTATATTGTCCTTTTGACTACTCTACACTCTTTAACCCTTATCCTTGAGTGGCCTATCGGCCTTGATAAGTGGTGACGTCTATGAAAAAAAAAAAAAAAACTTTATTGGGATTTTAGGGATTTATAGCACATAAACCTTGAAGGTCATTTGGTGCTTGTACAGCCGACAGAACAATTTTTTTTATATCGTTTTCGACATACTTCATTGCCATGCTGAAAATAGTAATATATCCAAAAATTACGAAAAATCAGAGTATAAGTATATTTATAATTAAAAGTAATTTATACGGAAAATGGGGTAAAATTGCATTTTTCTTAGACTTTATTGAGTAGATTGTAAGCATAAGGCACAGAGGCTGTTCTTGGTCTTCAGGCCAGGAGCGGAAAAGGAAGTAATCAGTTTTGGTCAATGTGGGGGGCAACCCTTCATATCAGACAATTGCTAATTTTGGATCCTTCCAGAGTGCCCCCTTGGGGGAGCTGGTTTTTCCTCCCCACATTAAAAAAAACGCCTCGTGCCTAATTTTCTCAGTGGGGAAGCAAATAAATAAAAAGCATCTAAATGCAGGGGACATAACTCCGAAAGGAATATTTTAGATTATTTGTGTTATGGCTGCAATATTCGTTCCTATTTACAGTGCCTCCCCACGAACAGATACTACACTGTGATCTTGTCTTGAAGGCCAAGTACGGTGTATCTGCAATATTTGTTACCTATAGCGATAGACTATTTATTTTTTTACTAAAAACACAATAGCAGTTGTTCTACTACATAAATTTTCATAATTTTTGGATATATTACTATTTTAGACATAACAATTAAGTATGTAATATTGTCTTTGCTTAAAACGATATATTTAAAAAATCGATTTGTCGGCTGTCAAGCACCGGTCATTTTGCGCTATGTATTTATATCATTTAAATAATTATTTAAATAATTTAGAACACTAAATAATCTGTATACCTAAAACAACACATGAACCTTCCTGGTCATTTCTTGCCGACAGATTGATTTTTTTTTAAAGCAAAAACAATTATGACATACGTAATTGTTATGCTGAAAATTGTAATATATCCAAAAATTACGTCATAATCACGTTCACACATCGGTTCCTGTAAGCAACGTTGAACCTGGTCAAGGTGCTGTTTTAGTCTCTACTTCAATCCCACATATAAGACCTTGGTCAATGTAGGGGCAACCCTTCATACCAATTGTCACTATCCAGCTCCCCTACTCCCCGGGGACTTGGTCGCCATTTCCCCTACACTCCTCACTTTAAAAATCGGCCTCGTGCCTAATTTGCTCAGTGGGGGAGCAAATATATACCTCAAAGTGTAGTATCTGTTCTTCAGATGCTGCACTTCCATTTCTTGTTCTCTTTCGGTGGAGGAGAAGTCCTTCACGACTGAGACAGTTTTTATTTTTGTACCTTTTCTCCACGTTAAAAAAACGACCCTGGTGTCTAACTCTGTCCCGTGGGGAGGCATAGTAAATAGGTACACACACAGACACAGCGACGAACGGACTTGGCGACGTTAAAAAAACGACCCTGGTGCTAACACTGTCCCGTGGGGAGGCATTGTAAATAGGTACAATTTGTCACTGTGAAGAGGGAGACAACTCTCGTTTACTAAAAGATTTGTCCATTTTTTTTTCATCTCATAATTTAGGACACAATATTTTTTTTTTTTTAAATCAAAACATTAAAAGAAGAAAGCTGCGACAAATTTTTATTTTAATCTAACAAAGTTGATAACACTAATACAAAATTACTTAATTTTACATAGATAACGTTCAAATTTGATCTCGAATAAAGTTCAGTTTAAGTAGTAATCGAACTGTGTTCCTTTTTCTTTTTAAAAATAAAGGAACAAAAAAAATAAAAATAAAGAAACAAAAACAAAAAAATAAAGAACAAAAAAAATTTAAAAATAAACGAACAAAAAATTTTTTTAAAAGATGGCCGATAATGTTACCTCGACTGAAATCTGATCAATTTTGTTGAGAATGTAGATGCAAGGAATGTAAACTCTGTTTCCTTCCACAACATCAATAAGGTCTTCGGCAGTGGCATCGTAGCGCAAGACAATATCTGCATTGTGGATGCGGTATTCTCCTAGGATCGTCTTCACAGTATCCAAATCCAATTCAGATTGGGACGTCTGGAAAGAAGATGAAAACGGAAATGATCAGGTTGAAACGAGCAATTAAAAGAAGGAAAAATTAAGGAAAAAAAAAAATGGGGAAAAAGAAAAAAAAAAGAAAAGAAAGCGGAAAAGAAAAAAAAACAGAAAAGACAAAAGAAAAAACTGAAAAGAAAAGAAAGAAAAACGGAAAAGAAAGAAAAACAGAAAAGAAAGAAAATAGGAAAAAAAGGATAAAAAAAGGAAAAAAAATAAAGGAAAAAGGAAAACAGAATAAAAAAGGTAAAAAGGAAAAATAAAGCAAAAAAAGGAAAAATAAAGGAAAAAGGGGCAAAAAAAGGAAAAGAGGGGAAAGGAAAAAAAAAGGAAAAAAAAGGAAAAATAAAGAAAAAAAAGGAAAAATAATAAAAAGGAGAAATAAAGGAAAAAAAGGGGGAAATAAAGGAAAAAAAAGGGAAACAAAAAAAAAGGAAAACAAAAACAAATCAAAGCAAAGAAACTTTTTCCATGCAAAATACGATCAACACAAGAAATGCCCTTTTTTCAACGCTTTTTTACAATTTGTCATTGTTCTGAGGGAGACAACTCTGTTCTACTAAGAGATTCATTCATTTTTTTTCATCCCGTAATTTAGAACGCTAATAATTCTGTCAATAAGTTTTCACAAGCAGTTTACAAAAAACATACTTGGAGAGAGGGGGGCACCACAACACTTCACCCCCCCCCCCTCCATAATGTAAACAGAATCTTTATGAAATACGAAACGGTTTTTCTGCTCAGTTAATGTCGGCGCGTTACTTACAGAAAAACGGTTAATTAAACTGCAGAAGCACCTGACTAAAAATCTATACAAGTTCTATAATTAAATACCCTTCCGCCAAGAAAAGGAACGAAAAACATAAAAGTATGTTTCTGTAAAAAATACTGCGAGCATTATTAGCGTCCTAGATAATGAGATGAAAAAAATGAACGAATCTCTTTGTAAAAGAGAGTTGTCTCCCTCAGAACAATGACAAATTGTAAAAAAGCGGCGTGAAAAGGGCATCACCTACTAGATTTCGAATGACAAATTGTAAAACAGCAGTCTTTTCTTCCCTGTACGTTGTGAGTCTGTTCCTACTCTATCATTATTTTCATGGCAAGTGCTCGCCTGAGCTTCAATCTATGATCCCCCTCCCTAGCCAAACTTTCACAAGAAACCCTTGTCTAGCTATAAGCTGGTTCTTACGACTCTTAGTGATAGCCAACAGACGGACAAGTAATAATGAAAGGTTCTTACCGTTGAAGTGAGATTAATTCCTCCTTTATCTTTCCGTCGGAAGTGAATGTTTGGTGGTGTTTTGTTGAGTCGGATACCAAATCCTTCCAATTCATATTCTATAAGTTTTTTATGCTGCAACGGCTTCAAGACATCGAGCACGATAAAGATAAGACTGCACGTACGAGCAACTGAAAAGCAGATAAACCGAATAATACCCATCAAAAACAAAATTTAAACCGCATTATCAGAATAGCCATGAGAGTACCTGGTCTTCAAATATGGCTAAGACAAATATACACAAACTTTTATTTTCTTTATCCAATGAAACCTGGTCTCACTTTTTTTATTTTTACCGGGGTGGGGGTTGGGTGTACGCCCAGCTTTTGCCCTGTCGTAAAATACGCTTAAATATGATATTTTAATTTGTCCAGATTTTGTATATATTTTTATAGAGTCGTGATTTCAAAAGTAAAGAAAAAATATTTGGGTGCCATCAGCTAGAATTGAAACCAAAAGCAAAACTGTAGCATTCAAAGCTGGTGATGTTACCACATTACCAACGTGACATGCATATGAACTGATCTGTATATCTATAAAAGTGAACGTGTCTGTGTGTCTGTCTGTCTGTGTACATTTCCCTATGCAATAACTCTGTCAATTTTAAGTCTACAGACTCGAAATTTGATATACAGGGTACTGAGATTTGGGAAAATCTTTATGATCAGTTTTCGGACAGAAATTTGGCTGTTAAGGGATCAAAGTTCAACAATTTGACCTTTGAGATCTCTACTAAACTCCTCTGGCAATTTTGGGTCTAAACACTTGAAATTTTAGATATAGGTTCCTTCGACATGGATCTAACTTAATAACTTGATTTGAGCTCAAAACAATAAATTTTAAGGGGTCAAAGTTAACAAAAATTGACCATTTTTTCTTTTTTTGCTCAACATACACCTCGAAACACCCGGGCAACGCTGGGCTGAAATGCTAGTTAAAATTAAAAAATAAACTAAGGGACAGGCAATTCTGGGAAAGAAGCTTTGTTCATGGAATCTGCATTTAGATTTAGGCACAGATAGAGAGTGGGGGAAATCGTATATAGTGGTTGAAGCTAGTCAAGTGTTTTTTTTGTGAAAGTTTGGCAAGGCGGGGAGGAGGGAGCCATAGATTGGAGTTCAGTCGAGCACTTGCAATGAAAATAAGGATAGAACAGAGACAAGCTCGCAACGTCCTTTATATAATGCATGGTATTAGCTACACAAACTCAAACGTTAACTCCAAAAGCTTAAAAAAAAACAAGTGAAGCATGCATGGTCCCCCGTGAATGCACAGTGAACGAGGCATAAAAAATGACTAAGTTCAGCATTTGCCCCCTCTCCCCCATTTTGCCCCAAAAGTCTCCAGGGAACGTCAAATCCTAGTGAAAATGAACTGTGAAGTTTTAGGCTTCAACAAATGTAAATTTGAGTTCTGCACCATGCAAAAAAAAAGAAATGACCAAGTCCATCACTTGCCCCTCCCCCATTTAGCCCCAAAAGTCCCCAAGACCATAACATATTTAAATTTGAGTTCAGCACCATGCAAAACTGCTAAGTAGGCATACACAGAAAATTTTGGACAAATATGGTAAAATAGTCCCAAAAGTGGACTGTTTTTATTAGCCCTAAAAGAGCCCCTGGGTCACATCCAAGAGTTATTGCGAAGTACAGACAAACAAAATTATACAGAAATCAGTTCGTTACAACTTTTAAGAAAGTTTTATAAAAATCAAAGGCAATAATAATAAGCACAAAAGTGTCAATTTTAGCCATTTTGACCCGAAAGGCTCCCCTAGGGAGGGGAGCAACCGGAGTTTTCCCCAAAAATCTGTTCTGTTACTTTTTTATTCATGTCATGTTTAATGTTTGTGCAAAATTTCAAAAAATTCCAAGGCGTAGTTATTGCGGGGACCAATAAAAGGGACGATTGTTTATATTGATTGGATTATTGTTCTCATCTTGAGTTTTTATTGTGTAACGTTCTTTGACCATCTTCATGTTGGTTGTTGTTTCGAAAAAAAAAAAAAGAAAAAATTACTAAGAAGACTATGCTTAGATTTTAATAACATTTGGGAGCCTCTAATTATAGAAAAAGAGCAAACATTGTACACCCTTAAAAATTTGGTGATGGAGGAGAGATAATCCCCTATTGAGTTTGACTAGAGTTGCCTTCCCTTTGTCAACCAATTTTTACACAAATTCGAAACTATAACCATAAAATAGAGACTAACTCACAGCATACGAAAAGCATATACGGAGTAACTTTTCTCTTTTCTTTTCCAAACAACAACCAGCATGCCCGAAGACGGTCGAAGGCCAATCCGACAGGAACGCTGCACAAATAACACTCAGGATGAGAACAATAGTCCGATCAATACAAGTAATATAAATTAAAGGGACTTACCAGCAATGACCTGTTTACCCCGACCTTTACCGTCTTTGGCTCCTTCAATAATACCAGGCAAATCAAGAAGCTGAAATGGAGAGAAAATAAACGGTAAATCCAGCAAAGAATAAAAGTGAACAATTATATATTACTTGGAGGAGAGACTTTGCCCGGTCGTAAAATACGCTTAAATATATTTTAATTTGTCCAGATTTCATATATTATAGAGTCATGATTTCAAAAGAAGAGTCTTATATTATTATAGTGTCATATATTATTATAGAGTCATATATTATTATAGAGTCATGATTTCAAAAGAAGAGTCTTATATTATTATAGTGTCATATATTATTATAGAGTCATGATTTCAAAAGAAGAGCCTTATATTATTATAGTGTCATATATTATTATAGAGTCATATATTATTATAGAGTCATGATTTCAAAAGAAGAGTCTTATATTATTATAGTGTCATATATTATTATAGAGTCATATATTATAATAGAGTCATGATTTCAAAAGAAGAGTTATATTATTATAGTGTCATATATTATTATAGAGTCATATATTATAATAGAGTCATGATTTCAAAAGAAGAGTCTTATATTATTATAGTGTCATATATTATTATAGAGTCATATATTATTATAGAGTCATGATTTCAAAAGAAGAGTCTTATATTAGTATAGTGTCATATATTATTATAGAGACATATATTATTATAGAGTCATGATTTCAAAAGAAGAGTCTTATATTATTATAGTGTCATATATTATTATAGAGTCATATATTATAATAGAGTCATGATTTCAAAAGAAGAGTCTTATATTATTATAGTGTCATATATTATTATAGAGTCATATATTATAATAGAGTCATGATTTCAAAAGAAGAGTCTTATATTATTATAGTGTCATATATTATTATAGAGTCATATATTATAATAGAGTCATGATTTCAAAAGAAGAGTCTTATATTATTATAGTGTCATATATTATTATAGAGTCATGATTTCAAAAGAAGAGCCTTATATTATTATAGTGTCATATATTATTATAGAGTCATATATTATTATAGAGTCATGATTTCAAAAGAAGAGTCTTATATTATTATAGTGTCATATATTATTATAGAGTCATATATTATAATAGAGTCATGATTTCAAAAGAAGAGTTATATTATTATAGTGTCATATATTATTATAGAGTCATATATTATAATAGAGTCATGATTTCAAAAGAAGAGTCTTATATTATTATAGTGTCATATATTATTATAGAGTCATGATTTCAAAAGAAGAGTCTTATATTAGTATAGTGTCATATATTATTATAGAGACATATATTATTATAGAGTCATGATTTCAAAAGAAGAGTTTTATATTATTATAGTGTCATATATTATTATAGAGTCATATATTATAATAGAGTCATGATTTCAAAAGAAGAGTCTTATATTATTATAGTGTCATATATTATTATAGAGTCATATATTATAATAGAGTCATGATTTCAAAAAGAGACTTATATTATTATAGAGTCATGATTTCAAAAGAAGAGTCTTATATTATTATAGTGTCATATTTTATTATAGAGTCATGATTTCAAAAGAAGAGTCTTATATTATTATAGTGTCATATATTATTATAGAGTCATATATTATAATAGAGTCATGATTTCAAAAGAAGAGTCTTATATTAATATAGTGTCATATATTATTATAGTGTCATATATTATTATAGAGTCATGATTTCAAAAGAAGTTTTATATTATTATAGTGTCATATATTATTATAGTGTCATATATTATTATAGAGTCATGATTTCAAAAGAAGAGTCTTATATTATTATAGTGTCATATATTATTATAGAGTCATATATTATAATAGAGTCATGATTTCAAAAGAAGAGTCTTATATTATTATAGTGTCATATATTATTATAGAGTCATATATTATAATAGAGTCATGATTTCAAAAGAAGAGTCTTATATTATTATAGTGCCACTTTGAAGTAGGGGGCTATTTGTTTGGGGTGAAAATTGAATAATAAAAAATAAAAAAATGCACAGAGTGGCATCAAAATTGGTGCGCAGGTTGTTGTCACCAGAATAAAAGGTCCTCTGTGTTCACGTTGCACAGGACCTTGTATGATATTATTTCTATTTACTTTCCTCGTTTACTGTGAAAATGAGATAAACGCCACCCCTGTCACAGGATCATAGGTAAACTAAACCTGGGTTTGTTGTAGACGCATACACTAAAATATGAAACATGGTAATATGTTAAAGATTGTCTTTGCGTCCTTTACTTATTTATTTGTTTAATTGTTTAATTTACGATTCTTTTTACTTTAAATTTTTTGTGTTCTTACATACGTGTTCTTACTTATATGTGTGTGTGTGCATTCTATTCTTACCCAGTTTCTTGCACAGGACCTTCTGGATACTGCAAACACTGATTCTGAATTTCTGAACACTATAACTGGAGATGAATCATGGATGTACGGGAACGACCCAGTGTTAAAGATTTCGCGTTTGCGTCCTTCTTATTTTATTTATTTACTTCTTTTACTTATTAAACGTTAATTTAACGATTCTTCTTACTTTATGGTAAAGTCTGCGTGTTCTTATTAATACGTGTTCTTATCTATATTGGTGTGTGTGTGTGTGTGTGTGTGTGTTCTATTCGTACACAGTTTCTTGCCTTGAAGGGTCTCGACATGTATGCGCAAATATATAATGTGTACATACCTGCTTGCCTTGTCCAGCGGATGATATCTTCTTGTCACTGGCTCCATCTCATGGGGAGCGGTACTTACTGCTGCAGATGCATCGATAACACAAGACGGATTGAAGCTTCAATTTGTTTCATTAAAAAGGCAAGTCTATGTCTCGAACCAATGGTTGTCAGAGGAGAGACCCTAATGTCACGTCTGCTTCATCTGCAGTCCAAAACCAACTCTAACCCATGGTCGCCAACCGGAAACCTACGACCACAATTCCTGTTACCCCTAATTTCCGGTGCATCTAACTAAGTTGACAAAAGGTAACTTGAGTTTGACGACTGTCAAATCTAACCTTCTGTGACCCCACTAAACTGGCTGGTGGGAATTGAAAATATATCTACATAACTTGCTATTTCTACAACTACCTGGATAGCATTTAAGCTAGGATTACAAATCCTACAGACGTTGAAATGGATTGGTTGTTTTTGTTTTACGGCATGTCAACCCTTTTCAGGTTATTTAATGCCAAATCCAGTGATTTTGAAGGAAAGTTTTTTTATAGAATATATTTGTTTCTATTTAACCCATAGTTGGGACCCCAACAGGTACTACCACTCTGGGTCAGAGTGGACCTGGGAGCAATGGCAATTAAAGGGTGGCTCCACACTCCCCAAAGCCCGCAAGCTGGGGCCTCACCATCGGATATAGTTTAAGGTCATGTCCAGGACCCGTTGCAATGGAATACTTTGAATAATTGCAAGGTCGAATACTTTTAGACAGGCCTCGTAGAAATAAATGAAATAGTAAACTAATGCCCCTTTTGTATATATTAATCGAATTGTGAACAGACAGACAGACAGGACTACAAATTTATATATATAGATTAATTTTTCAAGTATTTCTAGCATCATCAGCGAACTTGTGAACGGAAATGATGGGAAGCTGACTCACCTGAATTTTAGCTCCCTTGTACCTGATCACACCCGGAACTGTGGTCAACGTGGTGAACTCATAGGCGGCCACCTCGGAATAGACTCCGGCCAAATTGCTAAGGAGAGTTGATTTGCCCACCGATGGGAAACCTGGAATGAATACCAACACGCGTCAATTTTTAGTCAACTTTTGGGAAAGAAATCTATACGAAAGAGCCATATTTCTGTCTATCCGGCTCGCATCGTTTATTTTATACTAGTGATATGATATTTTAATTTGTCCAAATTTTATATATATTATTATAGAGTCGTGATTTCAAAAGTAAAAAAAAAAAAATATTTGGGTTCCATCAGCTAGAATCGAAACCAAAAGCAAAACTGTAGTATTCAAAGCTGGTGATGTTACCACAGGACTAACTTAAATATATTTTAATTCGTCCAAATTTTATATATATATTATTATAGAGTCGTGAACTCATAGGCGGCCACCTCGGAATAGACTCCGGCCAAATTGCTAAGGAGAGTTGATTTGCCCACCGATGGGAAACCTGGAATGAATACCAACACGCGTCAATTTTTAGTCAACTTTTGGGAAAGAAATCTATACGAAAGAGCCATATTTCTGTCTATCTGGCTCGCATCGTTTATTTTATACTAGTGGGGTGGGGTGGGGGGGTGCCTGGGTGTAAAATACACTTAAATATGATATTTTAATTTATCCAGATTCTGTATATACTATTATATATGTATACATAATTATAGAGTCGTGATTTCAAAAGTAAAAATAAAATAAAAATTAGGGTGCCCTCAGTTAGAATCGAAACTGAAAGCTGGTGATGTTACCACTATCATCTCATCTCCGTCATCTTTCAGGACGCTTCACCACTGAATCTACACGACTTCTCCAGTTCTCTCGATCTCGCATGATAGTTTGCAGGTGGCAAACACTTTCCAATCCGGTGTCCTATAACAGGTTATCAATATAGGTTATTCTTCTTCAACCACAATTTGGGTGTCCATCTGTTGGTATCCAGAGAACTAGCTTGATGGCTTCCTCTTTGCTGTGCCTCATGCAGTGGCCAGCTACGCTCCTCCTTCTCTGCTGTACTTTCAGTGATACTGGTACTGGTGGTTTGTTTGTGTGGCTCCTCCGTGATGTATTAAGGGCCATCCTGAGCATCTGAGTGTAACAGCCAACTAGTCTCTTCTTCAGCGCATCTTCACAGTAACAAATACTTTTTTTTACTTTTGAAATCATGATTCTATAATAATACTAGACTGCCCGTGACCCATTGGGTCAGTATGTGATATTAGCTATGGAAGTCATGTATGAGCGTGACGCTTGTGACGTAAAGAAAACAGTTTTTTTGTTGAAATAACAGAAAAATTTCTATGAAAGTATATTAAAATGAAAAAAGAATATACATAGATTTCTACGAGTCGTTCTGTTTATTATAATTGATTATTTTTGAAAAAAAAATACCGTTACTGAATTATAAGTGGTTGACCATACTTATAGGTAAATGTGCACTGAACAGATACCATAATACTTATTATAGTTAAATTCAAATTTTGATATCTGTTTTTTTTTTTTACATCGTTCATTTCTGTATTACATTTAAGTTATTCTAAACCCCACTCTTCCCATGTTAAATAATAATTTCGAAATAATAACATTAATATTTCAGTGCGCAGGTTATGCGCTCATGCGCAACCGGATGTCGTAAGCCGGAAAGTGGGTTACATACATCGTTACAAGGTCATTTGAGTTTTATAATTATATAGATATACGAAATCTGGACAAATTAAAGTATCATATTTAAGCATATTTTATGCCTGGGCAAAGCTAGCTGCCCCACTCCCACTAGTTTAGAGTTGAGAAAAAAAAAACAATACAAAAAGGCATATCTTTCATTACTGCAACAATAATTTCAAGTCCAGAGTATAGAGTGGCAACATGAATAAATATAATTTGATGCTAGTCCACAACCCATCGTTATGAACAAAAACAAATTTTTATAATGTACATACCTGTGATGGAAAAAAAATATTGTACACCTAAAATCACATAAATTGATTAAGCAATTTTATTCTATGTTTCTGAATTTTTGAGATGAGGATTGATTATTCGTATCATTTGGATTCATCGGACTACTGTTCTCATCTTGAGTTTTATTTTCACAACGTTTCGGTCGATGTAAACTTTTTCAGGTGCATCTTGTCAAACTCAGGAATCGGGACAGAATTTTGAATGGAACCCTTTTATTTACTTCAAATGGATAGTATGTTCTTGTTCTGTCAGCCATGACATGAGAAGTGTGGCAATTACACTCCATTAACCTTAGAGGTAGGACATAGTTTCAGTGGTAGTAGGTACACTATGTGTAGTATCAAGTCTTCTGGAAGGACATTTGAAAAAACTAGCAATCCCTGATATGACTTGGGCGGTCTTAAGACCACTGCTATTGTTGATACCACCAATATCCTTAGGGGAAAAAGCCTCGTCTTTGAAGCTCCTGGTTTTGAGTCAGGATTGAGGGAGAGTCTTCTGAGAATGAATCCCATTTCTTTTCAGAGTCGTTATAAAACAAAATCAGAATTATCATTTGTACTCACTAGGAGTTCTCACACAGGTAACCATCAGAGATTACTTACTGACAAAAACTGGTAGTGTTTCCTGGAGTCTGAGTGACAAAACGTTTCCTCAGATATCCAGTATTATTTACAATTGATTTTTCCAAGTACTTTAACCATTTCACCACAGGTTTTTTTAAACGAATGTGTTTTCTAATGCTCTTTACCATGTTAAGAATGGCTTTCTAAAATCTCTCAAAGTTCCTCCCTTAACTTGCAAAATGGTGCAGAGAGAAAATTTGATTTTAAATATAATATTGTGATTAATGCAGATTTCCTATTTATTATAATACTAGCGGCGGGATGGGGTACCCGGCGTTGCCCGTGTGTTAAAAAGAGGTGTAAAAGAAAAAAAAAATTTTGGTCGGAAGGTAGGATTGAACCCCAAAGCCTTGACGCGAAGGTGGAAACGAAAGCGAAAAAAAGCCAGTCACCTAACCATCTCGGCCACGAGGGAGAGGAACTGATAAGGGCGTCATATGAAGGTTTACGAAGCGAAATAAACAGGTGCGAGGAAGTGGTGTGGTGTCTGACCTAGTTTTGTGCTGCAGGCCAGATAATTCGCTTTCGCTTTTCAAAGACGCGACGAACTGATAAAATTCGGGCTAATTAAATACACACGCGACCCCCGTTGTTAAGTCGTAGTTATGATGATTTAGACGCGATATAAAAAGTTTTAAGTATGAGCGAGCCTACCCAGAAGGCCTGGGAAAAAAGTCTTTCGCGGACATACACAAAAAACAAACACACATACACACATTTTCGCTATTATATTTATAGATTACTAGCGAGGGGTACCCGGCATTGCCCGGGTTTTTGGAGGTGTGTGTGGAAACTCCGGGGGGGGGGGGTAAAAAAAAAATGTTTTGGTAGGTAAGGATCGAACCCGAACCGATGAGGCAAAGTTGTAAATTAAAGTGTGAAAAAAAAAAAAAAAAGTGCGACGTTAACGATTGCCCCACCGCGAGATGCTAACGGAAACACGTTTGAATTTATTTAATTACTTGGATTTGGCAGGTGCCCGTTTTATTGAGTTAATGACGTCAAGTTTGCCTGCGGGATGGTATCATTTACTGCGGGAACGCTCCCCAAGATGTTATAGGAAAAAGACTAACCCACATGCGGCGAGCGACAAATGTTGAATATTTATCTTCCCGAAATCGAGAAAATTAAACAGATAGGCGAGCTTTGTTGTTAAGTCTGAGATATAACGATTTATACGTGATATAAAAAGTTTTTAAAAGTTTTGAAGCGACCGACCGCTTCTCTGAAAAAAGCCTTTTGTAGACATACAGAAAAAGCGAACACACATACATACATTTTCGCTTTTATATTTATAGATAATGACCTGAATTGTAACTATCACGGAAAGCAAAGAAATGCTTATATTCCAGGTCAGGGAGTTAGAATTGCGTAACGCAAAATAAAGATGAACAATTAAATATTTAAAATATTTACATTTCTGGAATGTCAGTTGATGTATTTATAAAACACGAATAACATAAACAATAATTACACAATAACTCCACAATAATTCAAACTAATTCAAAATAATTCAAATTAATACCTTGAAAAATTGGAAAATTTTCATGTCCTCAAAGGTGAAAGAATGTGGTGATTCTGGAATCATTCATCTGTTGTTTTTAATGTTTCCTATCGAATCGAAAGCTTTTAATGCTATTCTTTGGTATTTTTTGATGATTTTCTTTGATTTAGACATAAAATAAATACAAAATTAATACCTTGAAAAATTGTAAAATGTTCATGTCCTCAAAGGTTAAAGAATGTGGTGATTCTGGAATCATTCATCTGTTATTTTTAATGTTTCCTATCGAATCGAAAGCTTTTAATGCTATTCTTTGGTATTTTTTGATTATTTTCTTTGATTTAGACATAAAATAAATACAAAATTAATACCTTGAAAAATTGGAAAATGTTCATGTCCTCAAAGGTTAAAGAATGTGGTGATTCTGGAATCATTCATCTGTTATTTTTAATGTTTCCTATCGAATCGAAAGCTTTTAATGCTATTCTTTGGTATTTTTTGATGATTTTCTTTGATTTAGACATAAAATCAATACAAAATTAATACCTTGAAAAATTGTAAAATGTTCATGTCCTCAAAGGTTAAAGAATGTGGTGATTCTGGAATCATTCATCTGTTATTTTTAATGTTTCCTATCGAATCGAAAGCTTTTAATGCTATTCTTTGGTATTTTTTGATTATTTTCTTTGATTTAGACATAAAATAAATACAAAATTAATACCTTGAAAAATTGGAAAATTTTCATGTCCTCAAAGGTGAAAAGAATGTGGTGATTCTGGAATCATTCATCTGTTGTTTTTAATGTTTCCTATCTAATCGAAAGCTTTTAATGCTATTCTTTGGTATTTTTTGATGATTTTCTTTGATTTAGACATAAAATAAATACAAAATTAATACCTGTAAAAATTGGAAAATGTTCATGTCCTCAAAGGTTAAAGAATGTGGTGATTCTGGAATCATTCATCTGTTATTTTTAATGTTTCCTATCGAATCGAAAGCTTTTAATGCTATTCTTTGGTATTTTTTGATGATTTTCTTTGATTTAGACATAAAATAAATACAAAATTAATACCTGTAAAAATTGGAAAATATTCATGACCTCATAGGTGAAAGAATGTGGTGAATCTGGAATCATTCATCTGTTATTTTTAATGTTTCCTATCGAATCGAAAGCTTTTAATGCTATTCTTTGGTATTTTTTGATGATTTTCTTTGATTTAGACATAAAATCAATACAAAATTAATACCTTGAAAAATTGTAAAATGTTCATGTCCTCAAAGGTTAAAGAATGTGGTGATTCTGGAATCATTCATCTGTTATTTTTAATGTTTCCTATCGAATCGAAAGCTTTTAATGCTATTCTTTGGTATTTTTTGATTATTTTCTTTGATTTAGACATAAAATAAATACAAAATTAATACCTTGAAAAATTGGAAAATGTTCATGTCCTCAAAGGTTAAAGAATGTGGTGATTCTGGAATCATTCATCTGTTATTTTTAATGTTTCCTATCGAATCGAAAGCTTTTAATGCTATTCTTTGGTATTTTTTGATGATTTTCTTTGATTTAGACATAAAATAAATACAAAATTAATACCTTGAAAAATTGGAAAATTTTCATGTCCTCAAAGGTGAAAAGAATGTGGTGATTCTGGAATCATTCATCTGTTGTTTTTAATGTTTCCTATCTAATCGAAAGCTTTTAATGCTATTCTTTGGTATTTTTTGATGATTTTCTTTGATTTAGACATAAAATAAATACAAAATTAATACCTTGAAAAATTGGAAAATGTTCATGTCCTCAAAGGTTAAAGAATGTGGTGATTCTGGAATCATTCATCTGTTATTTTTAATGTTTCCTATCGAATCGAAAGCTTTTAATGCTATTCTTTGGTATTTTTTGATGATTTTCTTTGATTTAGACATAAAATAAATACAAAATTAATACCTGTAAAAATTGGAAAATATTCATGACCTCATAGGTGAAAGAATGTGGTGAATCTGGAATCATTCATCTGTTATTTTTAATGTTTCCTATCGAATCGAAAGCTTTTAATGCTATTCTTTGGTATTTTTTGATGATTTTCTTTGATTTAGACATAAAATCAATACAAAATTAATACCTTGAAAAATTGTAAAATGTTCATGTCCTCAAAGGTTAAAGAATGTGGTGATTCTGGAATCATTCATCTGTTATTTTTAATGTTTCCTATCGAATCGAAAGCTTTTAATGCTATTCTTTGGTATTTTTTGATGATTTTCTTTGATTTAGACATAAAATCAATACAAAATTAATACCTTGAAAAATTGTAAAATGTTCATGTCCTCAAAGGTTAAAGAATGTGGTGATTCTGGAATCATTCATCTGTTATTTTTAATGTTTCCTATCGAATCGAAAGCTTTTAATGCTATTCTTTGGTATTTTTTGATGATTTTCTTTGATTTAGACATAAAATCAATACAAAATTAATACCTTGAAAAATTGTAAAATGTTCATGTCCTCAAAGGTTAAAGAATGTGGTGATTCTGGAATCATTCATCTGTTATTTTTAATGTTTCCTATCGAATCGAAAGCTTTTAATGCTATTCTTTGGTATTTTTTGATGATTTTCTTTGATTTAGACATAAAATAAATACAACATTAATACCTTGAAAAATTGGAAAATGTTCATGTCCTCAAAGGTTAAAGAATGTGGTGATTCTGGAATCATTCATCTGTTATTTTTAATGTTTCCTATCGAATCGAAAGCTTTTAATGCTATTCTTTGGTATTTTTTGATGATTTTCTTTGATTTAGACATAAAATAAATACAAAATTAATACCTTGAAAAATTGGAAAATGTTCATGTCCTCAAAGGTTAAAGAATGTGGTGATTCTGGAATCATTCATCTGTTATTTTTAATGTTTCCTATCGAATCGAAAGCTTTTAATGCTATTCTTTGGTATTTTTTGATGATTTTCTTTGATTTAGACATAAAATAAATACAAAATTAATACCTTGAAAAATTGGAAAATGTTCATGTCCTCAAAGGTTAAAGAATGTGGTGATTCTGGAATCATTCATCTGTTATTTTTAATGTTTCCTATCGAATCGAAAGCTTTTAATGCTATTCTTTGGTATTTTTTGATGATTTTCTTTGATTTAGACATAAAATAAATACAAAATTAATACCTTGAAAAATTGGAAAATGTTCATGTCCTCAAAGGTTAAAGAATGTGGTGATTCTGGAATCATTCATCTGTTATTTTTAATGTTTCCTATCGAATCGAAAGCTTTTAATGCTATTCTTTGGTATTTTTTGATAATTTTCTTTGATTTAGACATAAAATAAATACAAAATTAATACCTTGAAAAATTAGAAAATGTTCATGTCCTCAAAGGTGAAAGAATGTGGTGATTCTGGAATCATTCATCTGTTATTTTTAATGTTTCCTATCGAATCGATAGCTTTTAATGATATTGTTTGGTATTTTTTGATGATTTTCTTTGATTTAGACATAAAAAAAATACAAAATTAATACCTTGAAAAATTGGAAAATTTTCATGTCCTCAAAGGTGAAAAGAATGTGGTGATTCTGGAATCATTCATCTGTTATTTTTAATGTTTCCTATCTAATCGAAAGCTTTTAATGCTATTCTTTGGTATTTTTTGATGATTTTCTTTGATTTAGACATAAAATAAATACAAAATTAATACCTTGAAAAATTGGAAAATTTTCATGTCCTCAAAGGTTAAAGAATGTGGTGATTCTGGAATCATTCATCTGTTATTTTTAATGTTTCCTATCGAATCGAAAGCTTTTAATGCTATTCTTTGGTATTTTTTGATGATTTTCTTTGATTTAGACATAAAATACATACAAAATTAATACCTTGAAAAATTGGAAAATTTTCATGTCCTCAAAGGTGAAAGAATGTGGTGATTCTGGAATCATTCTGGAATCATTCATCTGTTATTTTTAATGTTTCCTATCGAATCGAAAGCTTTTAATGCTATTCTTTGGTATTTTTTGATGATTTTCTTTGATTTAGACATAAAATAAATACAAAATTAATACCTTGAAAAATTAGAAAATGTTCATGTCCTCAAAGGTGAAAGAATGTGGTGATTCTGGAATCATTCATCTGTTATTTTTAATGTTTCCTATCGAATCGAAAGCTTTTAATGCTATTCTTTGGTATTTTTTGATGATTTTCTTTGATTTAGACATAAAATAAATACAAAATTAATACCTTGAAAAATTGGAAAATGTTCATGTCCTCAAAGGTTAAAGAATGTGGTGATTCTGGAATCATTCATCTGTTATTTTTAATGTTTCCTATCTAATCGAAAGCTTTTAATGCTATTCTTTGGTATTTTTTGATGATTTTCTTTGATTTAGACATAAAATAAATACAAAATTAATACCTTGAAAAATTGGAAAATGTTCATGTCCTCAAAGGTTAAAGAATGTGGTGATTCTGGAATCATTCATCTGTTATTTTTAATGTTTCCTATCTAATCGAAAGCTTTTAATGCTATTCTTTGGTATTTTTTGATGATTTTCTTTGATTTAGACATAAAATAAATACAAAATTAATACCTTGAAAAATTAGAAAATGTTCATGTCCTCAAAGGTGAAAGAATGTGGTGATTCTGGAATCATTCATCTGTTATTTTTAATGTTTCCTATCGAATCGAAAGCTTTTAATGATATTCTTTGGTATTTTTTGATGATTTTCTTTGATTTAGACATAAAATAAATACAAAATTAATACCTTGAAAAATTGGAAAATTTTCATGTCCTCAAAGGTGAAAAGAATGTGGTGATTCTGGAATCATTCATCTGTTATTTTTAATGTTTCCTATCTAATCGAAAGCTTTTAATGCTATTCTTTGGTATTTTTTGATGATTTTCTTTGATTTAGACATAAAATAAATACAAAATTAATACCTGTAAAAATTGGAAAATATTCATGACCTCATAGGTGAAAGAATGTGGTGAATCTGGAATCATTCATCTGTTATTTTTAATGTTTCCTATCGAATCGAAAGCTTTTAATGCTATTCTTTGGTATTTTTTGATGATTTTCTTTGATTTAGACATAAAATAAATACAAAATTAATACCTTGAAAAATTGGAAAATTTTCATGTCCTCAAAGGTTAAAGAATGTGGTGATTCTGGAATCATTCATCTGTTATTTTTAATGTTTCCTATCGAATCGAAAGCTTTTAATGCTATTCTTTGGTATTTTTTGATGATTTTCTTTGATTTAGACATAAAATAAATACAAAATTAATACCTTGAAAAATTGGAAAATGTTCATGTCCTCAAAGGTTAAAGAATGTGGTGATTCTGGAATCATTCATCTGTTATTTTTAATGTTTCCTATCGAATCGAAAGCTTTTAATGCTATTCTTTGGTATTTTTTGATGATTTTCTTTGATTTAGACATAAAATAAATACAAAATTAATACCTGTAAAAATTGGAAAATATTCATGACCTCATAGGTGAAAGAATGTGGTGAATCTGGAATCATTCATCTGTTATTTTTAATGTTTCCTATCGAATCGAAAGCTTTTAATGCTATTCTTTGGTATTTTTTGATGATTTTCTTTGATTTAGACATAAAATAAATACAAAATTAATACCTTGAAAAATTGGAAAATGTTCATGTCCTCAAAGGTTAAAGAATGTGGTGATTCTGGAATCATTCATCTGTTATTTTTAATGTTTCCTATCGAATCGAAAGCTTTTAATGCTATTCTTTGGTATTTTTTGATGATTTTCTTTGATTTAGACATAAAATAAATACAAAATTAATACCTTGAAAAATTGGAAAATGTTCATGTCCTCAAAGGTTAAAGAATGTGGTGATTCTGGAATCATTCATCTGTTATTTTTAATGTTTCCTATCGAATCGAAAGCTTTTAATGCTATTCTTTGGTATTTTTTGATGATTTTCTTTGATTTAGACATAAAATAAATACAAAATTAATACCTTGAAAAATTGGAAAATTTTCATGTCCTCAAAGGTGAGAGAATGTGGTGATTCTGGAATCATTCATCTGTTATTTTTAATGTTTCCTATCGAATCGAAAGCTTTTAATGATATTCTTTGGTATTTTATGATGATTTTCTTTGATTTAGACATAAAATAAATACAAAATTAATACCTTGAAAAATTGGAAAATTTTCATGTCCTCAAAGGTGAAAAGAATGTGGTGATTCTGGAATCATTCATCTGTTATTTTTAATGTTTCCTATCGAATCGAAAGCTTTTAATGCTATTCTTTGTTATTTTGTTATGATTTTCTTTGATTTAGACATAAAATAAATACAAAATTAATACCTGTAAAAATTGGAAAATGTTCATGTCCTCAAAGGTTAAAGAATGTGGTGATTCTGGAATCATTCATCTGTTATTTTTAATGTTTCCTATCGAATCGAAAGCTTTTAATGATATTCTTTGGTATTTTTTGATGATTTTCTTTGATTTAGACATAAAATAAATACAAAATTAATACCTTGAAAAATTGGAAAATTTTCATGTCCTCAAAGGTGAAAAGAATGTGGTGATTCTGGAATCATTCATCTGTTATTTTTAATGTTTCCTATCTAATCGAAAGCTTTTAATGCTATTCTTTGGTATTTTTTGATGATTTTCTTTGATTTAGACATAAAATAAATACAAAATTAATACCTGTAAAAATTGGAAAATATTCATGACCTCATAGGTGAAAGAATGTGGTGAATCTGGAATCATTCATCTGTTATTTTTAATGTTTCCTATCGAATCGAAAGCTTTTAATGCTATTCTTTGGTATTTTTTGATGATTTTCTTTGATTTAGACATAAAATAAATACAAAATTAATACCTTGAAAAATTGGAAAATTTTCATGTCCTCAAAGGTTAAAGAATGTGGTGATTCTGGAATCATTCATCTGTTATTTTTAATGTTTCCTATCGAATCGAAAGCTTTTAATGCTATTCTTTGGTATTTTTTGATGATTTTCTTTGATTTAGACATAAAATAAATACAAAATTAATACCTTGAAAAATTGGAAAATGTTCATGTCCTCAAAGGTTAAAGAATGTGGTGATTCTGGAATCATTCATCTGTTATTTTTAATGTTTCCTATCGAATCGAAAGCTTTTAATGCTATTCTTTGGTATTTTTTGATGATTTTCTTTGATTTAGACATAAAATAAATACAAAATTAATACCTGTAAAAATTGGAAAATATTCATGACCTCATAGGTGAAAGAATGTGGTGAATCTGGAATCATTCATCTGTTATTTTTAATGTTTCCTATCGAATCGAAAGCTTTTAATGCTATTCTTTGGTATTTTTTGATGATTTTCTTTGATTTAGACATAAAATAAATACAAAATTAATACCTTGAAAAATTGGAAAATGTTCATGTCCTCAAAGGTTAAAGAATGTGGTGATTCTGGAATCATTCATCTGTTATTTTTAATGTTTCCTATCGAATCGAAAGCTTTTAATGCTATTCTTTGGTATTTTTTGATGATTTTCTTTGATTTAGACATAAAATAAATACAAAATTAATACCTTGAAAAATTGGAAAATGTTCATGTCCTCAAAGGTTAAAGAATGTGGTGATTCTGGAATCATTCATCTGTTATTTTTAATGTTTCCTATCGAATCGAAAGCTTTTAATGCTATTCTTTGGTATTTTTTGATGATTTTCTTTGATTTAGACATAAAATAAATACAAAATTAATACCTTGAAAAATTGGAAAATTTTCATGTCCTCAAAGGTGAGAGAATGTGGTGATTCTGGAATCATTCATCTGTTATTTTTAATGTTTCCTATCGAATCGAAAGCTTTTAATGATATTCTTTGGTATTTTATGATGATTTTCTTTGATTTAGACATAAAATAAATACAAAATTAATACCTTGAAAAATTGGAAAATTTTCATGTCCTCAAAGGTGAAAAGAATGTGGTGATTCTGGAATCATTCATCTGTTATTTTTAATGTTTCCTATCGAATCGAAAGCTTTTAATGCTATTCTTTGTTATTTTGTTATGATTTTCTTTGATTTAGACATAAAATAAATACAAAATTAATACCTGTAAAAATTGGAAAATGTTCATGTCCTCAAAGGTTAAAGAATGTGGTGATTCTGGAATCATTCATCTGTTATTTTTAATGTTTCCTATCGAATCGAAAGCTTTTAATGCTATTCTTTGGTATTTTTTGATGATTTTCTTTGATTAAGACATAAAATAAATACAAAATTAATACCTTGAAAAATTGGAAAATTTTCATGTCCTCAAAGGTTAAAGAATGTGGTGATTCTGGAATCATTCATCTGTTATTTTTAATGTTTCCTATCGAATCGAAAGCTTTTAATGCTATTCTTTGGTATTTTTTGATGATTTTCTTTGATTAAGACATAAAATAAATACAAAATTAATACCTTGAAAAATTGGAAAATTTTCATGTCCTCAAAGGTTAAAGAATGTGGTGATTCTGGAATCATTCATCTGTTATTTTTAATGTTTCCTATCGAATCGAAAGCTTTTAATGCTATTCTTTGGTATTTTTTGATGATTTTCTTTGATTTAGACATAAAATACATACAAAATTAATACCTTGAAAAATTGTAAAATGTTCATGTCCTCAAAGGTTAAAGAATGTGGTGATTCTGGAATCATTCATCTGTTATTTTTAATGTTTCCTATCGAATCGAAAGCTTTTAATGCTATTCTTTGGTATTTTTTGATGATTTTCTTTGATTTAGACATAAAATCAATACAAAATTAATACCTTGAAAAATTGTAAAATGTTCATGTCCTCAAAGGTTAAAGAATGTGGTGATTCTGGAATCATTCATCTGTTATTTTTAATGTTTCCTATCGAATCGAAAGCTTTTAATGCTATTCTTTGGTATTTTTTGATGATTTTCTTTGATTTAGACATAAAATAAATACAAAATTAATACCTTGAAAAATTGGAAAATGTTCATGTCCTCAAAGGTTAAAGAATGTGGTGATTCTGGAATCATTCATCTGTTATTTTTAATGTTTCCTATCGAATCGAAAGCTTTTAATGCTATTCTTTGGTATTTTTTGATGATTTTCTTTGATTTAGACATAAAATCAATACAAAATTAATACCTTGAAAAATTGGAAAATTTTCATGTCCTCAAAGGTGAGAGAATGTGGTGATTCTGGAATCATTCATCTGTTATTTTTAATGTTTCCTATCGAATCGAAAGCTTTTAATGATATTCTTTGGTATTTTATGATGATTTTCTTTGATTTAGACATAAAATAAATACAAAATTAATACCTTGAAAAATTGGAAAATTTTCATGTCCTCAAAGGTTAAAGAATGTGGTGATTCTGGAATCATTCATCTGTTATTTTTAATGTTTCCTATCGAATCGAAAGCTTTTAATGCTATTCTTTGGTATTTTTTGATGATTTTCTTTGATTTAGACATAAAATACATACAAAATTAATACCTTGAAAAATTGGAAAATTTTCATGTCCTCAAAGGTGAAAGAATGTGGTGATTCTGGAATCATTCTGGAATCATTCATCTGTTATTTTTAATGTTTCCTATCGAATCGAAAGCTTTTAATGCTATTCTTTGGTATTTTTTGATGATTTTCTTTGATTTAGACATAAAATAAATACAAAATTAATACCTTGAAAAATTGGAAAATGTTCATGTCCTCAAAGGTTAAAGAATGTGGTAATTCTGGAATCATTCATCTGTTATTTTTAATGTTTCCTATCGAATCGAAAGCTTTTAATGCTATTCTTTGGTATTTTTTGATGATTTTCTTTGATTTAGACATAAAATAAATACAAAATTAATACCTGTAAAAATTGGAAAATATTCATGACCTCATAGGTGAAAGAATGTGGTGAATCTGGAATCATTCATCTGTTATTTTTAATGTTTCCTATCGAATCGAAAGCTTTTAATGCTATTCTTTGGTATTTTTTGATGATTTTCTTTGATTTAGACATAAAATAAATACAAAATTAATACCTTGAAAAATTGGAAAATTTTCATGTCCTCAAAGGTTAAAGAATGTGGTGATTCTGGAATCATTCATCTGTTATTTTTAACGTTTCCTATCGAATCGAAAGCTTTTAATGCTATTCTTTGGTATTTTTTGATGATTTTCTTTGATTTAGACATAAAATCAATACAAAATTAATACCTTGAAAAATTGGAAAATGTTCATGTCCTCAAAGGTGAGAGAATGTGGTGATTCTGGAATCATTCATCTGTTATTTTTAATGTTTCCTATCGAATCGAAAGCTTTTAATGATATTCTTTGGTATTTTATGATGATTTTCTTTGATTTAGACATAAAATCAATACAAAATTAATACCTTGAAAAATTGTAAAATGTTCATGTCCTCAAAGGTTAAAGAATGTGGTGATTCTGGAATCATTCATCTGTTATTTTTAATGTTTCCTATCGAATCGAAAGCTTTTAATGCTATTCTTTGGTATTTTTTGATGATTTTCTTTGATTTAGACATAAAATCAATACAAAATTAATACCTTGAAAAATTGGAAAATGTTCATGTCCTCAAAGGTTAAAGAATGTGGTGATTCTGGAATCATTCATCTGTTGTTTTTAATGTTTCCTATCTAATCGAAAGCTTTTAATGCTATTCTTTGGTATTTTTTGATGATTTTCTTTGATTTAGACATGAAATAAATACAAAATTAATACCTTGAAAAATTGGAAAATGTTCATGTCCTCAAAGGTTAAAGAATGTGGTGATTCTGGAATCATTCATCTGTTGTTTTTAATGTTTCCTATCTAATCGAAAGCTTTTAATGCTATTCTTTGGTATTTTTTGATGATTTTCTTTGATTTAGACATGAAATAAATACAAAATTAATACCTTGAAAAATTGGAAAATTTTCATGTCCTCAAAGGTGAGAGAATGTGGTGATTCTGGAATCATTCATCTGTTATTTTTAATGTTTCCTATCGAATCGAAAGCTTTTAATGATATTCTTTGGTATTTTATGACGATTTTCTTTGATTTAGACATAA
Organism: Euprymna scolopes; assembly: GCF_053919585.1. Taxonomy (NCBI): domain Eukaryota; kingdom Metazoa; phylum Mollusca; class Cephalopoda; order Sepiida; family Sepiolidae; genus Euprymna; species Euprymna scolopes. The sequence goes on from NC_136526.1 coordinate 9,756,445, forward strand.
AATAAATACAAAATTAATACCTTGAAAAATTGGAAAATTTTCATGTCCTCAAAGGTGAAAAGAATGTTGTGATTCTGGAATCATTCATCTGTTATTTTTAATGTTTCCTATCTAATCGAAAGCTTTTAATGCTATTCTTTGGTATTTTTTGATGATTTTCTTTGATTTAGACATAAAATAAATACAAAATTAATACCTGTAAAAATTGGAAAATATTCATGACCTCATAGGTGAAAGAATGTGGTGAATCTGGAATCATTCATCTGTTATTTTTAATGTTTCCTATCGAATCGAAAGCTTTTAATGCTATTCTTTGGTATTTTTTAATGATCTTTTTGTATTTAGACATAAAATAAATAAAAATTTCTAAGTCCAAACAAGAGGGGATGTAGGTATAGATAGGTGACAATCTTATAGACCAGGGCATGTCAGCGTGTATTCAATTGAAAAATTTCTAAGTCCAAACAAGAGGGGATGTAGGTATAGATAGAGTGCAATCTTATAGACCAAGTCATCTCAGCGTGTATTCAATTGAAAAATTTCTTAGTCTAAACAAGAGGGGATGTAGGTATTGATAGAGTGCAATCTTATAGACCAAGTCATCTCAGCGTGTATTCAAGTGAAAAATTTCTAAGTCCAAACAAGAGGGGATGTAGGTATAGATAGGTGACAATCTTATAGACCAAGTCATCTCAGCGTGTATTCAATTGAAAAATTTCTAAGTCCAAACAAGAGGGGATGTAGGTATAGATAGAGTGCAATCTTATAGACCAAGTCATCTCAGCGTGTATTCAATTGAAAAATTTCTAAGTCTAAACAAGAGGGGATGTAGGTATTGATAGAGTGCAATCTTATAGACCAAGTCATCTCAGCGTGTATTCAAGTGAAAAATTTCTAAGTCCAAACAAGAGGGGATGTAGGTATAGATAGGTGACAATCTTATAGACCAAGTCATCTCAGCGTGTATTCAATTGAAAAATTTTTAAGTCCAAACAAGAGGGGATGTAGGTATAGATAGGTGACAATCTTATAGACCAAGTCATCTCAGCGTGTATTCAATTGGAAAATTTCTAAGTCCAAACAAGAGGGGATGTAGGTATAGATAGGTGACAATCTTATAGACCAGGGCATGTCAGCGTGTATTCAATTGGAAAATTTCTAAGTCCAAACAAGAGGGGATGTAGGTATAGATAGGTGACAATCTTATAGACCAAGTCATCTCAGCGTGTATTCAATTGAAAAATTTTTAAGTCCAAACAAGAGGAGATGTAGGTATAGATAGGTGACAATCTTATAGACCAAGTCATCTCAGCGTGTATTCAATTGAAAAATTTCTAAGTCCAAACAAGAGGGGATGTAGGTATAGATAGGTGACAATCTTATAGACCAAGTCATCTCAGCGTGTATTCAATTGAAAAATTTCTAAGTCCAAACAAGAGGGGATGTAGGTATAGATAGGTGACAATCTTATAGACCAAGTCATCTCAGCGTGTATTCAATTGAAAAATTTCTAAGTCCAAACAAGAGGGGATGTAGGTATAGATAGGTGACAATCTTATAGACCAAGTCATCTCAGCGTGTATTCAATTGAAAAATTTCTAAGTCCAAACAAGAGGGGATGTAGGTATAGATAGGTGACAATCTTATAGACCAAGTCATCTCAGCGTGTATTCAATTGAAAAATTTCTAAGTCCAAACAAGAGGGGATGTAGGTATAGATAGGTGACAATCTTATAGACCAGGGCATGTCAGCGTGTATTCAATTGGAAAATTTCTAAGTCCAAACAAGAGGGGATGTAGGTATAGATAGGTGACAATCTTATAGACCAAAGCATCTCAGCGTGTATTCAATTGAAAAATTTCTAAGTCCAAACAAGAGGGGATGTAGGTATAGATAGGTGACAATCTTATAGACCAGGGCATGTCAGCGTGTATTCAAGTGAAAAATTTTTAAGTCCAAACAAGAGGGGATGTAGGTATAGATAGGTGACAATCTTATAGACCAAGTCATCTCAGCGTGTATTCAATTGGAAAATTTCTAAGTCCAAACAAGAGGGGATGTAGGTATAGATAGGTGACAATCTTATAGACCAAGTCATCTCAGCGTGTATTCAATTGAAAAATTTTTAAGTCCAAACAAGAGGGGATGTAGGTATAGATAGGTGACAATCTTATAGACCAAGTCATCTCAGCGTGTATTCAATTGAAAAATTTCTAAGTCCAAACAAGAGGGGATGTAGGTATAGATAGGTGACAATCTTATAGACCAAGTCATCTCAGCGTGTATTCAATTGAAAAATTTCTAAGTCCAAACAAGAGGGGATGTAGGTATAGATAGGTGACAATCTTATAGACCAAGTCATCTCAGCGTGTATTCAATTGAAAAATTTCTAAGTCCAAACAAGAGGGGATGTAGGTATAGATAGGTGACAATCTTATAGACCAAGTCATCTCAGCGTGTATTCAATTGAAAAATTTCTAAGTCCAAACAAGAGGGGATGTAGGTATAGATAGGTGACAATCTTATAGACCAGGGCATGTCAGCGTGTATTCAATTGGAAAATTTCTAAGTCCAAACAAGAGGGGATGTAGGTATAGATAGGTGACAATCTTATAGACCAAAGCATCTCAGCGTGTATTCAATTGAAAAATTTCTAAGTCCAAACAAGAGGGGATGTAGGTATAGATAGGTGACAATCTTATAGACCAAAGCATCTCAGCGTGTATTCAATTGAAAAATTTCTAAGTCCAAACAAGAGGGGATGTAGGTATAGATAGGTGACAATCTTATAGACCAAGTCATCTCAGCGTGTATTCAATTGAAAAATTTCTAAGTCCAAACAAGAGGGGATGTAGGTATAGATAGGTGACAATCTTATAGACCAAGTCATCTCAGCGTGTATTCAATTGAAAAATTTTTAAGTCCAAACAAGAGGGGATGTAGGTATAGATAGGTGACAATCTTATAGACCAAGTCATCTCAGCGTGTATTCAATTGAAAAATTTCTAAGTCCAAACAAGAGGGGATGTAGGTATAGATAGGTGACAATCTTATAGACCAGGGCATGTCAGCGTGTATTCAATTGGAAAATTTCTAAGTCCAAACAAGAGGGGATGTAGGTATAGATAGGTGACAATCTTATAGACCAAAGCATCTCAGCGTGTATTCAATTGAAAAATTTCTAAGTCCAAACAAGAGGGGATGTAGGTATAGATAGGTGACAATCTTATAGACCAGGGCATGTCAGCGTGTATTCAATTGGAAAATTTCTAAGTCCAAACAAGAGGGGATGTAGGTATAGATAGGTGACAATCTTATAGACCAAAGCATCTCAGCGTGTATTCAATTGAAAAATTTCTAAGTCCAAACAAGAGGGGATGTAGGTATAGATAGGTGACAATCTTATAGACCAAAGCATCTCAGCGTGTATTCAATTGAAAAATTTCTAAGTCCAAACAAGAGGGGATGTAGGTATAGATAGGTGACAATCTTATAGACCAAGTCATCTCAGCGTGTATTCAATTGAAAAATTTCTAAGTCCAAACAAGAGGGGATGTAGGTATAGATAGGTGACAATCTTATAGACCAAGGCATCTCAGCGTGTATTCAAGTGAAAAATTTTTAAGTCCACACAAGAGGGGATGTAGGTATAGATAGGTGACAATCTTATAGACCAAGTCATCTCAGCGTGTATTCAATTGGAAAATTTCTAAGTCCAAACAAGAGGGGATGTAGGTATAGATAGGTGACAATCTTATAGACCAGGGCATGTCAGCGTGTATTCAATTGGAAAATTTCTAAGTCAAAACAAGAGGGGATGTAGGTATAGATAGGTGACAATCTTATAGACCAAAGCATCTCAGCGTGTATTCAATTGAAAAATTTCTAAGTCCAAACAAGAGGGGATGTAGGTATAGATAGGTGACAATCTTATAGACCAAGGCATCTCAGCGTGTATTCAATTGAAACATTTCTAAGTCCAAACGAGAGGGGATGTAGGTATAGATAGGTGACAATCTTATAGACCAAAGCATCTCAGCGTGTATTCAATTGAAAAATTTCTAAGTCCAAACAAGAGGGGATGTAGGTATAGATAGGTGACAATCTTATAGACCAAGTCATCTCAGCGTGTATTCAATTGAAAAATTTCTAAGTCCAAACAAGAGGGGATGTAGGTATAGATAGGTGACAATCTTATAGACCAAGTCATCTCAGCGTGTATTCAATTGAAAAATTTCTAAGTCCAAACAAGAGGGGATGTAGGTATAGATAGGTGACAATCTTATAGACCAAGTCATCTCAGCGTGTATTCAATTGAAAAATTTCTAAGTCCAAACAAGAGGGGATGTAGGTATAGATAGGTGACAATCTTATAGACCAGGGCATGTCAGCGTGTATTCAATTGGAAAATTTCTAAGTCCAAACAAGAGGGGATGTAGGTATAGATAGGTGACAATCTTATAGACCAAAGCATCTCAGCGTGTATTCAATTGAAAAATTTCTAAGTCCAAACAAGAGGGGATGTAGGTATAGATAGGTGACAATCTTATAGACCAGGGCATGTCAGCGTGTATTCAAGTGAAAAATTTTTAAGTCCAAACAAGAGGGGATGTAGGTATAGATAGGTGACAATCTTATAGACCAAGTCATCTCAGCGTGTATTCAATTGGAAAATTTCTAAGTCCAAACGAGAGGGGATGTAGGTATAGATAGGTGACAATCTTATAGACCAAAGCATCTCAGCGTGTATTCAATTGAAAAATTTCTAAGTCCAAACAAGAGGGGATGTAGGTATAGATAGGTGACAATCTTATAGACCAAGTCATCTCAGCGTGTATTCAATTGAAAAATTTCTAAGTCCAAACAAGAGGGGATGTAGGTATAGATAGGTGACAATCTTATAGACCAAGTCATCTCAGCGTGTATTCAATTGAAAAATTTCTAAGTCCAAACAAGAGGGGATGTAGGTATAGATAGGTGACAATCTTATAGACCAAGTCATCTCAGCGTGTATTCAATTGAAAAATTTCTAAGTCCAAACAAGAGGGGATGTAGGTATAGATAGGTGACAATCTTATAGACCAGGGCATGTCAGCGTGTATTCAATTGGAAAATTTCTAAGTCCAAACAAGAGGGGATGTAGGTATAGATAGGTGACAATCTTATAGACCAAAGCATCTCAGCGTGTATTCAATTGAAAAATTTCTAAGTCCAAACAAGAGGGGATGTAGGTATAGATAGGTGACAATCTTATAGACCAGGGCATGTCAGCGTGTATTCAAGTGAAAAATTTTTAAGTCCAAACAAGAGGGGATGTAGGTATAGATAGGTGACAATCTTATAGACCAAGTCATCTCAGCGTGTATTCAATTGGAAAATTTCTAAGTCCAAACAAGAGGGGATGTAGGTATAGATAGGTGACAATCTTATAGACCAAGTCATCTCAGCGTGTATTCAATTGAAAAATTTTTAAGTCCAAACAAGAGGGGATGTAGGTATAGATAGGTGACAATCTTATAGACCAAGTCATCTCAGCGTGTATTCAATTGAAAAATTTCTAAGTCCAAACAAGAGGGGATGTAGGTATAGATAGGTGACAATCTTATAGACCAAGTCATCTCAGCGTGTATTCAATTGAAAAATTTCTAAGTCCAAACAAGAGGGGATGTAGGTATAGATAGGTGACAATCTTATAGACCAAGTCATCTCAGCGTGTATTCAATTGAAAAATTTCTAAGTCCAAACAAGAGGGGATGTAGGTATAGATAGGTGACAATCTTATAGACCAAGTCATCTCAGCGTGTATTCAATTGAAAAATTTCTAAGTCCAAACAAGAGGGGATGTAGGTATAGATAGGTGACAATCTTATAGACCAGGGCATGTCAGCGTGTATTCAATTGGAAAATTTCTAAGTCCAAACAAGAGGGGATGTAGGTATAGATAGGTGACAATCTTATAGACCAAAGCATCTCAGCGTGTATTCAATTGAAAAATTTCTAAGTCCAAACAAGAGGGGATGTAGGTATAGATAGGTGACAATCTTATAGACCAGGGCATGTCAGCGTGTATTCAATTGGAAAATTTCTAAGTCCAAACAAGAGGGGATGTAGGTATAGATAGGTGACAATCTTATAGACCAAAGCATCTCAGCGTGTATTCAATTGAAAAATTTCTAAGTCCAAACAAGAGGGGATGTAGGTATAGATAGGTGACAATCTTATAGACCAAAGCATCTCAGCGTGTATTCAATTGAAAAATTTCTAAGTCCAAACAAGAGGGGATGTAGGTATAGATAGGTGACAATCTTATAGACCAAGTCATCTCAGCGTGTATTCAATTGAAAAATTTCTAAGTCCAAACAAGAGGGGATGTAGGTATAGATAGGTGACAATCTTATAGACCAAGGCATCTCAGCGTGTATTCAAGTGAAAAATTTTTAAGTCCACACAAGAGGGGATGTAGGTATAGATAGGTGACAATCTTATAGACCAAGTCATCTCAGCGTGTATTCAATTGGAAAATTTCTAAGTCCAAACAAGAGGGGATGTAGGTATAGATAGGTGACAATCTTATAGACCAGGGCATGTCAGCGTGTATTCAATTGGAAAATTTCTAAGTCAAAACAAGAGGGGATGTAGGTATAGATAGGTGACAATCTTATAGACCAAAGCATCTCAGCGTGTATTCAATTGAAAAATTTCTAAGTCCAAACAAGAGGGGATGTAGGTATAGATAGGTGACAATCTTATAGACCAAGGCATCTCAGCGTGTATTCAATTGAAAAATTTCTAAGTCCAAACGAGAGGGGATGTAGGTATAGATAGGTGACAATCTTATAGACCAAAGCATCTCAGCGTGTATTCAATTGAAAAATTTCTAAGTCCAAACAAGAGGGGATGTAGGTATAGATAGGTGACAATCTTATAGACCAAAGCATCTCAGCGTGTATTCAATTGAAAAATTTCTAAGTCCAAACAAGAGGGGATGTAGGTATAGATAGGTGACAATCTTATAGACCAAGGCATCTCAGCGTGTATTCAATTGAAAAATTTCTAAGTCCAAACAAGAGGGGATGTAGGTATAGATAGGTGACAATCTTATAGACCAAGGCATCTCAGCGTGTATTCAATTGAAAAATTTCTAAGTCCAAACAAGAGGGGATGTAGGTATAGATAGGTGACAATCTTATAGACCAAAGCATCTCAGAGTGTATTCAATTGAAAAATTTCTAAGTCCAAACAAGAGGGGATGTAGGTATAGATAGGTGACAATCTTATAGACCAAAGCATCTCAGCGTGTATTCAATTGAAAAATTTCTAAGTCCAAACAAGAGGGGATGTAGGTATAGATAGGTGACAATCTTATAGACCAAAGCATCTCAGCGTGTATTCAATTGAAAAATTTCTAAGTCCAAACAAGAGGGGATGTAGGTATAGATAGGTGACAATCTTATAGACCAGGGCATGTCAGCGTGTATTCAATTGGAAAATTTCTAAGTCCAAACAAGAGGGGATGTAGGTATAGATAGGTGACAATCTTATAGACCAAGGCATCTCAGCGTGTATTCAATTGAAAAATTTCTAAGTCCAAACAAGAGGGGATGTAGGTATAGATAGGTGACAATCTTATAGACCAAAGCATCTCAGAGTGTATTCAATTGAAAAATTTCTAAGTCCAAACAAGAGGGGATGTAGGTATAGATAGGTGACAATCTTATAGACCAAAGCATCTCAGCGTGTATTCAATTGAAAAATTTCTAAGTCCAAACAAGAGGGGATGTAGGTATAGATAGGTGACAATCTTATAGACCAAGGCATCTCAGCGTGTATTCAATTGAAAAATTTCTAAGTCCAAACAAGAGGGGATGTAGGTATTGATAGGTGACAATCTTATAGACCAGGGCATGTCAGCGTGTATTCAAGTGAAAAATTTCTAAGTCCAAACAAGAGGGGATGTAGGTATAGATAGGTGACAATCTTATAGACCTAGGCATCTCAGCGTGTATTCAAGTGAAAAATTTCTAAGTCCAAACAAGAGGGGATGTAGGTATAGATAGGTGACAATCTTATAGACCTAGGCATCTCAGCGTGTATTCAAGTGAAAAATTTCTAAGTCCAAACAAGAGGGGATGTAGGTATAGATAGGTGACAATCTTATAGACCAGGGCATGTCAGCGTGTATTCAAGTGAAAAATTTCTAAGTCCAAACAAGAGGGGATGTAGGTATAGATAGGTGACAATCTTATAGACCAAGTCATCTCAGCGTGTATTCAATTGAAAAATTTCTAAGTCCAAACAAGAGGGGATGTAGGTATAGATAGGTGACAATCTTATAGACCTAGGCATCTCAGCGTGTATTCAATTGAAAAATTTCTAAGTCCAAACAAGAGGGGATGTAGGTATAGATAGGTGACAATCTTATAGACCTAGGCATCTCAGCGTGTATTCAAGTGAAAAATTTCTAAGTCCAAACAAGAGGGGATGTAGGTATAGATAGGTGACAATCTTATAGACCAAGTCATCTCAGCGTGTATTCAAGTGAAAAATTTCTAAGTCCAAACAAGAGGGGATGTAGGTATTGATAAAGTGCAATCTTATAGACCAAGTCATCTCAGCGTGTATTCAATTGAAAAATGTCTAAGTCCAAACAAGAGGGGATGTAGGTATCGATAGGTGACAATCTTATAGACCTAGGCATCTCAGCGTGTATTCAAGTGAAAAATTTCTAAGTCCAAACAAGAGGGGATGTAGGTATAGATAGGTGACAATCTTATAGACCTAGGCATCTCAGCGTGTATTCAAGTGAAAAATTTCTAAGTCCAAACAAGAGGGGATGTAGGTATAGATAGGTGACAATCTTATAGACCAAGTCATCTCAGCGTGTATTCAATTGAAAAAATTCCAAGTCCAAACAAGAGGGGATGTAGGTATAGATAGATTTCAATTCTATAGACTAAGGCAAGTCAACGTTTATTCAATTGATAATTTCTAAGTCCAAACAACAGGGCATGTAGTTATAGATAGATGATAATCCGTAAGACCGAAGCATCTCAGATTGTATTCAAGTCCAAACAAGAGGGGATGTAGGTATAGGTAGATGAGAATCCTATAGACCGAGGCATCTCAGCGTGTATTCAATTGAAAATTTCTAAGTCCAAACAAGAGGGGATGTAGGTATAGGTAGATGAAAATCTTATAGACCAAGGCAAGTCAACGTGTATTCAAATGAAAATTTCTAAGTCCTTACAGGGGTGGACGTAGGTATAGGTAGATGAGGAACTACTAGACCAACACATGTCCACGAGTATTCAATTTAAATTTATAAGTTCCAAACAGTGTAAATAAGTGTCTGGAAGTGCCCGATCGACGCCTACTGCCATGTTGGGTGCATGTAGGCGTAGCAAAATGCCTTCTGATCTGCTAGGCACATCGGGACTTAGTTTTTTTTCTGTCCTTTCTCTGCACCGTGTAGGTTGGCGTCTGGATGTGCCTCATCGATGCCTTGGCATATAAACGTGTAATCAAGTTAAAACTTCTAACTTCAAAACGGGAGTTAGGTACCGGTAAATGAGAAGCTTATCAATCTAGACATGTTGAAATTTATAAGTTCACACATAGTGGATAGCAAGGCGAGGAATAGGGATATAGAATAAGAAAAGAGAGATAGACAGATCTAGATAAATACAGAGGTATAAAGAGAGACAGGCAAGGGAGATACATTTCATGATTCAACTTATATGCTAATAAGAAATAGTTGGTATATCAGGAACACAAGCATTGTATTTACTAGTTAATTTTACATCAGAATACACTTGTAGATTTTATGTAGCTTTTTTTTCTATAGGGAACATGCAAATAGCAGACATAACATCTAGACATATAAATATATACATAAAACAATTATAGTTATGAGATATATCTTAACTAATCCAAAAAGACAATAATGATGAATATCATCACTTACCTTGGAAAATTATCCAGGCTGTATGCCTACTCACATTCCATCAAACACCAGAAAATCATGAGCAATTGCTTGGTTGATTTTTTTCATTTTTTTTATTTTAATTTTTTTCATACACATTTGTAATTGTGTCTTGTTTTATCAAGTATTTTTGTAGTTAATCTGTGGTCTTGGGAGAGGTGTTAACATGAATCAATTTTGCTTAACATTTTTTATTATGTATATTTTTTCAGTTTACAGAGTCATTGCAGTACCAAGTCTGACACTGTAATTGCTTGAAAAGTATTGCATTGGGAAGGAATCTTTTTTTTTTTTTTTTTTTTTTTGAGGTGTGCAGGAATTTCAGTAGGGGATGTTTCTACTGAATTCAGATTCCAAGACAGCAAATTTGTATTTTATTGTTTGTGCATTCTTTTATCAAGTTTTTACAGATGTTTTTGTGTTATGAAAGTGAAAATGAATGAGTTGCAAAGACATTTACATTTTTGCATTCTTTTTTTAATTCTTCACCTTTTTTGTTTTAATGTCCCAAGAGTGAACCAAGACGGATGAGTCTTATTCAGCAGAGTCGAAAAAAACAGGTTACCTTTGGTTGTCCTCAATGGATTTGTCCATAGTATAATGTGTCCAAGTTATTGCCCTAATAAAGTGAGAACCATACCCCAAAACTAATGCAGAACTCTACTTAATTAAATGAGCACTCTCAAAGACAATTTATCTAACATAATTTTGAAATATGTTTTATAAAGTTACCATAGAGCTCTCAAATATATTAGGCACACAAATAGGAAACTTGTTTCAAATACTTGTCATATATATATATATATGTATATATATATATATATATATATATATTAAAAACTTACAGTATATCTATACTTATGTATTGACATTTAGGTTTTCAAAACATACTGCAGAGCTCCTCATGTTTTCTGAATTTTATGCTTTCGTCTACTAATCTATTGAGCACTCTTAAGTATATTTGTGTAGCTGAATTGCCATACATGTTTTTGAAAGTGTATATTTAGCTCTACTAATGTATTGTACTCTGTCAAAATAAATTTATGCAGTTGAAATGCCATATCTGTTTCTCAAATGTTTTATTTAGCTCTACTAATATATTGAGCACTCTGGAAGTAGATTTGTCTAAAATAATTGCAAAAATGTTTCCAACTCTTACTACAAAGCTCTTTAAATGCATTGAGCACTCTTAAAGTAAAATCGTCTTGTATAATTAAACAAAGCAATTTTTAAACTTACTACACAGCTATATAAAACTATGGAGCACATGCAAGCATCATTGGTATATATATAGATAACATAATTATTAGAAGTTATTTTTTTACTTGAAATACATATATATATATATATATATATATATATATATATATATTCAAGGGAGACAATTTGTATATAGATGACATAATTAGAAGTTATTTTTTTACTTGAAATACATATATATATATATATATATATAATCTATATCTATATATATTCAAGGGAGACAATGTATATATACATCACATAATGATTAGAAGTTATTTTGTATATATATTCAAGGGAGACAATTTATATATAGATCACATAATTATTAGAAGTTTTTTTTTTATTGAAATAAATATATATATATATATATATACATATATATATATATATATATATATATATATATATATATATATATATATATATATTCACGGGAGACAATTTGTATATAGATGACATAATAATCAGAAGTGATTTTTTTAAGGAAATATATATATATATATATATATATATATATATATATACAAGGGAGACAATTTATATATAGATCACATAATTAATGGAAGTCTTTTTTAATTGAAGTAAATATATATATATATATATTTTTTTTTATTTCAATTCCATCAATGAGACATAGAGCAATAAAGTCATGTTATTTACATTTTGACTTAATAATAACCCTTTAAAATAGTGCTCAAAACTAGACAGAGCTGATATTATAAAACGTTTATTTTATTACAGGATAAATAAACATTAAGATTGAACTAGATTTATATAAGAGTGCTCAATAAGACATAGAGCAATAAAGACATTGTATTTAGATTTTTATTTAATAATTACACTTTAAATAGTGCTAAACAAAGGGAGACAATTTGTATATACATCACATAATTATTAGAAGAAATTTTTTATTGAAATATATATATATATATATATATATATTCAATGAGACAATTAGTATACAGATCACATAATTATTAGAACATATTTTTTTTATTGAAATATATATATATGTATATATATATATATATATATAAACCTATATTTAAGGGAGACAATTTATATATAGATCACATAATTATTAGAAGTTATTTTTTTATTGAAATAAATATATATATATAATATATATATGTTCAAGGGAGACAATTTGTACATATATCACATAATTATTAGAAGTTATTTTTTTAATTGATATATTTTTATATATATTTATATATATATATATATTCAATTTTTATATGTATTTTTTTTATTACAGGATAAATAAACATTAAGATTCAACTAGTTATATAAGAGTGCTCAATGAGACATAGAGCAATAAAGACATTTTATTTAGGTTTGTACTTAATAAATACCCTTTAAATAGTATTCAAAACTAGACAGAGCTGATATTATAAAACGTTTATTTTATGACAGGATAAGTAAACATAAAGATTTAACTAGAGTTATATAAGAGTGGTCAATTAGACATAGAGCAATGAAGACATTTATATATATATATATATATATATAATCTATATATATTTTATATATATATATATATAGTCTATATATATATGTTCAAGGGAGACAATAGTTATATAGATCACATAATTATTAGAAGTTATTGTTTTATTGAAATATATATATATATATATATAACTAAATATATATATATAAAATATATATTTATATATATAGATATAACATATATATATAATCAAAGGAGACAATTAATACATAGATCACCTAATTATTAGAAGTTTTTTTCATTGAATTAAATATATATATATATTCAAGGGGGTCGTTTGTATATATATCACATAATTATTAGAAGTTATTTTTTTAATTGAAATATAAATTTTTATATGTATTTTATTTTATTACAGGATGAATAAACATAAAGATTCAACTAGTTATATAAGTGTGCTCAATGAGACATAGAGCAATGAAGACATTTTATTTAGGTTTGTACTTAATAAATACCCTTTAAATAGTGCTAAAAACAAGACAGAGCTGATATTATAAAACGTTCATTTCATTCCAGGATAAATAAACATTAAGATTTAAATAGAGTAATGTAAGAGTGCTCACTGAGACATAGAGCAATAAAGACATTTTATTTAGATTGGTACTTAATAAATACACTTTAAATAGTGTTCAAAACTAGACAGAGCTGAGTTTATAAACCGTTTATGTTATTACAGGATAAGTAAACATTAAGATTTAACTAGAGTTATATAAGAGTGCTCAATTAGACATAGAGCAATAAAGACATTTTATTTAGATTTGTACTTAATAATTACACTTTAGTGGTAAAAAAAGGGAGACAATTTATAGATAGATCACATAATCATTAGAAGTTATTTTTTTTTAAATAAATACATATATATATATATATATATATATATATATATATCAATATATATATATATATAATCTATAAATTTAATTTATATGTTCAAGGGAGACAATTGTTATATAGATCACATAATTATAAGTTATTTTTTATTGAAATATATATATATGTATATATATATATATATATATATATATAAATATATATTTATATATATAAAAGATGTATTTATATATTCAAGAGAGACAATTAATATATAGATCACCTAATTATTAGAAGTTTTTTATTGAAATAAATATATATATATATATAATATATAATATATATATATATATGTTTAATGGAGACAATTTGTATATATATCACATAATTATTAGAAGTGACTTTTTTTATTGAAATATATAAGTCATTCAATTTTTATACGTATTTTATTTTATTACAGGATAAATAAACATTAAGAATCAACTAGTTATATAAGAGTTCTCAATGGGACATAGAGCAATAAAGACATTTTATTTAGATTTGTACTTAATAAATACACTTTAAATAGTGTGCAAAACTAGACAGAGCTGATATTATAAAACGTTTATGTTATTACAGGGTAAGTAAACATTAAGATTTAACTAGAGTTATATAAGAGTGCTCAATTTGACATAGAGCAATAAAGACATTTTATTTATAGTTGTACTTAATAATTACACTTTAAATAGTGCTAAAGAAAGGGAGACAATTTTTATATAGATCACATAATTATTAGAAGTAATTTTTTTAATTGAAATATATATATATATATATATATATATTCAAGGAGACAATTTGTATATAGATCAAATAAATATTAGAAGTTATTTTTTTAATTGAAATATATATATATATATATATATATTCAAGGGAGACAATTTATATATAGATCACATAATTATTAGAAGTTATTTTAGTTATTGAAATATATATATATAAAATATATATATATATATATATATATACATATATATATATATACAATATATATATATTCAAGGGACATAATTAGTACATAGATCACCTAATTCTTAGGAGTTTTTTTTATTGAAATATAAATATATATATATATATATATATATATATATATATATATATATATATATATATATATATATATATATATATATTCAAGGGAGACAATTTGTATATATATAACATAATTATTAGAAGTTATTTTTTTGTATTGAAATATATATATATATATATATATATTCATTCAATTTTTATATGTATTTTATTTGATTACAGGATTAATAAACATAAAGATTAAACTAGTTATATAAGAGTGCTCAATGAGACATAGACCAATAAAGACATTTTATTTAGGTTTGTACTAATAAATACCCTTTAAATAGTGTTCAAAACTAGACAGAGCTGATATTATAAAATGTTTATTTTATTACAGAAAAAATAAACATTAAGATGTAACTAGAGTTATATAAGAGTGCTCGATTAGACATAGAGCAATAAAGACATTTTATTTAGATTTGTACTTAATAAATCCACTTTAAAATAGTAATCAAAACTAGACAGAGCTGATATTATAAAACGTTTATTTTATTACAGGATAAGTAAACATTAAGATTTAACTAGAGTTATATAAGAGTGCTCAATTAGACATAGAGCAATGAAGACACTTTATTTAGATTTCTAATTTATAATTACACTTTAAATAGTGCTAAAAAAGGGAGACAATTTGTATAGAGATCACATAATTATTGGATGTAATTTTCTGTTGAAATACATATATGTATATATATATTCAAGGGAGACAATTGATATATAGATCACATAATTATTATAACTTATTTTTTTTATTGAAATAAATATATATATATATATATATATATATATATATATATATATATATATATATATATATATATTCAAGGGAGACAATTTATATATAGATCACATAATTATTAGAAGGAATTTTTTTTAATAAATATATATATATAAATATATTTATATATATATATATAATATATATATATTTTATATATATATATAATCTATATATATTTTATATATATATATATAGTCTATATATATATGTTCAAGGGAGACAATTGTTATATAGATCACATAATTATTAGAAGTTATTTTTTTATTGAAATATATATATAACTAAATATATATATATAATATATATGTATATATAGATATAATATATATATAATCAATGGAGACAATTAATACATAGATCACCTAATTATTAGAAGTTGTTTTTATTGAATTAAATATATATATATTCAAGGGGGTCGTTTGTATATATATCACATAATTATTAGAAGTTATTTTTTTAATTGAAATATATATATATATTCATTCAATATTTATATGTATTTTATTTTATTACAGGATAAATAAACATTAAGATTCAACTAGTTACATAAGTGTGCTCAATGAGACATAGAGCAATAAAGACATTTTATTTAGGTTTGTACTTAATAAATACCCTTTAAATAGTGCTAAAAACTAGAGAGAGCTGATATTATAAAACGTATATTTCATTCCAGGATAAATAATCATTAAGATATAAATAGAGTCATATAAGAGTGCTCACTGAGACATAGAGCAATAAAGACATTTTATTTAGATTTGTACTTAATAAATACACTTTAAATAGTGTTCAAAACTAGACAGAGATGATATTATAAACCGTTTATGTTACTACAGGATAAGTAAACATTAAGATTTAACTAGAGTTATATAAGAGTGCTCAATTAGACATAGAGCAATAAAGACATTTTATTTAGATTTGTACTTAATAATTACACTTTAGTGCTAAAAAAGGGAGACAACTTATAGATAGATCACATAATTATTAGAAGTTATTTTTTTTAAATAAATACATATATATATATATATTTTATATATATAATATATATATGTTCAAGGGGGACAATTGTTATATAGATCAAATAATTATAAGTTTTTTTTATTGAAATATATATATATGTATATATATATATATATATATATATATATATATATATATATATATATATATAAATATATATTTATATATATAATATATATATTTATATATACAAGGGAGACAATTAATACATAGATAACCTAATTATTAGAATTTTTTTTTTATTGAAATAAAAATATATATATATATATATATATATATATATATATAATATATATATATATATTCAAGGGAGACAATTTGTATATATATCACATAATTATTAGAAGTTTTTTTTTTAATTGGAATATATATATATGTAGTCATTCAATTTTTATATGTATTTTATTTTATTTCAGGATAAATAAACATTAAGATTCAACTGGTTATATAAGAGTTCTCAATGAGACAGATAGCAATAAAGACATTTTATTTAGGTTTGTACTTAATAAATACCCTTTAAATAGTGCTAAAAACTAGACAGAGCTGATATTATAAAACGTTTATTTTATCCCAGGATAAATAAACATTAAGATTTAACTAGAGTAATATAAGAGTGCTCAATTAGTCATAGAGAAATGAAGGCATTTTATTTAGATTTGTACTTTATAATTACACTTAAAGTAGTGCTAAAAAAGGGAGACAATTTGTATATACATCACATAATTATTAGAAGTAATTTTTTATCGAAATCTATATAAATATATATATATATATATATATATATATATATATTCAATGAGACAATTAGTATATAGATCACATAATTATTAGAACTTATTTTTTTATTGAAATAAATATATATATATATATATATATATATATATATATATATATATATATATATATATATATATATATATTTAAGGGAGACAATTGTTATATAGATAACTTAATTATAAAAGTTATTTTTTTTATTAAAATATATATATATATATAAATATATATATATATATATATATAATATGTATATTTATATATTAAAGGGAGACAATTAATACATAGATAACATAATTATTAGAAGTTTGTTTTTAATGAAATAAATTTATATTATATATATATATATATATATATATATATATATATATATATTCAAGGGAGACAATTTGTATATATATCACATAATGTATAGAAGTTATTTTTTTAATTGAAATATATATATACATATATATATATATATATATATTTATTCAATTTTTATATATAATTATTAGAAGTTATTTTTTTAATTGAAATATATATATATATTCAAGGGAGCCAATTTGTATATATATCACATAATTATTAGAACTTACTTTTTTATTTAAATAAATACATAAATATATATATATATATATATATATTCAAAGGAGACAATTTATATATAGATCACATAATTATTAGAAGTTATTTTTTTTCTAAATGAATATATATATATATATATGTATATATATAAATATATATATATATAATATATGTATATTTTATATATATAATCTGTATATATATGTTCAAGGGAGACAATTGTTATATAGATCACATAATTATTAGAAGTTATTGTTTTATTGAAATATATATATATATAAATACATATATATATATATATATAAAATATATATTTATATATATATATATATATATATAATATATATATATATTCAAGGGAGACAAGTAATACATAGATTACCTAATTATTAAAAGTTTTTTTTATTGAAATAAATATATATATAATATATATATATATATATATATATATATATATATATATATATATATATATATATTCAAGGGAGACAATTTGTATATATGTAACATAATTATTAGGAGTTATTTTTTTAATTGATATATATATATATATTTATATATATTCAATTTTTATATGTATGTTATTTTATTACAGGATAAATAAACATTAAGATTCAACTAGTCATATAAGAGTGCTCAATTAGACATAGAGCAATAAAGACATTTTATTTAGATTTGAACTTAATTAATACACTTCAAATAGTGTTCAAAACTAGACAGAGCTGATATTATAAAACGTTTATTTTATTACAGGAAAAATAAACATTAAGATTTAACTAGAGTTATATAAGAGTGCTCAATTAGACATAGAGCAATAAAGATATTTTATTTAGATTTCTACTTATTAATTACACTTTAAATAGTGCTAAAAAAAATGGGAGACAATTTGTATATAGATCACATAATTGTTAGAAGTGATTTTTTTAATTGAAATATATATATATATATATATATATATATATATATTCAAGGGAGACAATTTATATATAGATCACATAATTATTAGAAGTTATTTTTTTTAAGTAAATATATGTATATATATATATAAATATATATAATATATATATTATATATATATATAATCTATATATATATGTACAAGGGAGACAATTGTTTTATAGATCACATAATTATTAGAAGTGTTTTTTTATTGAAATATATATATATAAATATTTATATATATATATATTGACATTTTAGATTTATCATTGAGAATCATAACAGTTAGAATAAAATTATTAAAATTTATATTACATTATGTCATATTCACACAAGAATACCAAAAAAATTGTGGTTATCTAAATTGACGTTTACATTTTTTTTTAAGTTATTACCTTGCTCTACTGATGTATTGAGCACTCTACATATAAGTCCTATCATTTGAATTTCTGTGTATATATTTTAAATATTAACAGTTAGCTCTAAGTCTTATCATCAAATTGCCATACATATTTCCAAAAATTTAACAACTATCTCTACTAATTCATTAATCATTGTATATATTTAACTTTCTGTCTCTCATTATTTATCTATCTATCTATCTATAGAATTGAATATGTCTGTCTGTGTGTACATTTCTCTGTCAATTTTAGTCTACATATTCCAAATTTTGATACAAAGGGTACTGAGATTTTAGAAAATCTATGTGATTTGTATTTGAACAGAAATTTTGCAATTAAGGGGTCAAAGTTCAATGATTTGGCCTTTGAGAACCCTACTAATTTCCTCCGACAATTATGGGTCTAAACACTTGAAATTTTACATATAGTTTCCTTGGACATGGATCTAACTTAATATCTCCATTGGAGCCCAAAACAATAAATTGTAAAGGTTCATAATAGGGGTCAAATTTTTTAAAATTAACCGTTTTTCTGCTTTTTTTTTTTGGTTGGGGAGGGGGGCAGCATACACCGCTAAACACCGGGGCTAAGGCAGGAACTCATGCTAGTATAATATATATATATATATATATATATATATATATATATATATATATATATATATATATATATATATATATTTTCATATATATATATATATATTCATATATATATATATATATATATATTAATATATATATATTCATATATATATATATATATTCATATATATATCAATTAAAACATAACTTCTATTTCCATTATTTTCATATATATATATATATATATATGCATATTTATATCAATTAAAACATAACTCCTAATAATTATCTGATCTTTATACAAATTGTCTGCCTTGAATATATATATATATATATATATATATATATATATATATATTTATGTGAATTAAAAAGAATAAGTTCTAATGATTATGTGATCTTTATACAAATTGTCTCCCTCGAATATATATATATATATATATATATATATTCAAGGGAGACAATTTGAATATAGAAGACAGTTATTAGAAGTTATTTTTTTAATTGAAATAAATATATATATATATATATATATATTTGAATTAAATAACTTCAAATAATTATGATCTATATAAAAATTGTCTCCCTTGAATATATATATTATATATATAAATATATATATATATACATATATTTCAATAAAAAAATAACTTCTAATAATTGTCGTCTATATACAAATTGTCTCCCTTGATTATATATATATATATGTATATATATATACATACACATATTAAAGGGAGACAATTTGTATATAGATGACATAATTATTAGAAGTTATCTTTTTTATGCTTAATTGAATTTTAATGCTTAGTTTTTCCATCAATTGTTTTACTTGGGTAATTTTTTGTAATGTATATTTGAAAAAAATCTATGTGCTAGTTGAGATAAGAAATAAGGAAAATTCTTACCTGTTACTTCCCAGGTGTTATCTCCACTTTTTCTCTGTTCTGCTTCTTGCTGAAACTCATGGCAATTTCATGTTTGTTTGTGTTCTTTGTTACATATATATATTTTTTAATGTGAGGATTTTTTTTCTTTTAATAATTTAAAAACTTTTTTTTTATTTATATAATAAAGAGAGACAACATAACTAATGGATTTTTTTTAAATGATATATTCAACTTTCTGGTTATGATCAAATGTACTACTTTATTTTATTTTTTTTTTTTTTGTAGTTGCATAAGTTAGCTGATGAGAAGAAATACAAGCAGAACTGCATTCATTTAAATAAAGCTAATAGTTTAGAATTTGATTTTACCCAGATGTGCATGTACACAAAGAAAGAAACACTTACTTGAGGACTTCTGTAACTACAGGAAACATGTGGCAGCTAGGATAGGTGATGCTGCTGGATTCAGTTGTTTTTTCCAATCCACATAATTCTCACAATAGCTTATAGTAGAATTCCACCATGATCAAGGGGAGTACCTGAAATTACAGAAATATACACACAGAAGGAAAGAAAAAGAATACTTACTCTACTTCTATGACAATGATTGCTGCGAAGACTTCAAGATGCTAATGTAGGAAGAAACAGATAGACATACATCATACGCAGTTTAAGTGTACCCAGATGTGCTTGAACGCAAAGAAAGAAATACTTGATTCAAACTGCACAAGACATGTGGCAGACAGGAACGGTGATGCTGCTAGGTTTCATTGCTTGTTCCAATCTATAAAAAAGAGATGATGTTTATAGTGTTTATAATCTACTGCTGTGTGAAAGCTGGAACAATGGAAACAGTTAAATTAAATTATCAAATCACAAAGACTGAAATCGAAATAGAAAGAAGAAAGGGTGATACTATACTCATCTTCCTGTTGGTGCAGACCACTTGCTCGTGACTGTTCGTTCGCCATGAAACTGGAAAGTAAAATAAATAAAAAAAGAAAAAAAGAGAGGTTCCACCGGGGAAAGCTCGTGTCTGGGCAGCGAGGTGATGAACTCCCGAAAGGAGGGGCACTATATAAAAACAAGCTTTGCTGCGAACATCTCCTAAAAAGCGGTTTCTACTCAGAATAACAGGCGGAGCAGAAAACAGAGGTGTTCTCTCTACCCAACAGGATTCGTAAAGATACCAATAGTTTGTGTTCATAAGACGGCGATGATCGCTCACAAAACTGGCATTCCTACTGTCATGTCGGAGGACCGTCATATATAATTGCACTACCATTTCGTATTGGAGGACGGTCATATATAATTGCACTACCATACCGTTTCGGAGTTCCTAGACAGTAGGAATAATAAAAGCGGCCTTAAAGCGGCTTGTGAGCACACAATCTAGTCGAACTCTAGTCGTCCTTAGTCGAATCGAGGCAAGCCTGCATTATATAGTAACACGAGCACGTGTCGCCTGCTTAGAGGGTAGCCCCCTTCGGGAGATTCGAAAGCGCACCTCACAGCGGAAGAGCTTCGGAACCAATCGGACCGTACCCAGACTTGCAGCTATTTGTTAACTTGGAAGTGGAGTCAACACCCCGACACTGAGAAAAGAGCTTTCCAAAAGCTCAAAACCAGTTGCATGCAAAGTCGGGGAAACTGGGAGCAGGCTGGGGAGAACACGGGGCCTTGCAGGGAGGCCCATTTTTCTCTTTCGTTCGGTTTACATCTTTCGGGTATTGTTCTCCTTTCAGCCTGCCCCCATCACGCCTTTTTGCTCGCCACATGCAAGCGTATAAAAAGACGACCAGATGACGGACGCAACAAACTAATGCCGACATTTTCTGGATTTTTTTTTTTTTTTGCCAGAGCCCATTTAGCCGTGTAGCTATTAAACTACAACGTTACACCCCCCTACCACGGTGAGGATAGGGTTGGACTTTAGGGGGGAAAATACACATCCAGTATTTTATCCAATAAAAGAACGGTTTATAAACTGCACAATTGTCAGGGTAATTCTACAGTTTATGGACCGCCCTTAAATAATATTATATACATGCTTTCATCTAACAAATTTTAAAAAAAGGCGTTAATTTAGATTTAAATTTTAATATTTTTTCCCCAGAACAGCACGGATTATAAACTGCACAATTGTCACGGTAATTCTATAGTTTATCGACCACCCTTAAATAATATTATATGTATGCTTTCACCTAACAAATTTAAAAAAAAAGACGTTAATTTAGATTTAAATTTTAATATTTTTTCCCAGAACAGCACGGTTTATAAATTGCACAATTGTCACGGTAATTCTATAGTTTATTGACAACCCTTAAATAATATTATATGTATGCTTTCATCTAACAAATTAAAAAAAAAAGACGTTAATTAAGATTAAATTTTAATATTTTTTTCCCAGAACAGCACGGTTTATAAATTGCACAATTGTCACGGTAATTCTATAGTTTATTGACCACCCTTAAATAATATTATATGTATGCTTTCATCTAACAAATTAAAAAAAAAAGACGTTAATTTAGATTTAAATTTAAATATTTTAACCAAGAACAGCATGGTCTATAAACTGCACAATTGTCACGGTAATATTTGTTGGCTGGCTTTCTAACAGTATAATAAAATATAAAAAGACGTTAAACGTTAAAATCGTGTAAACTACACAAGTGTCGAAATTTGAAAAGAAATTCGACGTGTTTATGAACTGTGCTCATACTAACAACGTTCATTTGAACACTTGTGCAGTTTACACAACTGAAATAAATGCGTCATCTACTTTGAAACGACAAGAAATACCTTTTTTTTTTTTTACATCAGAGAAGTAGACAGAGGAGCGGCAGGGCGGCGGCTTAGCTGGGTCGACTGGCTGGTCATCTATTCTTCCGGAACTCATCTCGCTGCCAGGGTCCAAACTGAATTTACAGCCCGTTTTAGGCCTCTTTTTATATTTCACCATCGCCGTGAAAACCGTTAACTTTTCCGGGAAAAACCGAACAGTTCGCAGTCGATGTCGCAACCTTTTTACCTTTTATGGAGTTTGTGTTACCTAGCTGCCTTTTCATTGGTTGATTTAAACTTGTTTAGTTGAAGAGTGAACGTGGCGTGATATGCGCGCACGCACGCACGCACGCACACACAGAGTAATACTTTGTGTTTGTGTGTGTTGGTGTCTTTATGCGAGTGTGTGTATGTGTGTGTGTGTGTGCTGAGTTAAATTTGTTTAGTTTGAAGAGTGAACGTGGGCGTGTGTGTGTGTGTGTTTATGCAAGTGTGTGTGTATGTGGGTGTGTGCGTCGTTGAGAGAGAGAGAGAGAGAGAGAGAGAGAGAGAGAGAGGTTAGCACCCGGTAATTTAAAAAGTTATAAAAAGTTAAAAATATAATATATATATATATATATATATATATATATATATATATATATATATATATATATGGTCGCCAGTGATTTACATTTCAAAATACACGCATTAATAAAACTAGCTCCAAGACTATTTTTCTCTGCTAATTTTCCTTGCGATATTCGTTTTCAGCATACCTGAAAAAACTGACGGTTCGAGTTTTCCGGGTACGGTTTTTCCGGAGACGAGTTTTCTCGGGACAAGTTTTCCGGGCACTGGTATAAGTGCTATGGGTTCATCAGAGCACATCCCATTAAAGTACTTGTAAACAGGGATGCAACACCGAGGAGGCGATGGGACAGACGTTGGAGATTGACCTATAGCACGCACGGGGCCTATTAGATTAGATACTCTTTTTTTTGTTGTTTTTGTGCTCAACGATAAAAACCGACTTCTTCATTTGTGTTTGCTTCTCATTTTCGCTTTTTCTCTGATAAGTGTTTCGCTAGTGTGAAAAAGAAAACATGTTCGAACGTTTGCTGACATTTATTGGATGTGTTCCTACCAGTATTTTGCTTAATTTTCGAGTTTGGAGCGATTATCGAGTCTCACAAGATGTCTGTAAAATGTCAGACACTTCTTTATTGTTCTAACTTAAAACCGTGCGCTACTTTTGTTTGTGTTAAATAAACGTTTTAAAATAAGTTAAAACAACAAAAATGTGATCTAGGTAGAAGAGTAACTTACCTTGCCTTTGGTAACATTCATTTTCTTATATATTTATTTGTTCACTACTTTTTCGTTTTGTTCTCTTGAATGCGAAATATTCGCCATGAAATTTCCACGGGTCACGATTATTTCGTTTTATTAATCTTAAGTTTCATAGAATAAAAAGTTCTGACACAACTTTGTCGAGCGATTTATAATCGATTTCATTTAACTTCTGTTTGACCCCGGCACGTACGATCCTTTCTCTCCTTCCCCCACTCTCTCTCTCTCTCTTCTTTAGCTTGGTGACAAGCGATATGCTTATGTGTGCGTGCGTGTGTGTGTGTGTATGTGTGTACATGCGTGCGTATGTGTGTTGTCGTATTCACGAAAATTTAAAAAAATAAAAACGTTTTTCCCCGACCGGCCGGATTAGGGTTGTGAGGTGTGGTTAGAGTTCATGAAAATAAATGTTAGCAATAAAAACTTTTTAAAACCAAGTTAGAAAAAAGAATACAATTTACTTCCCCACGGAGCCACCGATTCTTCTTCTTTTTTTAGGCGATGTAATAAGCCATATTTTTGAGCAGGGTTGCCTCCTCTCTTTATTTTGGTTTGTATATTTTTCATGTTGCAAAAATGCTCCCGGGAGATCTTTTTAGGATTCTAAAGGTTTGCTTTTTTTTACACTTTTTATTATCTTCGAAAAATGTAAAAAAAAAATGTAAACAGGCAGTTTACGATTTGAAATGCATCGTTAAAATGATATTTTTTGCTAGTTCTTTCAACTTTATATTTTTATTTCGTCGTCTTCAAGTCCAATGTAAACAAGTTCTTGATGAGCCGTTCCTCTTAAATAATCCAATTTACCAAATTTACACTTCTAACGATTACTATGATATTGTCCATTGACTACTGTATGTACACACTTTAACCCTTATCCTCGAGTGGCCTCTGGGGCTTGATAAGTAGTGATTCCTTTATAAAATAAAAAATATTTCAATACTTTGATGGTGAGTCTATAGTCAGTCTGTGCTGGTTTTCCTTGCGATATTCGTTTTCAGCATACCTGAACAAACTGAGGATTGGCCCCTTTCATATGCCGCCTGTTAAAACTGTTCACACATGGTCGCCAGTGATTTACATTTCAAAATACACGCATTAATAAAACAAGCTCCAAAACTAGTAGTCGGTCATTCTCTGCTAATTTTCCTTGCGATATTCGTTTTCAGCATACCTGAACAACTTGATGGTTGGCCGCTTTCATATGCCGCCTGTTCAAACATGGTCGCCAGTGATTTACATTTCAAAATACACGCATTACTATCTCGAAAACTATTCGTCTGTCTGTGCTAATTTTCCTTGCGATATTCGTTTTCAGCATACCTTAACAAACTGAGGGTTGGCCCCTTTCATATGCTGCCTGTTCAAACATGGTCGCCGTGATTTACATTTCAAAATACACGCATTAATAAAACTAGCTCCAAAACTATTTGTCTCTGCTAATTTTCCTTGCGATATTCGTTTTCAGCATACCTCAACAAACTGAAGGTTGGTCCCTTTCATATGCCGCCTGTTCAAACATGGTCGCCAGTGATTTA
Source organism: Euprymna scolopes (assembly GCF_053919585.1). NCBI lineage: Eukaryota > Metazoa > Mollusca > Cephalopoda > Sepiida > Sepiolidae > Euprymna > Euprymna scolopes. The sequence continues at coordinate 9,782,703 of NC_136526.1, forward strand.
CATTTCAAAATACACGCATTAATAAATCGAAAACTACGTGTCTGTGCTAATTTTCCTTGCGATATTCGTTTTCAGCATACCCGAACGATTTTAAAATGACAGTCCGAATGTTAACGAAGCACACACACACACACACACACACACACACACACACACACACACACACACACACACACGTAAACTCAGTGAAAATCTCTACTGTCGATAAGCTAGTTGTAAATTAGATTACTGGCTCTTATGAGTTTTAGTCTAACCACCCTTTACAACTGTGATACAGTAGAACAGTCCGTCTCTGGACAATTAGCAGTGTATCGCATAACTCAATGACAGTGTCGAATGTCGACTAGCTAGTTGTAAGTTAGGTTACTGGCTCTGATGAGTTACACTCTAACCACCCTTAATAACTGTGATACAGCGGAACAGTCCGTTTTTGGACAAGTGGCGGTGATCGCATAACTCATTGAAAGTGCCGAATGTCTATTAGCTAGTTGAAACTTAGACTACTGGCTTTGATGAATTTCAGTCTAACCACACTTAATAACTGTGATACAGCGGAACAGTCCGTCTGTTTCGCATAACTCATTGACAGTGTCGAGTGTCAATTAGCTAGTTGTAACTTCGTAGCCAGCCGAAAAGCCCCTTTAAGAAGAGACTTGAAGATAATAATTATTGTTTTTATTTGTAATGTTATTCTTATCGTCCAGCCATGCACGTGCAGAAATGCATTTCCAACGCAACTGATACGCGAATGACGATACATAGAAATGAAAGCTGTTGATTTTATGTATTGAATTTTACGACTTTGCCGGCCCTCGTGACAAGATGTTCCGGCAGATACTGCAGGCTATGACTAGCTATGACTAGCAAAGACCAGATGTGGGGGCAACCCCACATGCCTGACCATTAACCAGCTCCCATTTCCCACCTCTCGGGAGCTGGTCCCCTTTTTCCCTTCCCCCTCTCTTCACTCCTCACATTAAAAATCGGCCTTGTGCCTAATTTGCTTGGTGGGGGAGCAAATAAATACCATCTGTTCCGGCAGATACTGCCAGCAAAGACCGTATGTGGGGCCGACCCCACATATAAGACCTTGGTCAATGTATGGGGTAACCCTTCATACCAATTGTCACCATCCAGCTCCCCTACTCCCCGGGGAGTTGTTCCCCATTTCCCCCTCAGTCCTCACATTAAAAATCGGCCTTGTGCCTAATTTGCTCGGTGGTGGGGGAGCAAATAAATACCATCTGTTCTTCAGATGCTGCACTTCTATTTCTTGTTCTCTTTCGGTGGAGGAGAAATCCTTCACGACTGAGACAGTTTTTATTTTTGTATCTTTTCTCCACGTTAAAAAAACGACCCTGGTGTCTAACTCTGTCCCGTGGGGAGGCATAGTAAATAGGTACACACACAGACACAGCGACGAACGGACTTGGCGACGCTTTCGATTGTAAATATAAGAGCGTTGTCGGCGGCGACAACCGGAAATGGCAAACCCTGTGTCAGTCAGATTTGTTTATTTCACGCCAATTTGGACCGCGAAATAATTCGTTTTAACTAATGAGACCTGTGGAAATTCTAAGGTTAATCCTTCGGAGTTAAGACAACCAAGCGTAAAAGTTGATATACAAAACAAATATATAATATATAAATGTTACCAAAGGCAAGATAAGTTACTCTTCTACGTACTTGAACAAGTGTTTTAAGTTCTGCTGCGATATTCGTTTTCAGCATACCTGAACAAACTGAGAGTTGGCCCCTTTCATACGCCGCCTGTTCAAACTGTTCAAACATGGTCGCCAGTGATTTACATTTCACAATACACGCATTAATAAAACTTGCTCTAAAACTATTTGTCTTAGCTACTTTTCCTTGCGATATTCGTTTTCAGCATACCTGAATGAGAGTTAGATTCTATAGACCAAGGCAAGTCAACGTGTATATAAAAAAATATTTTCGTTAACAGATACTACACATTGATCGTTTATTTTATTTGATTTGATGTATTTTATATTTATTTATTTTTTATTGATCTTATTTTCATTTAACATTTAATGTTTTGGTGTTGTATTACTGTACACATAGATTCGAAAAAGTTGTAATAAAAACAAATATATAACAAATAAATGTTATCAAAGGCAAGATAAGTTACTTTTCTACCCAACTGGATATATTTTTCGTGTTTTTATTCAATATAACATGTTTATTCAGCCGTAAGTTTGGGAAAAGGTGTTATAAATAAAAACCCAGATAAAATACTGTACAAACTCGATCAATATATGTTACCGTGACATAGGTGGACATATATTCGGCGGGTTTTTAGTAGTATTGTGTATAGTTTTTTATTTATAACACCTTTTCCCAAACTTACCGTGTTAAAGAGAGAATCAGACGCCATTTTGAATGTTCCAATACATCGGTAAACACTATGTTTTTCGAGCTGAATAAACATGTTACCTTGAATAAAAACACAAAAATTATATCCAGTTTGGTAGAAAAGTAACTTATCTTGCCTTTTGATAACATTTATTTGTTATATATTTGTTTTTTGACAACTTTTTCGAATCTATGTGTACAGTAATACAAACCCGATGTTTTTTTTTTATTAAATAGTTAGGTGACTGTACGGAATAGTTACAAAACGCCTTCCTCTCCCCATTTTAAGAACGACTTTCGGAATTGGGGGGAGCCCAATCTCTCCATGGTAAGAACGGCTTTCCAGATTGTGAGGTGTTTTTTTTTCAGAAAGCCGTTCTTATCATGGAGAGATTGAAAGTGTTAATACAAGTTAAATTGAATTTTTATCAGATCTTCTGCTTATTAAATTATTGGACAGAATAGTTAACATGATCCTCTCTACATTAAGAATGGCTTTCTGAACTTTTAAGGTAACGATTTCTTAAAAAAATACAATTTAATAACAAAAAAAAAAAAACAGTTATTTTTACGATCCGAAAGAGGGAGGCGGTGGGAGGGGGAGGAATTGGCGCGTTGAAATAAAATTCGTTAAATTTCAAATTCGCTTCATACCCCCACCCTTCGCCACGTCATGACAGAAACAAAACTTTGACGAGATGTAATGTATTTGATTTAACTTCCGTTTGACCCCGGGCAAGAGTGCAAACACGTGCGGAGTGTGTGGGTGTGTGGGTGGAAGTTTTATTGTTTTATTACTTTCATAATTTCATTATTTTCCGTCTTTCTCTCCCCCCTCTCTCTCTTTCTGTCTCTCTCTCTCTCTCTCTCTCTCCCCCTCTCTCTCTCTCTCTCTCTCTCTATCCCCCTCTCTCTCTCTCTCTCTCTCTCTCTCTCTCTCTCTCTCTCTCTCGTGCTCACATGAAATAAACGCGGGAAGAAATATGTTTTTGGCGGAATTTGCCATTTCACGAAACGTCGTGGTTAGAGACACAGACACATGTATTTTTACTGGGAGTTTTCACTAGAAGAAAGGTAAGTAATTTTTGGTATAATTTGTGATTTTATTTCAGCATTTCTTTTATGTAAAATAATAATCTTGTTTTTTTTTTTTAATGTTTAAAGTGAATAATAAAAAAAAATGATATTTTATTTAAGTTATTATAATTACCTCGTGTTATTAAACGAAAAAAAAAAAATGAACAGACACTACACATTTCGTTCTTTATATATAATTTTCAATATAATTTATATCTATGTGTACAGTAATACAAACCCTATATTTGTTAATGAATATCACTTAAATAAACCACTCTACAGATGGATGTGATATTTGGAATATGCTGTAACATTGATAAAGACGAACTAAGGAACAGTTACGTCATAGACACAAAATATACGTATGATTATAATAGGAAAAAAACAAAAACCTGCAAAAGTATATGCAGTTATGCTACCGTGCCGAAATAAAAACGGTGTTATTTAGAAATCTATTCTTTGTATTCTAACATTGTAATCAAGTTGTCGTGAAACTTGAATTTCAAATGAAAAAACCAAAAAAAAAAACAAAAAAAAATTAGTACATTCTTTTATTAGATAGTTGTTTTATCAAATTGAGATCCATGTTATTAGGTTGAAATGGGCGCTTCTACACTATTGGGACGAGATTTCAGAATTGTAGGGATGCGAGTTAATGCGACAGTTGATGTTGAATTCGAAAGTGATTTTGGAGCCTTTAAACTGTCATTAATAATAATAAAACAAATACTACACTTTGAATTATTTGCTAATAATTAAAAAAAATATTTTCGTTAACAGATATTACACATTGATCGTTGTTTTTATTTGATTTGATGTTTTTTTATTTTTATTTATTTTTTTATTGATCTTATTTTTATTTAACATTTGATGGTTGTTATTAAATTGTTAGATGCTTGTACGGAATGGTTACAAAACGCCCTCCTCCTCTCTCCATTTTAAGAACGACTTTCGGAATGCCCATATCCCAATCTCTCCATGTTAAGAACGGCTTTCTAACGCCGACACTTGACTTCGCACCGATACGCGAATGACGATTCATAGAAATTAAAGCTGTTGATTTTATGTATTGAATTTTCCACGACTTTGTCGGCCCTCGTGACAAGATCAAAGTGTAGTATCTGTTCCGGCAGATGCTGCACTTAAGATAATTTGTACCAGTCAATGGAGGGGAAACCCTCTATACTGGGACAATTATTATTTTTGGTAACCAGAGTGACCCCTTTTAGGGGAGCTGGTTTTTACCTCACATTAAAAACGGCCTTGTGCCTAATTTGCTCAGTGGGGGAGCAAATAAACACCATCTGTTCTCTCAGTTACGAAACTGTCCGCCACCGGGTTTCTGGATAGGTTAAGGTGTTTTCATACTAACCTTCGTTAGCAAGGACCGACTCCACATTTGTGGGAGCTTGGACCCGGAAACCGATCCCCTTTTTTGGGAGACTGGAATCTCGGGACCAACACCACTAGCTGGTAGTTGAGACCTGCTTTTGTTGGTTTTTTGCATGCGTTTTTTCTTCGTTCCGGTCTCTTCCCTCTAGAGACAGGGGATGGTCTAATTTCTCCACACTTAATTGCCTGAGCAGCACTGACCTGCCAGGCCCAAACTTTGTCTATCTTCGCTGCTCTCCCAGTGGATCGAGCAGACAGGGCTCTCTTTCTCGCTTCCGTTGGGGTAAGTTAGTGGGTAGTTGGGAGCTTGGACCCGGAAACCGATCCCCTTTTTTGGGAGACTGGAATCTCGGGACCAACACCACTAGCTGATAATTGAGACCTGCTTTTGTTGGTTTTTTGCATGCGTTTTTTCTTCGTTCCGGTCTCTTCCCTCTAGAGACAGGGGATGGTCTAATTTCTCCACACTTAATTGCCTGAGCAGCACTGACCTGCCAGGCCCAAACTTTGTCTATCTTCGCTGCTCTCCCAGTGGATCGAGCAGACAGGGCTCTCTTTCTCGCTTCCGTTGGGGTAAGTTAGTGGGTAGTTGGGAGCTTGGACCCGGAAACCGATCCCCTTTTTTGGGAGACTGGAATCTCGGGACCAACACCACTAGCTGGTAATTGAGACCTGCTTTTGTTGGTTTTTTGCATGCGTTTTTTCTTCGTTCCGGTCTCTTCCCTCTAGAGACAGGGGATGGTCTAATTTCTCCACACTTAATTGCCTGAGCAGCACTGACCTGCCAGGCCCAAACTTTATCTATCTTCGCTGCTCTCCCAGTGGATCGAGCAGACAGGGCTCTCTTTCTCGCTTCCGTTGGGGTAAGTTAGTGGGTAGGGTGACGTGGGGTAGGGCGGGTGCTTCGTTTCTGCTCCCCTCTGTGGGCAGGGATTCCTATCCCCTCTCTCTCTTAATTGCGACGCGGCACTCTGGCCCGCTAGCACCCACTGCGTCTTTCTTCTCTGCTCTCCCCCCCTCGCGGGGGGATCTGAGCTGCTAACCCGACATCCCCGTGAGGGGAAGTCAAAAACTCTAATTTCTTCAAAGTCCGCTCCTCCCCCTCCATTCCCCTGGGTTTTCTTTTCCCCCACTACACTTTGGTCTGCGTCAGCGGCCAGTGCAACCGCCACGATGCCAGGCAGGAGGGGTACGTTACCCCAAATGCGCAAGATTTATTAATAAATAATAAACTAGACAAAATACTTTGAGAAATTCGCTCAATATATGTTAACGTGACATAACTTGACATATATTCGGTGGTTTTTTAATAGTATTTTGTCTAGTTTATTATTTATAACACCTTTTCCCGAACTTACCGTGTTAAAGAGACAGTCGGTCGCCATTTAGAATTTTCCAATACATCGGTAAACACTGTATTCTTTTCGAGCGCTGAATAAACATGTTAAACTGAATCAAAACACGAAAATTATATCCAGTTTGGTAGAAAAGTAATTTATCTTGCCTTTGATAACATTTATTTGTTATATATTTGTTTATTGACAGCTTTTTCGAATCTATGTGTACAGTAATACAAACCCTATAATTATTTCATGTCATTAAACGAAAAAAAAAAGAACAGATACTACACGTTTCCTTTTTTTACAGATATCATTGTCAAATAAAATGTATATTTATTTATAATTTGTTGTATTTTTAATCGTTTGCTGCAAACTTTAAATCGAGTATTAATCTTCTGTTTGAGAATATGTGTTAAATTATCGATGGTTTTATATTGTATTTTTTTATTTATTTATAATTTTATTTCAGCATTTATTTAATATAGAATAACCACGTCGCTTATTTAATCATAAATAAAAAAAAAAAAAAAAAAATTATTCTATAAAAAGCATTTTCATTCCAAAATACTGAAATCGCCATTAAATAACCTGGAAAAGGGTTGATATGGCGTATAAGCAAAAGGCAGACTAAGAAATCAAGGGCAGATAATCGGAAATCTTGATTGTCTCCCTTGACGAACTTGTCTCCACGGAATTTCACGAGTGTTGTGGTCGGCGTTACGGAAATTACCGACCGTTTACTGATTTTATTTGTTTAGTTTTTTTCACCTTTGTTTGGTTGAGAGATGTTTGAGTACTCGTGCAGTTTATTGACCACCGGTGTGAAATATTAACGTCGTATTTATGTGTGCTTTCCACCTAACAGTCGAATGACGTTAAAATTGATTTACACACTCACTTGTAAAGTCGCCAATAGTAAGATGTCCAAAAATTACGAAAAACGTTTACTCATTTTATTTGTTTAAATAATATTATATGTAGACTTTCACCTAACAGATTAAAAAATTAGAAGACGTTAATTTAGATTTAAATTAAAAATATTTGTCTGTCTGTCTGTCTATCTATCTAGCTGTACTGTATCTCTCCAACTACATCCTCTGTCTGTCTGTCTCTTTAACCTCGCATCGGCTCTCTGCTTGGTTCCTTATTTCAGCCCACCAAACTGGATATAATTTCCGTGTTTTTATTAAATTAAACATGTTTATTCAGCTCGAAAAAACAGTGTTTACCGATATATTGGAAAATTCAAAATGGCGCCCGACTCTCTCTTTAACACGGTAAGTTCGGAAAAAGATGTAATAAATAATAAACCAGACAAAATACTGTTAGAAATTCGCACAATATATGTTACCGTGACATAACTTGACATATATTCGGTGGTTTTTTAATAGTATTTTGTCTAGTTTATTATTTATAACACCTTTTCCCGAACTTACCGTGTTAAAGAGACAGTCGGTCGCCATTTAGAATTTTCCAATACATCGGTAAACACTGTATGCTTTTCGAGCTGAATAAACATGTTAAATTGAATAAAAACACGAAAATTATATCCAGTTTGGTAGAAAAGTAATTTATCTTGCCTTTGATAACATTTATTTGTTATATATTTGTTTATTGACAACTTTTTCGAATCTATGTGTACAGTAATACAAACCCTATAATTATTTCATGTCATTAAACGAAAAAAAAAAAAGAACAGATACTACACGTTTCCTTTTTTTACAGATATCATTGTCAAATAAAATGTATATTTATTTATAATTTGTTGTATTTTTAATCGTTTGCTGCAAACTTTAAATCGAGTATTAATCTTCTGTTTGAGAATATGTGTTTAATTATCGATGGTTTTATATTGTATTTTTTTATTTATTTATAATTTTATTTCAGCATTTATTTAATATAGAATAACCACGTCGCTTATTTAATCATAAATAAAAAAAAAAAAAAAAAAAATTATTCTATAAAAAGCATTTTCATTCCAAAATACTGAAATCGCCATTAAATAACCTGGAAAAGGGTTGATATGGCGTATAAGCAAAAGGCAGACTAAGAAATCAAGGGCAGATAATCGGAAATCTTGATTGTCTCCCTTGACGAACTTGTCTCCACGGAATTTCACGAGTGTTGTGGTCGGCGTTACGGAAATTACCGACCGTTTACTGATTTTATTTGTTTAGTTTTTTTCACCTTTGTTTGGTTGAGAGATGTTTGAGTACTCGTGCAGTTTATTGACCACCGGTGTGAAATATTAACGTCGTATTTATGTGTGCTTTCCACCTAACAGTCGAATGACGTTAAAATTGATTTACACACTCACTTGTAAAGTCGCCAATAGTAAGATGTCCAAAAATTACGAAAAACGTTTACTCATTTTATTTGTTTAAATAATATTATATGTAGACTTTCACCTAACAGATTAAAAAATTAGAAGACGTTAATTTAGATTTAAATTAAAAATATTTGTCTGTCTGTCTGTCTATCTATCTAGCTGTACTGTATCTCTCCAACTACATCCTCTGTCTGTCTGTCTCTTTAACCTCGCATCGGCTCTCTGCTTGGTTCCTTATTTCAGCCCACCAAACTGGATATAATTTCCGTGTTTTTATTAAATTAAACATGTTTATTCAGCTCGAAAAAACAGTGTTTACCGATATATTGGAAAATTCAAAATGGCGCCCGACTCTCTCTTTAACACGGTAAGTTCGGAAAAAGATGTAATAAATAATAAACCAGACAAAATACTGTTAGAAATTCGCACAATATATGTTACCGTGACATAACTTGACATATATTCGGTGGTTTTTTAATAGTATTTTGTCTAGTTTATTATTTATAACACCTTTTCCCGAACTTACCGTGTTAAAGAGACAGTCGGTCGCCATTTAGAATTTTCCAATACATCGGTAAACACTGTATGCTTTTCGAGCTGAATAAACATGTTAAATTGAATAAAAACACGAAAATTATATCCAGTTTGGTAGAAAAGTAATTTATCTTGCCTTTGATAACATTTATTTGTTATATATTTGTTTATTGACAACTTTTTCAAATCTATGTGTACAGTAATACAAACCCTATAATTATTTCATGTCATTAAACGAAAAAAAAAAAAAGAACAGATACTACACGTTTCCTTTTTTTACAGATATCATTGTCAAATAAAATGTATATTTATTTATAATTTGTTGTATTTTTAATCGTTTGCTGCAAACTTTAAATCGAGTATTAATCTTCTGTTTGAGAATATGTGTTTAATTATCGATGGTTTTATATTGTATTTTTTTATTTATTTATAATTTTATTTCAGCATTTATTTAATATAGAATAACCACGTCGCTTATTTAATCATAAATAAAAAAAAAACAAAAAAATTATTCTATAAAAAGCATTTTCATTCCAAAATACTGAAATCGCCATTAAATAACCTGGAAAAGGGTTGATATGGCGTATAAGCAAAAGCCAGACTAAGAAATCAAGGGCAGATAATCGGAAATCTTGATTGTCTCCCTTGAAGAACTTGTCTCCACGGAATTTCACGAGTGTTGTGGTCGGCGTTACGGAAATTACCGACCGTCTACTGATTTTATTTGTTTAGTTTTTTTCACCTTTGTTTGGTTGAGAGATGTTTGAGTACTCGTGCAGTTTATTAACCACCGGTGTGAAATATTAACGTCGTATTTATGTGTGCTTTCCACCTAACAGTCGAATGACGTTAAAATTGATTTACACACTCACTTGTAAAGTCGCCAATAGTAAGATGTCCAAAAATTACGAAAAACGTTTACTCATTTTATTTGTTTAAATAATATTATATGTAGACTTTCACCTAACAAATTAAAAAATTAGAAGACGTTAATTTAGATTTAAATTAAAAATATTTGTCTGTCTGTCTGTCTGTCTGTCTATCTATCTATCTAGCTGTACTGTATCTCTCCAACTACATCCTCTGTCTGTCTGTCTCTTTAACCTCGCATCGGCTCTCTGCTTGGTTCCTTATTTCAGCCCACCAAACTGGATATAATTTCCGTGTTTTTATTAAATTAAACATGTTTATTTAGCTCGAAAAAACAGTGTTTACCGATATATTGGAAAATTCAAAATGGCGCCCGACTCTCTCTTTAACACGGTAAGTTCGGAAAAAGATGTAATAAATAATAAACCAGACAAAATACTGTTAGAAATTCGCTCAATATATGTTAACGTGACATAACTTGACATATATTGGGTGGTTTTTTAATAGTATTTTGTCTAGTTTATTATTTATAACACCTTTTCCCGAACTTACCGTGTTAAAGAGACAGTCGGTCGCCATTTAGAATTTTCCAATGCATCGGTAAACACTGTATGCTTTTCGAGCTGAATAAACATGTTAAATTGAATAAAAACACGAAAATTATATCCAGTTTGGTAGAAAAGTAATTTATCTTGCCTTTGATAACATTTATTTGTTATATATTTGTTTATTGACAGCTTTTTCGAATCTGTGTACACTGTACAGTAATACAAACCCTATAATTATTTCATGTCATTAAACGAAAAAAAAAAAAAGAACAGATACTACACGTTTCCTTTTTTTACAGATATCATTGTCAAATAAAATGTATATTTATTTATAATTTGTTGTATTTTTAATCGTTTGCTGCAAACTTTAAATCGAGTATTAATCTTCTGTTTGAGAATATGTGTTAAATTATCGATGGTTTTATATTGTATTTTTTTATTTATTTATAATTTTATTTCAGCATTTATTTAATATAGAATAACCACGTCGCTTATTTAATAATAAATAAATAAAAAAAAAAATAAATAAATCCCAAAAAATTATTCTATAAAAAGCATTTTCATTCCAAAATACTGAAATCGCCATTAAATAACCTGGAAAAGGGTTGATATGGCGTATAAGCAAAGGCCAGACTAAGAAATCAAGGGCAGATAATCGGAAATCTTGATTGTCTCCCTTGAAGAACATGTCTCCACGGAATTTCACGAGTGTTGTGGTCGGCGTTACGGAAATTACCGACCGTCTACTGATTTTATTTGTTTAGTTTTTTTCACCTTTGTTTGGTTGAGAGATGTTTGAGTACTCGTGCAGTTTATTAACCACCGGTGTGAAATATTAACGTCGTATTTATGTGTGCTTTCCACCTAACAGTCGAATGACGTTAAAATTGATTTACACACTCACTTGTAAAGTCGCCAATAGTAAGATGTCCAAAAATTACGAAAAACGTTTACTCATTTTATTTGTTTAAATAATATTATATGTAGACTTTCACCTAACAAATTAAAAAATTAGAAGACGTTAATTTAGATTTAAATTAAAAATATTTGTCTGTCTGACTATCTATCTATCTAGCTGTACTGTATCTCTCCAACTACATCCTCTGTCTGTCTGTCTCTTTAACCTCGCATCGGCTCTCTGCTGGGTTCCTTATTTCAGCCCACCAAACTGGATATAATTTCCGTGTTTTTATTAAATTAAACATGTTTATTCAGCTCGAAAAAACAGTGTTTACCGATATATTGGAAAATTCAAAATGGCGCCCGACTCTCTCTTTAACACGGTAAGTTCGGAAAAAGATGTAATAAATAATAAACTAGACAAAATACTTTGAGAAATTCGCTCAATATATGTTACCGTGACATAACTTGACATATATTGGGTGGTTTTTTAATAGTATTTTGTCTAGTTTATTATTTATAACACCTTTTCCCGAACTTACCTTGTTAAAGAGAGAGTCGGTCGCCATTTTGAATTGACATTTAAAAAGAAAAAAAAAGAATCATAGCTACTGAGTTGTAGTCGACAATCGTAACATATCCCAAAATTACGAAAATGCAATCATTAAAGAATTTCCTAATTTTCTGTTTATTACAACAACATTGCAAGAGTAAGATTAGTAAATGTGGATGTGTATTTTCCCCCCTAAAGTCCAACCCTATCCTCACCGTGGTAGGGGGGTGTAACGTTGTAGTTGAACAACAACTACACGGCTAAATGGGCTCTGGCAAAACAAAATCCAGGAAATGACGTCCGTCATCTGGTCGTCTTTTTATACGCTTGCATGTGGCGAGCAAAGAAGACGTGTTAAGGAAGGAGCAGGCTGAAAGGAGAACATTCCCCGAACAAAAAAAGAAAAATGGGCCTTACCCTATCCCTTTCCCTTATCCTAACCCTAACCCCTCCCGTTTGCTTCCAAGGCCCCATTTGAGCGTGTTCTCCTCCGCAGGCCTGCTTCTCCAAGTTTCCCCGACTTTGCAGGTTTGGAGGCTTTCTAAAGCTCTTTTATCAGTGTCGGGGTGTTGAGTCCACACTTCCAGCTCAACAAATACCTGCAGTGCAAGGTGCGCTTCTCCGAATTTCCCCGAAGAGGGAGCGACACGTGCTCGTGTTTCTACTGTGTAATGCATGCGTGCCTCCACTTGACTACGGATGACTAGAGTAATACTAAAATAGTTTGTGTGTGCTCACAAGCTGCTTGAAGGGCGCTGGTAATATTATTCCTACTATCTATCAACTACGAGCTGGGGCGGTAATGCAATGATGGACCTCCGATTAATAATATCCGATACGATAGTAGGAATGGCAGTTTTGTGAGCTTTCATAGGCTCTTCCACATTCACGCACAATCTTGTGGTATCTCTCTAGGAATCCTGTTGGGTAGAGAGAACAAAAAGTCCCTTCCCTCGTTTTGGAAGGTTGTTCACAGCAACGCTTGTTTTATATGGTGACCTCTTTAGGTAGTTCAACACCTTGCTCTCCTTGACTCTTCTCATTGTCGAGGTTCTGAGTCCGGTTCCAGGTGTACAAATAGGTGCAAGTCTGGATAGGGAATCTCCCCAAGTGGGTGAGCCTACGCTCTTTCTTATCAGGCGACACGTGCTCGTGTTACTACATAATGCATGCATGGCTCCATTCGACCAGGAACGACTAGAGTAATACTACCATTAGTTTGTGTGTTCTCACAAGCTGCCTGAAGGGCGCTGGTAATATTATTCCTACTATCTATCAACTACGAGCTGGGGCGGTAATGCAATGATGGACCTCCGATTAATAATATCCGATACGATAGTAGGAATGGCAGTTTTGTGAGCTTTCATAGGCTCTTCCACATTCACGCACAATCTTGTGGTATCTCTCTAGGAATCGTGTTGAGTAGAGAGAACACTTCCGTTTTCTGCTCTGCCTTTTATTCCGAGTAGAAACCGCCTTTTTCGGAGGATGTTCGTAGCAATGCATGTTTTATGTAGCGCTCCACTTTGGGGAGATCATCACCTACCTGCCCAAACTGTCCTTCCCTGTACGGTACCTGGTAACTAGTGGATTCCACCCTTTCCCTCCTTTTTCAGTTTGATGGCGACCACGACCAGCCAGAGGTGAGTAAAGCATCAAGGGTTTCTTCTTTTCGGTTTCAGTTTTTGTAATTGACAAGTTTAATTTTCCTCTTTTGTATTACTGCAGCTTCTAGTAAGAATCAGCACAAGTCCTCAGTTAAGTATTTCTTTCGTTGTGTTGCTAGTGATTAAAACGAATTCCTTTCTGCTTATATTTCCTTTAACCAACTTTAGCAAGTCTAACCAAAAATATTCACCCATGCTTGATCATAACCAGAATTATTTTTCTGTTACAGGTATTTTATTTTATTACTACATAATGCATGCATGGCTCCATTCGACCAGGAACGACTAGAGTAATACTACCATTAGTTTGCGTGTGCTCACAAGCTGCTTGAAGGGCGCTGGTAATATTATTCCTACTATCTATCAACTACGAGCTGGGGCGGTAATGCAATGATGGACCTCCGATTAGTAATATCCGATACGATAGTAGGAATGGCAGTTTTGTGAGCTTTCATAGGCTCTTCCACATTCACGCACAATCTTGTGGTATCTCTCTAGGAATCCTGTTGGGTAGAGAGAACAAGAAGTCCCTTCCCTCGTTTTGGAAGGTTGTTCGCAGCAACGCTTGTTTTATATGGTGCCCTCTTTAGGGAGTTCAACACCTTGTTGTACGGAACCCGATCAAAATCCAGTTAATGAATGACGGCATGAGTTTGTTGCGTCCGTCATCTGGTCGTCTTTTTATACGCTTGCATGTGGCGAGCAGAAAAGACGTGCTCGAGCAGGCTGGAAGGAGAACACTCCCCCGAAAGAGAAAAATGGGCCTCCCTCTCTCCCGTGTGCTTCCATCAAGGCCCAAATTGTGTGTGTTCTCCTTCGCAGACCTGGTCCTCCAACTTTCCTCGACTTTGCAGGTAACTAATCTGGAGCTTTTCTAAAGCTCTTTTCTCAGTGTCGAGGTGTTGAGTCAACTCCCAGCTCAACAAATACCTGCAGCGCAAGGTGCGCTTTTCCGAATTCCCCCAAAGAGGGAGCGACACGTGCTCGTGTTTCTACTATGTAATTCACGCGTGCCTCCACTCGACTACGGACGACTAGAGTAATACTGCTATTAGTTTGCGTGTGCTCACAAGCTGCTTGAAGGGCGCTGGTAATATCATTCCTACTATCTATCAACTACGAGCTGGGGCGGTAATGCAATGATGGACCTCCGATTAATAATATCCGATACGATAGTAGGAATGGCAGTTTTGTGAGCTTTCATAGGCTCTTCCACATTCACGCACAATCTAGTGGTATCTCTCTAGGAATCCTGTTGGGTAGAGAGAACAAAAAGTCCCTTCCCTCGTTTTGGAAGGTTGTTCACAGCAACGCTTGTTTTATATGGTGACCTCTTTAGGTAGTTCAACACCTTGCTCTCCTTGACTCTTCTCATTGTCGAGGTTCTGAGTCCGGTTCCAGGTGTACAAATAGGTGCAAGTCTGGATAGGGAATCTCCCCAAGTGGGTGAGCCTACGCTCTTTCTTATCAGGCGACACGTGCTCGTGTTACTACATAATGCATGCATGGCTCCATTCGACCAGGAACGACTAGAGTAATACTACCATTAGTTTGTGTGTTCTCACAAGCTGCCTGAAGGGCGCTGGTAATATTATTCCTACTATCTATCAACTACGAGCTGGGGCGGTAATGCAATGATGGACCTCCGATTAATAATATCCGATACGATAGTAGGAATGGCAGTTTTGTGAGCTTTCATAGGCTCTTCCACATTCACGCACAATCTTGTGGTATCTCTCTAGGAATCGTGTTGAGTAGAGAGAACACTTCCGTTTTCTGCTCTGCCTTTTATTCCGAGTAGAAACCGCCTTTTTCGGAGGATGTTCGTAGCAATGCATGTTTTATGTAGCGCTCCACTTTGGGGAGATCATCACCTACCTGCCCAAACTGTCCTTCCCTGTACGGTACCTGGTAACTAGTGGATTCCACCCTTTCCCTCCTTTTTCAGTTTGATGGCGACCACGACCAGCCAGAGGTGAGTAAAGCATCAAGGGTTTCTTCTTTTCGGTTTCAGTTTTTGTAATTGACAAGTTTAATTTTCCTCTTTTGTATTACTGCAGCTTCTAGTAAGAATCAGCACAAGTCCTCAGTTAAGTATTTCTTTCGTTGTGTTGCTAGTGATTAAAACGAATTCCTTTCTGCTTATATTTCCTTTAACCAACTTTAGCAAGTCTAACCAAAAATATTCACCCATGCTTGATCATAACCAGAATTATTTTTCTGTTACAGGTATTTTATTTTATTACTACATAATGCATGCATGGCTCCATTCGACCAGGAACGACTAGAGTAATACTACCATTAGTTTGCGTGTGCTCACAAGCTGCTTGAAGGGCGCTGGTAATATTATTCCTACTATCTATCAACTACGAGCTGGGGCGGTAATGCAATGATGGACCTCCGATTAGTAATATCCGATACGATAGTAGGAATGGCAGTTTTGTGAGCTTTCATAGGCTCTTCCACATTCACGCACAATCTTGTGGTATCTCTCTAGGAATCCTGTTGGGTAGAGAGAACAAGAAGTCCCTTCCCTCGTTTTGGAAGGTTGTTCGCAGCAACGCTTGTTTTATATGGTGCCCTCTTTAGGGAGTTCAACACCTTGTTGTACGGAACCCGATCAAAATCCAGTTAATGAATGACGGCATGAGTTTGTTGCGTCCGTCATCTGGTCGTCTTTTTATACGCTTGCATGTGGCGAGCAGAAAAGACGTGCTCGAGCAGGCTGGAAGGAGAACACTCCCCCGAAAGAGAAAAATGGGCCTCCCTCTCTCCCGTGTGCTTCCATCAAGGCCCAAATTGTGTGTGTTCTCCTTCGCAGACCTGGTCCTCCAACTTTCCTCGACTTTGCAGGTAACTAATCTGGAGCTTTTCTAAAGCTCTTTTCTCAGTGTCGAGGTGTTGAGTCAACTCCCAGCTCAACAAATACCTGCAGCGCAAGGTGCGCTTTTCCGAATTCCCCCGAAGAGGGAGCGACACGTGCTCGTGTTTCTACTATGTAATTCACGCGTGCCTCCACTCGACTACGGACGACTAGAGTAATACTGCTATTAGTTTGCGTGTGCTCACAAGCTGCTTGAAGGGCGCTGGTAATATCATTCCTACTATCTATCAACTACGAGCTGGGGCGGTAATGCAATGATGGACCTCCGATTAATAATATCCGATACGATAGTAGGAATGGCAGTTTTGTGAGCTTTCATAGGCTCTTCCACATTCACGCACAATCTAGTGGTATCTCTCTAGGAATCCTGTTGGGTAGAGAGAACAAAAAGTCCCTTCCCTCGTTTTGGAAGGTTGTTCACAGCAACGCTTGTTTTATATGGTGACCTCTTTAGGTAGTTCAACACCTTGCTCTCCTTGACTCTTCTCATTGTCGAGGTTCTGAGTCCGGTTCCAGGTGTACAAATAGGTGCAAGTCTGGATAGGGAATCTCCCCAAGTGGGTGAGCCTACGCTCTTTCTTATCAGGCGACACGTGCTCGTGTTACTACATAATGCATGCATGGCTCCATTCGACCAGGAACGACTAGAGTAATACTACCATTAGTTTGTGTGTTCTCACAAGCTGCCTGAAGGGCGCTGGTAATATTATTCCTACTATCTATCAACTACGAGCTGGGGCGGTAATGCAATGATGGACCTCCGATTAATAATATCCGATACGATAGTAGGAATGGCAGTTTTGTGAGCTTTCATAGGCTCTTCCACATTCACGCACAATCTTGTGGTATCTCTCTAGGAATCGTGTTGAGTAGAGAGAACACTTCCGTTTTCTGCTCTGCCTTTTATTCCGAGTAGAAACCGCCTTTTTCGGAGGATGTTCGTAGCAATGCATGTTTTATGTAGCGCTCCACTTTGGGGAGATCATCACCTACCTGCCCAAACTGTCCTTCCCTGTACGGTACCTGGTAACTAGTGGATTCCACCCTTTCCCTCCTTTTTCAGTTTGATGGCGACCACGACCAGCCAGAGGTGAGTAAAGCATCAAGGGTTTCTTCTTTTCGGTTTCAGTTTTTGTAATTGACAAGTTTAATTTTCCTCTTTTGTATTACTGCAGCTTCTAGTAAGAATCAGCACAAGTCCTCAGTTAAGTATTTCTTTCGTTGTGTTGCTAGTGATTAAAACGAATTCCTTTCTGCTTATATTTCCTTTAACCAACTTTAGCAAGTCTAACCAAAAATATTCACCCATGCTTGATCATAACCAGAATTATTTTTCTGTTACAGGTATTTTATTTTATTACTACATAATGCATGCATGGCTCCATTCGACCAGGAACGACTAGAGTAATACTACCATTAGTTTGCGTGTGCTCACAAGCTGCTTGAAGGGCGCTGGTAATATTATTCCTACTATCTATCAACTACGAGCTGGGGCGGTAATGCAATGATGGACCTCCGATTAGTAATATCCGATACGATAGTAGGAATGGCAGTTTTGTGAGCTTTCATAGGCTCTTCCACATTCACGCACAATCTTGTGGTATCTCTCTAGGAATCCTGTTGGGTAGAGAGAACAAGAAGTCCCTTCCCTCGTTTTGGAAGGTTGTTCGCAGCAACGCTTGTTTTATATGGTGCCCTCTTTAGGGAGTTCAACACCTTGTTGTACGGAACCCGATCAAAATCCAGTTAATGAATGACGGCATGAGTTTGTTGCGTCCGTCATCTGGTCGTCTTTTTATACGCTTGCATGTGGCGAGCAGAAAAGACGTGCTCGAGCAGGCTGGAAGGAGAACACTCCCCCGAAAGAGAAAAATGGGCCTCCCTCTCTCCCGTGTGCTTCCATCAAGGCCCAAATTGTGTGTGTTCTCCTTCGCAGACCTGGTCCTCCAACTTTCCTCGACTTTGCAGGTAACTAATCTGGAGCTTTTCTAAAGCTCTTTTCTCAGTGTCGAGGTGTTGAGTCAACTCCCAGCTCAACAAATACCTGCAGCGCAAGGTGCGCTTTTCCGAATTCCCCCGAAGAGGGAGCGACACGTGCTCGTGTTTCTACTATGTAATTCACGCGTGCCTCCACTCGACTACGGACGACTAGAGTAATACTGCTATTAGTTTGCGTGTGCTCACAAGCTGCTTGAAGGGCGCTGGTAATATCATTCCTACTATCTATCAACTACGAGCTGGGGCGGTAATGCAATGATGGACCTCCGATTAATAATATCCGATACGATAGTAGGAATGGCAGTTTTGTGAGCTTTCATAGGCTCTTCCACATTCACGCACAATCTAGTGGTATCTCTCTAGGAATCCTGTTGGGTAGAGAGAACAAAAAGTCCCTTCCCTCGTTTTGGAAGGTTGTTCACAGCAACGCTTGTTTTATATGGTGACCTCTTTAGGTAGTTCAACACCTTGCTCTCCTTGACTCTTCTCATTGTCGAGGTTCTGAGTCCGGTTCCAGGTGTACAAATAGGTGCAAGTCTGGATAGGGAATCTCCCCAAGTGGGTGAGCCTACGCTCTTTCTTATCAGGCGACACGTGCTCGTGTTACTACATAATGCATGCATGGCTCCATTCGACCAGGAACGACTAGAGTAATACTACCATTAGTTTGTGTGTTCTCACAAGCTGCCTGAAGGGCGCTGGTAATATTATTCCTACTATCTATCAACTACGAGCTGGGGCGGTAATGCAATGATGGACCTCCGATTAATAATATCCGATACGATAGTAGGAATGGCAGTTTTGTGAGCTTTCATAGGCTCTTCCACATTCACGCACAATCTTGTGGTATCTCTCTAGGAATCGTGTTGAGTAGAGAGAACACTTCCGTTTTCTGCTCTGCCTTTTATTCCGAGTAGAAACCGCCTTTTTCGGAGGATGTTCGTAGCAATGCATGTTTTATGTAGCGCTCCACTTTGGGGAGATCATCACCTACCTGCCCAAACTGTCCTTCCCTGTACGGTACCTGGTAACTAGTGGATTCCACCCTTTCCCTCCTTTTTCAGTTTGATGGCGACCACGACCAGCCAGAGGTGAGTAAAGCATCAAGGGTTTCTTCTTTTCGGTTTCAGTTTTTGTAATTGACAAGTTTAATTTTCCTCTTTTGTATTACTGCAGCTTCTAGTAAGAATCAGCACAAGTCCTCAGTTAAGTATTTCTTTCGTTGTGTTGCTAGTGATTAAAACGAATTCCTTTCTGCTTATATTTCCTTTAACCAACTTTAGCAAGTCTAACCAAAAATATTCACCCATGCTTGATCATAACCAGAATTATTTTTCTGTTACAGGTATTTTATTTTATTACTACATAATGCATGCATGGCTCCATTCGACCAGGAACGACTAGAGTAATACTACCATTAGTTTGCGTGTGCTCACAAGCTGCTTGAAGGGCGCTGGTAATATTATTCCTACTATCTATCAACTACGAGCTGGGGCGGTAATGCAATGATGGACCTCCGATTAGTAATATCCGATACGATAGTAGGAATGGCAGTTTTGTGAGCTTTCATAGGCTCTTCCACATTCACGCACAATCTTGTGGTATCTCTCTAGGAATCCTGTTGGGTAGAGAGAACAAGAAGTCCCTTCCCTCGTTTTGGAAGGTTGTTCGCAGCAACGCTTGTTTTATATGGTGCCCTCTTTAGGGAGTTCAACACCTTGTTGTACGGAACCCGATCAAAATCCAGTTAATGAATGACGGCATGAGTTTGTTGCGTCCGTCATCTGGTCGTCTTTTTATACGCTTGCATGTGGCGAGCAGAAAAGACGTGCTCGAGCAGGCTGGAAGGAGAACACTCCCCCGAAAGAGAAAAATGGGCCTCCCTCTCTCCCGTGTGCTTCCATCAAGGCCCAAATTGTGTGTGTTCTCCTTCGCAGACCTGGTCCTCCAACTTTCCTCGACTTTGCAGGTAACTAATCTGGAGCTTTTCTAAAGCTCTTTTCTCAGTGTCGAGGTGTTGAGTCAACTCCCAGCTCAACAAATACCTGCAGCGCAAGGTGCGCTTTTCCGAATTCCCCCGAAGAGGGAGCGACACGTGCTCGTGTTTCTACTATGTAATTCACGCGTGCCTCCACTCGACTACGGACGACTAGAGTAATACTGCTATTAGTTTGCGTGTGCTCACAAGCTGCTTGAAGGGCGCTGGTAATATCATTCCTACTATCTATCAACTACGAGCTGGGGCGGTAATGCAATGATGGACCTCCGATTAATAATATCCGATACGATAGTAGGAATGGCAGTTTTGTGAGCTTTCATAGGCTCTTCCACATTCACGCACAATCTAGTGGTATCTCTCTAGGAATCCTGTTGGGTAGAGAGAACAAAAAGTCCCTTCCCTCGTTTTGGAAGGTTGTTCACAGCAACGCTTGTTTTATATGGTGACCTCTTTAGGTAGTTCAACACCTTGCTCTCCTTGACTCTTCTCATTGTCGAGGTTCTGAGTCCGGTTCCAGGTGTACAAATAGGTGCAAGTCTGGATAGGGAATCTCCCCAAGTGGGTGAGCCTACGCTCTTTCTTATCAGGCGACACGTGCTCGTGTTACTACATAATGCATGCATGGCTCCATTCGACCAGGAACGACTAGAGTAATACTACCATTAGTTTGTGTGTTCTCACAAGCTGCCTGAAGGGCGCTGGTAATATTATTCCTACTATCTATCAACTACGAGCTGGGGCGGTAATGCAATGATGGACCTCCGATTAATAATATCCGATACGATAGTAGGAATGGCAGTTTTGTGAGCTTTCATAGGCTCTTCCACATTCACGCACAATCTTGTGGTATCTCTCTAGGAATCGTGTTGAGTAGAGAGAACACTTCCGTTTTCTGCTCTGCCTTTTATTCCGAGTAGAAACCGCCTTTTTCGGAGGATGTTCGTAGCAATGCATGTTTTATGTAGCGCTCCACTTTGGGGAGATCATCACCTACCTGCCCAAACTGTCCTTCCCTGTACGGTACCTGGTAACTAGTGGATTCCACCCTTTCCCTCCTTTTTCAGTTTGATGGCGACCACGACCAGCCAGAGGTGAGTAAAGCATCAAGGGTTTCTTCTTTTCGGTTTCAGTTTTTGTAATTGACAAGTTTAATTTTCCTCTTTTGTATTACTGCAGCTTCTAGTTAGAATCAGCACAATCCTCAGGTAAGTATTTCTTTCGTTGTGTTGCTAGTGATTAAAACGAATTCCTTTCTGCTTATATTTCCTTTAACCAACTTTAGCAAGTCTAACCGAAAATATTCACCCATGCTTGATCATAGCCAGAATTATTTTTCTGTTACAGGTATTTTATTTTAATAAAAATTAACAAAATAATTAACATACACTCAGTAAAATGCAATGTACTAAAGTAACATAAATAAAACAAAAACAAAATGTAAAAATAATAATGCAAAATACAAGTAGTTATTACAGGTTTCAACAGCAACAGCCATGACCCTGTCATCCCAATATTGGATGCAGTTCCAGAAAGTCATAAAGTAAGTATTGATATCTTCTTCTAATTATAATTTTTTAAAAAAAGAAAATTTCACAAAAAATAAAATACTGTGATCTAAAGGAAAATAAACCTAAAAAAAAATGTAAAAATAATAATGCAAAATACAAGTAGTTATTACAGGTTTCAACAGCAACAGCCATGACCCTGTCATCCCAATATTGGATGCAGTTCCAGAAAGTCATAAAGTAAGTATTGATATCTTCTTCTAATTATAATTTTTAAAAAAAAGAAAATTTCACAAACAATAAAATACTGTGATCTAAAGGAAAATAAACCGAAAACAAAATGTAAAAATAATAATGCAAAATACAAGTAGTTATTACAGGTTTCAACAGCAACAGCCATGACCCTGTCATCCCAATATTGGATGCAGTTCCAGAAAGTCATAAAGTAAGTATTGATATCTTCTTCTAATTATAATTTTTTAAAAAAAGAAAATTTCACAAAAAATAAAATACTGTGATCTAAAGGAAAATAAACCGAAAAAAAAAATGTAAAAATAATAATGCAAAATACAAGTAGTTATTACAGGTTTCAACAGCAACAGCCATGACCCTGTCATCCCAATATTGGATGCAGTTCCAGAAAGTCATAAAGTAAGTATTGTTATTTCCTAATTATAATTTCCAAAAAAATAATTTCATAAAAATAAAATGCTATGAAATAAAGGAAAATAAATAAAACAAACAAACCAAAAAAAGAAAAAAACAATTAAAAAAAAAGAAAAAGTTATTCAAGTTTTCAGCACCAGCAGCAGCAACACCCATGACCCCTCTCATCCCCATCTTGGAAGCAGTTCCAGAAATTCCTAAAGTAAGTAATAATATATTTTTTTTTTTTTATAAGCAACTCCAACTTCCCATCGAATTCATAAAGGTTTCATTTATTGTATCAATGTGTCTTGGTGGTGCTGCAACCACTACCTTGATTTATTTCTAATTTTCTAGTGATTGTTGAGACTTCAGGACTCTAAACCACCTTTTAGCACTTGTTTTGTACCAGCTGCTGAATTTGCTTTGTTTTAGATGGGTTTCAGTTAATTTCTTAATTTACTTGATTTCTTTTTTGTCTAATGACTTTTGATGATTCCAGCTTCTAATTAGCCCTTTCTTTTCTTGTTCTCCAGTACCGTTGAACATTACTCGCTTTTTTCGCACCTGATAAATTTTGCTAATTTCTTTTTTCTCTTTTTGTTCCAGACTTTATCCTGTCTATTAACTTTTATTCTCTTTCTAGTTCTCTTGCAGCGTTGAACATTACTTGTTTTTTTAGTTATTTTTACTAATGAGTGTTGAGACTTGAAGATTCTAAAAGAGCATTTCTTTACAGCACCTGATGAATTTTTTCTTATAATGTCCTATTTACTTGATTTCTTTTTTGTCTAATGACTTTTGATTAGGGGTAGGCTATAGAAACAAAATTTTTCAAATAAATGCCAAAACTAGCTTATTACCTTCATTTATATGTAAATAGATGGGAACAAGTGATTTTGTTCAAACGGGTCAAAATTGGAGGGTCGCTGGCCCCAAACGTGATTTGACCGCGTCAACGCGTGAAAATAGCCCAAATTTCGGCCCCGAACACACTTAATCATTTATTGAAAGCCACAGGGTGCATTTTTTCGCTATAAATGCATTTGTATCATTAAATCTAACATTCCCATTGGCTATCCCACAAGTAGGGTTTTTTTTTTTTTTAGGGTATCTCAGAGTCAAAATGGGTCAAAATTACCCCAAAATTAGCCAAAAATGGTCGGAAATCACAGATTTTCCAAAATGCACCTCCCATGGGCTCAAAGACACCTCTACATGGCAGAAACTGTTGGGAAATGCTTGAAGCAGGCACTCTCCTAACTTTTGCACTGTTAATGAGGGGTATAAGGACCTTTAAAAGGGGCTAAATATGGCCGATTTAGCCAATGAGTCAAAAAGTCCCTAAGAATCAACATAGGTTGTCAAAAAGGGGCTTAATTTGAGTTATAGATGGAAAATTACCAAATAAGGAAATGTTTTCTTTCTGTATCAATGGAATGGCATCTTTAAATAGTCACGATAACATTGCATAGCATTAATTGTGAATTTGATTGAACTAAGATTATAATTACGACGATTGGACTTATCTTCTGCTTGATTCTCTTCCAACTGAGGCTGAATGTGTTCAAGCTGTGCAGCAACATCATGCTGCCAAATATGGTACCACGACACAGAAAAATCATATTGACCAGTTCTCCTTGCGATTACTACAATTGTGGCAGAAAGCCTTTGGAAGTGATGTTCGTTATGTTACAATACCTGGGATAAAACATAAACTTGATCGATGGCTAAAAATTTACGATAAAGATGTCTACAAAGCAAAGGGTTCCAGACGTGTGAATATAATTAAATGGAAACGAGAGCACCATGTCCTTCTCAATATACTTTCAAAAGATGTGAATCCTGATGAATTTGATGTACATGAACGAAGATTCTTTGCCGATCAAAAGTCTCTCTCTCTCGCAAATGGCTCATTGTGCCAGAGCATGATACCTCAAACAATTTGAACTACTCATTAAACAGATCGGGTACAATCCGTAGCACTGTCCCATGTACCGAGATCGCCAGCCAAACACATGTCACTTACAATCTGCGAACTGGTGCACGGAATTTCCAGGAGTCAATCAAAATAGCTGTAGCAAATTCCTGTGCTGCAGCCAACATTTAATGCATTATATTGATATTTTACTGTTGAATGATTTTAAAGTAATGTGAAGTGAAGCTGTGTCTTGAAATAAGAAAATAATTCCTTTGCTAATTACTCATAGCTTTTATCAAGTTATTCAATATATTGGTTACAAATCTAGAAATAGCGAATCGAGGGCCATTTTCATCAATTTTGGGGTAACTATGAGAACACTATGAATTCAGACTCTTCTTGGACAGCATTTTATTGACATTCAATGTTCAATTTACAATTAATTACTTTCTGAGAAGTTGATGTAGTAAAGTTACAATGTTTCTAAACAGTATCATTGATGAATGAACTAATGATTCATATGTTATGTACCGTAAAGCGTAATTTTGTCATTTTTGGATTGTTTTGACCCTTTTTACATCCCCCAAAGATCTCTAAATACAAATGGAAGTCTTCCAACTGTAAAAAGCCATACAGGGGTTTTTATAGGAGCCCGATGAGATATAATACCTGCGTTTTGGGGATTATCCGTGATTTTCATTCATTTTTGGCTAATTTTTGGGTAAATTTGACCCATTTTGAACCCTTAAGATACCTTGAAAAGCCCTATATAGGTGGGATAGAATGTTAGATTTAAATTTATAGAGCCATTTATGGTCAAAAATTGCACCCTGTGTGTCTTGGGAGGTGCATTTTGGAAAATCCGTGATTTCCAACCATTTTTGGCTAGTTTTGGGGTAATTTTGACCCATTTTGGACTCTGAGATACCCTAAAAAAAAAAACCCTACTTGTGAGATAGCCAATGGGAATGTTAGATTTAATGATACAAATGCATTTATAGTCAAAAAATGCATCCTGTGGCTTTCAATAAATGATTAAGTGTGTTCGGGGCCGAAATTTGGGCCATTTTCACGTGTTGACGCGGTCAAATCACGTTTGGGGCCAGCGACCCTCCAATTTTTTTGTTCCCATCTATTTACATATAATAAGCCACTTTTGGCATTTATTTGAAAAATTTTGTTTCTATAGCCTACCCCTATTTTGATGATTCCAGCTTCTAATTGGCCCTTTCTTTTCTTGTTCTCCAGTACCGTTGAACATTACTCGCTTTTTTCGCACCTGATAAATTTCGCTAATTTCTTTTTTCTCTTTTTGTTCCAGACTTTATCCTGTCTATTAACTTTTATTCTCTTTCTAGTTCTCTTGCAGCATTGAACATTACTTGTTTTTTTTACTTATTTTTACCATACGCACAGATTTGGTAAAGTTAGCCGAAAACAATTATATATAACATTTCTTCAGTTTGAACTCATTTTTGCCGAGAGAGATAGGTTTCCTTGTTCATGTGGATTTGTATGTAAATGCATGAACAATATGCTTTGTAATTATATACAAATATTTACATTACTATTTTTTTTTATTTTTTTATTACAATTTCACCCCAAACAAGGCACTTTGCCACTATCAGGGGGAAACATCTACTAGGGTACTATGTAGGGATTTGGGCAGGGAGGTGTTGGTTCACGTTGCACTTGAACTTATGCATGTCAGTACAGTTGGGGAAGCAGTGACCTGGAATGGAATTCCAAATTCTAGCAGTTCTGGGGAAGAAACTACTGGAGTAGAAAGATCTTTTAAATGTAGGGATCTCTACAGTGTGGGGGTGGGATTTTGCAGCTTGTCAGGTCTGTCGAGGGTGTTTACGTTGTGGGGGCACAAGTGCTTGCAGTTCATCAGAGCATTCACCATTATAATACTTGTAGAACAGGCAGAGGGATGCAACGTTTCGACGATGGGACAGAGGCTGAAGCTTAGATGCCAGTTTAGGGCCTATCAGATTTGCGACTCTCTTTTGAACCCTGTCAAGGAGTGAGAGACTAGTAGCCGATGCACCAGCCCAAATATGACAGCAATACTCCATACATGGGCGAATAGTGGCCTTGAGAGAGAGCCCACCTTCCTCGCAGCGGCCCTGGCAATGCTCTCGATGTAATTGTTCCAGCTATAATTATCATTTTCATTATGGATCAGTAATATAATTTTACTACTGTTAATATATTCTAATAAATTATAATATATTAAATAACTATAAAAACTAAAACTAATAATTAAAAACAAAAAAAATCATGATTAGATACTAAAACATAACTTATAAATTAGCGCTAAATTAAATTATAACTGATCAAATAATAAACACTAAACCTCGACATAAATGTAAATATCAAAATGTTAAATTGTATAAATACTGAAAGATTAAACACTAATACTAAAATAATACTTTAAAACCAAAAATATACCAGAGAATAAGTGATAAGCTGTTCTAAAAATAAACTTATTACTAGTAAAAATATCTTGCTGATCCATATAAGAAAATGATGATAATAATAATGGCATATTAAAAATTAGCAATTATTAGAATAACGATTGCGCTCAAATTCGAGTTTGCCCTTTACACGCCTTTGCAGTAATATTTATGCCCCAAAACTGAAAAATGTGGCTGATTACTTGGACCTGAAAGTTCTAAACTAGCATAATTGTCTGGCATCTCAGTACTTTGTACAAAACTAGCATTTTAGCCGTGGGAGTTTGGGGGTTTTGTGTTGAGCCAAACAAGGAAAAACGCGTGGTAGCAGGGAGGAAGGCTAGAACCCGTTACGTGTTTGCGTGTATGACCACTGGCAGTGACGTAGGTTTAAATTAAAGCTAGAGAAAAGAAAGCACGGCATGACTTACAAATACATCGTGGATTAAAGCAACCCCCTAGCTATTTGTCGCGTGAAGTAATAATTACACTTATATATATTTTTCCTTTATTTTTAACTTTGACACAGTAACCATTATTGATTAAGGGTCATATGAATTTATTACGTTAGATCCATGGCCAAGGAAACTATATCTAACATTTCAATGGTTTATACTATAAGTTGTACACTTTCACTTTTATAGATATATCCATTTCAAAATTACTCGGACTTGTAGCGACATGATTCCATTTCCGTTGGATTAAAACTTGTCTCTTTTTTCTTTTTTTTTTTTAGCAACCAGCCGAAACTTCTCCCAGAAGAAGACCACTCCCATCCAAAATTTCTACAAGAACAGGATAGCCGCCGCCACTTCAGGGTCCTGGATATGACCTTAAACTGTATCCGATGGTAAAGCTCCATAAGCGGGCTTGGGGAGTGTGGAGCCACCCTTTAATTACCATTGCTCCCAGGTCCACTCTGACCCGGAGTGGTAGTACCTGTTAGGGTCCCCACTGTGGGTTACATATTTTTCTTCTAATAAACCTTTTAAAACTATAAGTCTATTTTCTGTGTTATCTATTTGTTATACATCATGTTTATTGATATCTGGTAAACGATTTATAAGCCCAGAATTTAATTGTGATATTCGTTTTCAGCATACTCGAAAACATTAAAAAAAATCGACATAGAATTACATATCAAATATAAAAAAAAAAAAGAAGCTAACCCTGACCCCCAACCCTAATCCATCCTAGAGACAATTTGATCAAAGAGGAGCAGCATGAATATCAGCAATAATGTATGCAAAAAAAAAAAATTACTTAATATTGGTTTGAACTATAAAGAACTCTGCACTTGGTGAGTTTTGGTCATTTTTGGATATATTACTATTTTCGGCATGACCATTAAATACTTAATATTGGTTTTGTCTTTAAACGACACTTAAAGTCAAACAGCATTTTTGAAGTAGTTTTTAACAAACATACAAATTACTTTGAACTATAAAGAACTCTGCACTTGTAGAGTTTTCGTAATTTTTGGATATATTACTATTTTCGACGTGACAATTAACTACGTATGGAGGTTGGCTTTGTTTTAATATGCAGGGAGACGACGGTCTCATGACAGTCACCTCGGTCTTGTTCTAATTTGAGCCTGAACACTTGTTATGTTCCAAAGTAAATAAACGCTTTAAAATAAGTTAAAACAAAAAGAACTTCTCAGATATTAATCAAGGCAGATAATTCAAGTCAGAGTTACCTTTAGGAAACCATATGAAAATATACTCACAAATATATGTATATATATATGTGTGTGTGCTTTCTCAAGGGAGATAATAAAAATAAGAGTTATCTCCCTTTAAAAAAACATGAAAATGTACTAAAAAATATATATATATATATATAGTAATTTATGAAATATATATGGCGATTAAGCTACACTGAATATTCGGCGTTGCATCCACTATAGGATTTGTCAGGCTAACGAATCCTATAGTGGATGAAACGCCGAATATTCAGTGTAGCTTAATCGCCATATATGTTTCATAAATTACTAACGAGCTCTACCAACGTATTGAGCAGTTTTGAAGTAAATACTTAAAGTTTATGCATAAATCTATACTTTCGTATATTAATTTTATGTGAGTAAATGAAGTAGTTATATATATATATATACAACTTCTTAATTTACTCACCTAAAATTAATATACGAATATTCGTTTTCAGCATTCCTGACCAAATTGAGGGTTGGCCCCTTTCATATTCCGGCTGTACAAACATGGTCACCAGTGATTTGGTCACCAAAAATTATATATATATATATATATATATATATATATATATATATATATATATATATGAGCAAACACTTAATAAAATATATGAAAAAAACACTTTGAAATGAGTTAAAAACATATTTAATCTGAAAAGGAAACACTAGATAAATGGATAGTCCTTAATCCGCGGAGTTTTGAAGAAATACTTTCCTTCTCATCAGAGGGTAGGAATTAGCAAAATGCAGGATCGGATTTTGCATGCAGAAGTATTTGATGAAACAACAAGTAAGTCAAAGATCTTACTTGAAAACGAAAAAAAAGTGAAGCAGAGGGAATATGGTGAAGAAAAAGGTGATTACATATTATAAGCTCTATTTCCTATTTGGTTTTATCGAGCTTTTACATCTGGCTGAGATCATTTTATGAATATTAATTCTTTAATATTTATAATATACTTTAATTTTACTATCTTGGATCATTTTGGTAAATTTAATTGTAATTTATATATATATATATATATATATATATATATATATATATATATATATATATATATATATATATATATTGTTCTCCAAACGAGGATATAATTCCACTTAGTCTTTTTTGCTCCTAATGAACCCTGCTCTAGATGCCGCATCTTCACCATGCTACCTAGCATCTTCTCTACTATTCTGATGAGAAGCATTAGGCTTCGAAATGCCCTGGCATTAATATTGGCCATGCAGACATTAGATGGCTTGCGCTTTCAATCGCTGAGTGGCAAAACCTACACTGGCCATTTGTTTGTAGGCCAGCCATTTTTTTAAATCCATTTGTAAGTAAGCCCTGATCTTGCCTGGCTACAATAAGTCTTTCCTCATCAAATGGCAGTCTCCCACTCTTGAGCCATTGGAGTGAAGCATCTTTGTCTATGTATTGCTGGTTCAGCTCCTCCAGGAACTTCCCTGCTCGCTTATTTTGTTTCCATCCTTTCTATTTCGGTGTATTTTTTTCTTGTGTATCGTCACGTGTGTATATAGATATGTGTATACAGATAAAACACATTTACCTTTCAGTTATGAAAGCATGAACACAAACAGTTTACAAAATATGATAACTCTTTATTCTACCAGCCAGTTGATTGATGAATCAACAATTCAAGCCTTTGTTGTATCTTCCCATCTTCGCTTCAAGAGGGTTTCAGCTAACTTGACTCTCCCTAAGTTGCTCCTCAACTCTGTCTTTCTTCTTCTAACTGACATGAATCCATCTCAATATATTGGAATTTCCCCCTTTTAAAAGCATGCCTCGCCATGTGAATTTCATTCACGTGGATTTCACCTATGTATGTCCAAGCATGCCTTTAGCAAACAAAGAAATTCCTAAATGAGTTGTTTCATTTATAACCTATTTATTTCATCATTGTTTCTAAACTGCATTGTTCATATCTAACTCTGACATAAATATTTAGTTATTTCCAAGAACAATGAAAATCGTTCTACATTCCTACGATTTCAATATGTATTCTTTTTTAAACTTTTCTTACTGGGTTCGATTCTAACCTTTTCCAAACATCATTTTCAAACTTATCTAGTTTGCTCTTTTAATTACTGGGGTCTGTGGCCTTTGCTTTTTTACTTACGTCTGTCCCCTTCTCATGTAACAATACATATGAAAGTGGTATGAATGTCCTGTTTCTTTTTTTCTAAGGGCATAGCTTCACTCTCTGACTCTCTCTCCCTGGCTGTCAGTGTGACTATGTGATTATCTCTAATTATTATCTCTGATTATCTGCCCTAACTTCGAACCTTGTTTCAATATATTGAGAATCACCCTTGTTTATGACGTCAGAGGCTTTCAATATGTATTCTTTTTAACTTTTCTTACTGGGTTTAATTTTAACCTACTTTTCCGAATCTCATTTCCAAACTTATCTAGTTTGCTCTTTTAATTACTGGGGTTTCCGTTTCACATGCAACGTCATGATAGTTCTTTTATCATTATGTTAATACGGAGCTGAGATGAGAATGATCCGATGAGTAATCTGAGTCCTTTAGATCCGACGACCTCAGTAAGAAAATTAAATCTCGACAACATAGAGAGATGGTTTGTCCACGTTGAAAGAACGGACGAGAGTTCCTGGGTTCATTGATGTCGAGCAGTTGAGGTAACATGTTCAGTTCACAAAAGAAAAACCAAGGAAAACATAAAATAAGAGTGGACTTGAGAGAAAGAGGGATAAATAAAGACCTGACCAGAGATAGGTCAGTTTCGAAATCAATTTTTAAACCAAACATTACACTGAATATGATGACAAAGCAACCAGAAAAAAACGGAACATAATAACATGTTAAAGAAATATGGGCACAAGAAAGAAATTTAACCATTTTTTTTTTTTTTAAAGAACAAGATTTGGTGTATTTTTATTAAAAATCTCCTGCAACAACCAGAAAAAAAAAATAAAAATAAAAAAAAGAAATAATAACAAATCACTTCTTTTTCACGTCTCCTGACGTCACGAGAAACTCAAATTTCATCATTTTTATCATGGGAGGATGGAGGGAGAGTGACAACTCCTTATATCATTGTTTTTGTTTTGTTTGATTTTCTTCGAACGGGGGGGGGGATATAAGGGTACCGTGAGGGGTTTCTTAAAAGATATATATAAAAAAAAGGAGGGTGGGATTAGGATTAGGGTTACTGCGTTTTTAAAATCTTTTTTTTGTGTACTGTGTTTGTAAAAGAAAAGAAAAACGCTTTCAGAATGCGAGGAAGGAGTACTGTGTTTTCATTTTTTATTTGTTTATTCATTTTTTTTTTTACTTCATCATTTTCCCATGTTCATTTTTGGTGGATAAGGAATTGCGAGTGTCAGAAGGAGGAGGGAAAGGGACGTGGTAACTGGAAGTTGAGGGAATCCTTTCTTTCTTTTTTTTAAATTTTATTTCGTTCTATTTTATTTTTTCTTAAGTCCGAACTGATTCAGCAGAGACCGTAAAGGGCAGGCCAGAAGCTATCACAATCTGAAAAAGAGAAGAAAAGAAAAACACTTAAAGTCTTGATTAACCTTTTCTTTTTTTTTTTTTTTTAACTCATGCTCATCTATAACAAGGCATATCGCCACTTGGACCTAAGGGGCTACTATCATGGATATCGGTGATTGGAGAGACGTCTTTTAATTGTTAAAAGAAAGCAGCTTAGTTTTACTAGCATTAAATGTTACCATCCATTTGCGACCCCATTCCATTACGGTCTGGAGGTCATTGTCAGAACAGATGTACATAAATCTAAAACAATGGCAGAATCGTTACGTTTTAAATTTATGTACATCTGTTCTTCCTGCATATTATAAAGTGTTGTATCATCAGCAAATATACCCATCTCGGACACAATATTATCATGCATGTTATATTGTGTCCTCAACAAATCTTCCCATCTCGGACACAATGGTGTCAAATAATAGAGAATCATTTAAATACTTCAAAGTGTAGTATCTGTTCCGGCAGATGCTGCAAAGCTATGACTAGCACAGACCAGCTATGACTAGCAAAGATCATATGTGGGGGTAACCCCACATATCTGACCTTGGTCACTGAAGGGGCAACCCTTCATACCAACAGTTTCTAATCCAGCTCCCACCTCTCAGGAGCTGGATCCCCCTTTCCCTCCCCCTTCCCCCTATCTCCACATTAAAAAACGGCCTCCTGCCTAATTTGCTCAGTAGCAAAACCCTGGTTGTTTAATGTTTAATATTCAACATCTATATAAAAACTGAACAACCGGTAATTGAGCATTACATGGTAGCTTAACTTTCAAACATTGAGTTATGAAAGCAAAAAATTTTTTTATTACTTTTTTGTTTTTAAATAATTATGTTTATTTAAATTATTGCTATATACGATGGTAAAACTGTTTAGATATTTTAAAAATTATTTTCATTTAAAGAACTATAAAACAAGTATGCATGGTCCGCCACTCCCCCCACCCCATTTAGCTCCAAGAGTCCCCAGGGGTTGTCAAATCCTTGTGAAAATGAACGGTGCAGTTTTAAGCCTTAACATATGTAAATTTGAGTTCTGTACCATGCGAAAAAAAAAAAAAATGACTAAGTCCATCATTTATCTCCACCCCCCCCCACATTTAGCCCCAAAAGTCCCCAAGACCTTAACATATTTAAATTTGAGTTCAGCACCATGCAAAACTACTAAATAGACATACACAGGAAATTTTGGACAAATATGGTAAAATAGTCCCAAAAATGGATTGTTTTTATTAGCCCTAAAAGAGCCCCTGGGGCACACCCAAGAGTTATCGCAAAGTATAGACAAACAAAATTATATAGAAATCAGTTAGTTACAACTTTTCAGAAAGTTTTATAAAAATCCAAGGCATCATTTTTTTTTTTTTTAATAAGCACAAAAGTCTCAATTTTAGCCATTTTAACCCGAAAGGAACCCCTGGAAGGGGGGGGGGCAACCAGAGTTTTCCCGGAAAATCCGTTCTGTTACATTTTTACTCATATCATGTTCAATGTTTGTGCAAAATTTCAAAAAATTCCAAGGTGCAGTTATTGAGAAAAGTGTGGACAACGAACAGACGCATAGACAAGGGTGAATTTACAGCCCTCCCCCACCCATTTTGTCGGCGGACCAAAAAAAAACAAAAAACAATGAAACATTCGCAGCAAACACTCGTCTGGCTACAACAACTGCCAATAATTTCCCTTATAATCTATCTGGGCTTAAAAGTATTCCATGAGCAAAACTTCTTTCCTAAAACTAACCATCTATGGAACACGGACCGCTTTCCAGCTAACTATAACATGGTCGTTTTCAAGTCTAATGTAAACAAGTTTCTGTTCAGCTGTTCTCTTTAATAAACTTACCCAAATATCAATAGTATGTGTGTGTGTGTTAGAAACGACAATAACCCTATTCAGGTTTAACTGGCTTCCTCTAAAGCAAGTTTGATGCGATTATGAAATTCACAAGCGATTCCCAGTCGTGTGTATATCCCCGATGATGATGTTAGGTTTTTGCAACTTTTGCAGGAGGGTGTCGACGTCTTCCTACATACAGCGCCTGAAATTCTCAAATTGGTCAAGTCCTTGACTTTTGACCACTTCTCCACCGTCCTTTCTCTTTTTTCGAGTCTGTGCAAACCCTGGCGCCATAAAACATATTTAGCATCTTCTTTTCTGTTTTGTAGTTTTTTTCTTTTTTTTAATAAATTTCAAATCTTAGCGTTTGCTGTGTAGCAGGAGGTTCATTATTCAGGGACTAGCGAGGGGTACCACGCATTGCCCAGGTGTTTGGAGGTGTGTGTGGAAACTCTCGGGGGGGGGGGGGGTAAAATAATAAAAAAAATGTTTTGGTAGGTAGAGGGGGGGGGGGTAAAATAATAAAAAAAAATGTTTTGGTAGGTAAGTATGAGGATCGAACCCGAACCCTTGAGGCAAAGTTGGAAATTAAAGTGTGAGAAAAAAAACCGTGCGACGTTAACCATTGCGCCACCGCGAGATGCTAACGGAAACACGTTTGAATTTATTTAATTACTTAAATTGGCCGGTGCACATTTTAATGACTTAATGAGGTTAACTTTTGACTGTGGGGTAGCATTTCATTTAGTGCGGGAATGCTTTTTTTTTCCCCAAGATGTTGGAGGGAAGGGGGGAAACATTATAGGAAAAGGCCTAACCTACATGCGGCGAGCGAAAACTGTTGAATATTTATCTTCCCGAAGTCGAACAAATTAAATAGACAGGCAAGCTCCGTTGTTAACTGTGAGATATTACGATTTACATGTGATATAAAAATTTTTAAAAAGTTGTGAAGCAACTGACCGCTTCTCTGAAAAAGCCTTTCTTGGACATACACAAAAAGCCAACATACATTTTCGCTTTTATATATACAGATGGCAAGGAGTTCATATTGGGCGAATACATATAACGGATATAACGATAGTGATAAGGGAGAGGAAGAGAGGCATTTAGATGCACAGTCCTTATATTTCTTACTAGCATGGGTGCCCGGCATTGCCCGGGTATTTGGAGGTGTATGTTGAGCAAAAAGAAAAAAAAAGCGGTCAATTTTTTTTAACTTTGACCCCTATTATGACCTCTTAACATTTATTGTTTTGTGTTCAAATCAAGTTATTAAGTTAGATCCATGTCAAAGAGACCTATATCTAAAATTTCAAGTGTTTAAACCCAAAATTGTCGGAGGAGTTTGGCAGAGTTCTCAAAGGTCAAATCGTTGAGCTTTGACCCCTTAATTGCCAAATTTTTGGTCGAAAACCGATCACGTCGATTTTCCCAAATCTCAGTACCGTGTATATCAAATTTCGAGTCTGTAGACTTAAAATTGACAGAGTTATTGCATAGGGAAATGTAGACACACAGACACTTTCACTTTTTCACTTATCTAATGTTCTTATTTACATGGAAAGGGACAGCCCTTTTTTCTGTAACATGTTTACTGAAGACATTTCTTTATTCAAACCAAACCGGTCTATCTCTCACATGATAGTTATTCATTCCTGTGTTTAATCCCCCCCCCCCCAAAAAAAAATAAGCATCTTATTTGTTTGTAAAAGAAAAAGAAAAAAAATGAAAATGGCAAAAGTCCTTCTGAAAATATTTCAAGATTATTATTTCACTTTCTGTGAAGTATTTTATTTATTTGTTTATTTGTTTATTTATTTATTTGTTTATTTATTTATTTATTTATTTGTTTCTTTATTTATTTGTTTATTTGTTTATTTATTTGTTTGCAGACTATTATCCTCATCTTCATTGTTGCTCTTGTTTCACCACGTTTCGACCAACTTATCCTCTGGCCTTCTTCATGTGGTTAACCACAATGGTATAGGAATGCTGAGTTTTGTAACTTCCATAGTTGTCGTCGTCTCAAGTTCAATATGAACAGACATCTTGCTGCTCAACTCCCTACATAGTATCCCTGCAATTATGTCCTAAATACCACATTAAAGTGGCACTGTGCTGTGCCTGGGGTAAAAAAAAAACCCAAAAAAATTTAAACAAAAAAAAAAATCTGAATCTCCTAACTGCATTCTCAGCAACTACTGCCATCCATAGTTATTGTCATCTCAACACGTTCTTAAAAGTCCAAGGAGGTATTCAACGTCTCTATCCGGGGCCCGTGGCGCAGTGGATAGAGACGTTGAATCTCTACGGTTTTGTCTGAAGATAGCGGTTTCAATCCTACCCAAGGCTGGCCAGAGGCTTACTTGGCCAAAACGTGGTGAGACGCAACAACTATGGAAGGCAGTAATTGCCGAGAATGCAGTTAGGAGATTCGGAGTTCCTATCTTGTCGCGAAACAACGACTAAGAAAGATGAGGATAATAGTCCGCAATAAATAAATTAATAAATAATTGTTACTTACAATTTGCATGGAAGTTTAAAGGTTCGTATAACCCTCACTTCTTGACGATCTGAACAACGTCTTCATCACAAAGGACATGGTCTTTTCCGACCTTCTGGGGTTGATGCTTTACTGAGCTACCCCAAACCAAAGCACTGAAAAAAAAAAAAGAAAGAAAGAAAAAAAAAAGATCAAAGATACGGTTATCAGGGATGTCAGTAGCCAACAACAAAGAAGGCTGAAAGTGAGATTGATTTCCCAACGGGGCCATGACCTCACTAATTTCCCAACTGATGGTTAGGGTTATGAAATGACAAAATGTAGGACAAATCTCTGGTGATTCAGTAAAAATCAGTCTTTGCTTAAAAAAAAATGTCAACTCTGGATAGTTCAGTCCTATCCGATTGAAATAATGAAGAAATAAAGGAGAAAAGATTTTGATGGTTGTTTATTTTGTTTTTTTAAACAAACGCATTTCAGGTGAAAACATTACATACTTGCATGTCATGGAAAAATTAGTATAAATTACAAACAAAAGAAAATGATCCAGTAGAAAAAAATTAAAATTAAAAAGAGAATTTATTCCGTTTTATCGTCTGTTTTTACGTGAAAGAGTTGTGCAACCAATTCAGTATCAAAAACAAGGGGGATAACCTTTGACTTAAATTGATAAATTAAAGGTCATCCATTTTAAAACCAAACATAATTTTGGATGACTTTTTTGTCAAAATTACATCTAGCAAAACTTCTAACGAATCATGTGTCGTAATTTTTAAAAATTTATTCTAAATTCACCATGACACGTAAGTATGTAATAATCGTTTTATTTTTAACTAAAAAAAAAAAAATCAAATTTCATGAGTAAGCAAAAAGGGACAGTTTCTACATCGCCATCTTGAAGAAACATAAGATAACTCCACAATAATTTAAACTTGTGAGATTAGTCTAAAATTTAGTATTAATCGTTTCAAATTATCTAAAAATGATTTTCTTTCTGAAAATAAAACTACCTGATTTATGT
This sequence comes from Euprymna scolopes, assembly GCF_053919585.1. NCBI lineage: Eukaryota > Metazoa > Mollusca > Cephalopoda > Sepiida > Sepiolidae > Euprymna > Euprymna scolopes. The sequence goes on from NC_136526.1 coordinate 9,820,307, forward strand.
GACTTTTGGAATATGATCTTTTTGTTCTATCACGGAAACATACATCAAAGATTTTTCTCGGCAACCATCCAATATTTATTTCTGAGAAAAGTGTTAATTTGTTGCATATGAAAACTGTATATGACATGTGCATTGAAAGTTGGATCAAAGGGGGAGAACTTTGTCGTATGTTTCGCTAAAGTTACCCAATTATTTTCACATATCAAAAAACAAAAAAAAACAGTAAACAACCCCAAGAATACGAAACCAGAAATGAGGCCATCCATTTTTAAACCAAACATAATTTTGGATGACTTTCTTGGTCAAAATTACATCTATATATATATATATATATATATATATATATATATATATGACACATGCATTGAAAGTTCAATCAAAGGGGGATAACTGTTGTATGTTTGACTAAAGTTATTCAGTAGGCATGAAGTTGTCATGTCACAGTAATGAACATATCCAAAACTTAAAAAAAAACGATGAGATAGAAAATTAATTATTAATGAAAACTGTTTTTGAAGACAATTAGCGAAAACAAAGTTTTGCAGAAAAAAAAGAAAAAAAAACATTACTAAGCTACCACCTTACATTCATTAATCCTTATCCTCGAATGGCCATTGGACCTTGATAAATGGTGACTCCCAAGTAAAAAAAAAGGGGGGCAGTTGTGTGTGTGCGTGTTCGATCAGAAAGTCAGAAACTACACAGTGCACATTCACAAAGTTCATATTCTTTTTCGGCATTTTCTCACAACGAATACGAACATACCTTGTTTCTTCCCTGTTAATGTACCTATTCACAATGCCTCCCAACGGGAAAGAGTTAGACACCAGGGTCGTTTTTTAATGTGGAGAAAAGGTACAAAAATAAAAAAATTGTCTCAGTCGTGAAGGACTGCTCCTCCACCGAAAGAGAACAAGAAATGGAAGCGCATCATCAGAAGAACAGATACTACACTTTGATCTTGGCCAAGAAAATTCGAAATATTGAATTTCAAACGAAACCAATGGTATCTACTTAATTGTCATGTCCCAGTAATGAGCATATCCAAAAATTATGAAAAACGATAGGGTAGAATATTAATTATTAATGAAAATAGGTTTCGAAAATTGAGTTTTGCAAAAAAAAAAAAAAAAAAAAAAAAAAAGGGAGGGGGGATGCGAGTTTTAATTTTAACAAAGGGGAGGTAAATATTTTTCTGAAAATCTGGGCCAATTTAGCAAAACTTAATTTCCCCTAATCGTCTTCAAAAGCTGTTTTCATTAATTACTAGTGAGGGGTACCCGGCGTTGCCCGGGTGTTTTTCGGGGTATGTGAAAAAACCCAGAAAATGTGAAAAATAAACGAAGCCTTCACGACGCACAGTTGGAAAAGTGTTTTAAAAAAAACAGGTGCGCGTTTTTGATTGACGTGATGGCGATAGGTATTCAGCAGTTAGAGTTTTGTGCGGGACAGTTTTGAATGAGGTGAATAAATCGGTTTATTTGTTTTTAAAAACCCGCTCCCTGTTTATTAGGAGGAGCGAAATGAAAGCTACAGTCTGATATGACGAAGTCGACATTGAACAAACGTTACTTAGTTCTCTTGAGACAACTGGCTTTCGGCCTGTGATTAGAGTCAAGTTTCGCTTTTTTTTATACCGAATGT